>NW_020954553.1:14688052-14944024 GCF_900497805.2 Vombatus ursinus | reverse complement strand
GAAGAAGAAGAAGAAGAAGAAGAAGAAGAAGAAGAAGAAGAAGAAGAGCTAACATCTATATAGTGCTTACTATGTGCCAGGCACTATGCTAAGTGCTTTGCAATTGTTATCTCATTTAATCCTCACAACAACTGTGGGAGGTAGAGGCTATTATTATCCTCATTTTACAGATGAGGAAACTGAGGGAAATAGAGGTCAAGTGATCTGCCCCTGACTGTACAACTAATGAGTGTCTGAAGCTGGATTTGAACTCCTATCTTCCTGACTCCAGACCCATCACTTTAACCACTACACCACCTGGGTGACCCTAGTGAAAAAACCACCTTGGGCAACCACAGGACCATACCATGCACATTGCAGGTGTATAGAATGAAAAAGTCAAAGGTAACCTTAAGAGACCACCTAGTATAACCTCCCCATTCAATTCAATAAACAAAGCACCTACTAAATACAAGGGGATACAATGACAAAAACAACAGTCCCTGCCATCAAGGAGTTGACATTCTGGGGGTAAAGGGGAGAACAGTTCACAGTTTCCAGAGAAATAAATAACAAACGTTCAATGAATGTATTTGGGGGGAATATAATAACTGGGGGAAGCAGGAAAGTTTTCTTTAAGGAGCTGACACTTGAGCTAAGCCTTGAAAAGTGCCAAGAGTTTCTTGTCTTTTTTTTAACTTCTGAAGCATTTATTTTTCTTCCTCCCATTTACTTCCCTCACTCCCAAGCTGAAGGAAAAAGAAAAATTCTTTTAACAAATATAAATAGTGAGGCAAAATAAATTTCCACACTGACCATGTCCGAAAACATATGATTCATTCTGTGCCCAGAGTCCATCTCTGTCAGGAGGTGGGAAGCATCATTGATCTGGAATCATAGTTGATCATTGTGTTCACCAGAGTTCTTAAGTCTTTCAAAATCGTTCAATTTTATAATGCTGAAGTTACTATGTAAATTGTTATCCTGGTCCTGCTCACTTTATTTTTCATCAATTCATACAAGTCTTCTCAAGCTTCTCTGAAACCATCTTTCTTCATTTCTTACAACATAATCTAATCCTATTACATTTATATACCATTATTTGTTCAGATATTTCTGAATTAATGTTCTTTGCCACCACAAAAGGGGTGCTATAAATACCATTTTACATATAGGTCTTTTTCCTCTTTTTTCATTTCTTTGGGTTACAGGCTTTTCAGCAGTATTACAGACAGCTAGGTGGCTCAGCTTCATTCCATTGGTGACTGAGAAAGCAGGAGAGCATTGTCCATTATCCAGAACCCATGCAAGCATGCCATCCTGAAACTGACATAAAATACTGATAAATTTCTCCAGGCAACCCAAATTTTGCCATGATTTTCCACAAGCCCTCACGACTGACAGTATCAAAGGCCTTAGTCAGATAGATAAACATTGTGTACAGATCTCTGTTCTGCTCCTGACATTTCTCCTGGAGTTGTTTGGCAGCAAACACCACGTCAACCATTCCTTGGCCCTTTCTGAAGCCACCCTGGCTCTCAGGTGGATGACCATCTTCCAGATGAAGAATAACCCTATTAAGGAGGACTCTGACAAGAATCTTGACAGCAATAACTAAGATAGAAGACCCCTCCCTGTCTGACTGTAATAGGACAATCTATTTCTTTTTCCTTTATAGAGATGGATAATGGAAGCATCCTTGAACTCCTAGGGAATAACCTCCTCTTGCCATATAACCCAGAAAATTTCAGTCAACTTTTGTATACACAACGGACTGCCTCACCTTGTAAATCTCAGCTGGATGGAATCAGCACCAAGCATAAGAGGAGCTTAATGGTATTCAAAATCTTTTCTTCAGTTGGAAGTTCAGCTAGAGAGGGACTGACTTCAACCTGTGGTACATGGCCAATGGCTTCAGCATTGATTGATGATGGTCTGTTCAGAACACTGTGAAAGTGTTCATTTATCCAGCTCTATTTATCTATCCTGATCCTTAATCAATGTGACTCCATCAGCACTGAGTAGTTGAGATACACCAAAGGTCTTTGGCCCATAAATAGCATTCAGAGCATTATAAGAGCACTTTGGATTGTTTCTATCAGTGTAAAACTGAATTTCATCTGCCTTCTTACTGAGCCAAGAATCCTGTATCTCTCTAAGCTTCACTTGCATTTTACTTTTGATGAAATTAAACACTGCCTTCTCAGAGATGGGTGAACTATCCTGCTGATAAACCCTATGGAGTTCTCATTTTTCATTTAGCAGCTTCTGAATTTCCCCATCATTTTCATCAAACCAATCTTGATGTTTACAAGTGTTGTAGCCCAGATGAGTAAATAACAGTGCTGTACACCAAATCTCTGAAAGCTGCCCACTCCTTTTTTGCTCTACTGTTGCCAAACATGTGAAGGCTCAGCTTTCCCTCCAAGTTAGCAGTGAACTACTGAAGCGCTCTAATCTGTTAACATTAAGTCTTCTGGTAGTCATCCTGCCTTGGGGCCACTGCTTTTGTTGAATGCAAATATTTAGCTTGAAGAGGGTAAGTCTAAGCAGTCCAACAATCTGTGCCGCACATCATCTTCATAACTCTCATATCCTCTCTGTCTCTTCTCCTTACAAGGATATAGTCTATTAAATATCAACGTTTGCCGAAAGAATGCATCCATGAAGTTTTATTGCATTTAGGTAAATGGAAGACGGTGTTGGTGAGGAGAGGGTCATGAGATGCACTAGTCTTCAGTAGTAAGTGATCACTGCTGTTGCTCCATTCCTCCCAAGGACTCCCTGCCATATCTTGTAGTCTGTGCCTACTCTGGTATTAAAGTCACCCAGAATTATAAGCTTGTCCTCTTTCAGCACATGGATGATGAGGGTCTCTAGGTCTTCATAAAAATTTTCTTTGACCTCATCAGGGTTCATCTTGGAGGGAGCATACATACTGATACATGTACTCCAAAGAGATCAAAAAAAGAAGGAATGGGCCTATATTTTAAAATATTTATGGAATTTTTACAGTGGCTAAGAAATGGAAATACTCAGCAATTTAGGAATGGTTGAACCAGTGATGGTATATGAATGTAATGAAATATTATGACACTATAAGGAATGCTGAAAGGGACAGTTTCAGAGAATGAACCAATGAAGTGGAGTGAGCAGAATTAGGACAACAATTCATATAATAATAACAACAGTGTAAAGAAAAACAACTTTGAAAGACTTAAGAACTCTGAGGGATGCAATGACCAACCAGGATTCCAGAGAACCAGTGATAAAGCCAGCTACTCACATCCTGAAGGAGAGATGATGAACTCAAGGTGCAGAATAAAGAATATATTTTTGGACATAGCCAGTATAGGAATTTGTTTTGCTTAACTATGCATATTTGTTACCAGAATTTTCTTTTTCTTTTTAAATGGGGGAGGGGTGGTAGGAGGGAGAAGAGAGCCATAGCTAGGGTTGCCAAAAAAAAAAAAAAGAAAGGAAAAAAACTACAACAAAGAAAAGAAGATGACTGGGATATCTTTTTAAAATGCACCAAAAAAAGAAAAAAGAGGGCCAGGAGGAAATATAGACATGCACTACAAAAATTCCATAAATATTTTAAAATATAGGCCCCTTTTCTTCTTTTTTTTTAATCTCCTTGGAGTACAGGTCTTGTGGTGCTATCACTGGGACAAAGGATTTATGCACAGTTTAGCATCTTTGGGAGCAGAGTTCCAAACTGTTTTCCAGAATGGCTGGACCAATTCATAGTTCCACCAACAATGCAATAGTGTGCCTGTTTTTTCACAGTCTCTCCAGCAATCGTCATTTCCCTTTTCTGTCACCTTTGTCAATCTCATGGGTAGAACCTCAAAGTTTTCATTAATGTTATAGAACATTTTTTCCCACATGATTGTTGATAGCTTGGATTTCTACATTTGAAAAACTGTCTATTCATATTCTTTGATCAAAACATTCATAGGAGAATGGCTCTGCCTCAGAAGCTTAAGCAGGGGAATAAAATGGTCTGCCTTAGTTTCCTCATCTGTAAAATGGGGATAATAATAGCAGCTACCTTCCAGGATTGTTGTGAGGATCAAATGAGATAAATTTGTAAAGTGCTTTGCAAACCCTAAAGCACGACACGAATGCCAGCTATTGCTGTTATCATTATGAATATCAGCTAGGTAGCCATAAGGATGATTGGTTAGAGAGTGGATAGGCTGGATGCAGGGAAAAAAATCAGGAGACTGTTGCAATCATCCACATAGAGATGATTGGCATGAACCAGGGTGGTGGTGGTGTTAGTAGAGAGGAAATAGAATCCACAAGATTTCACAGCTTATCAACTGTGGAAAGGGGTGAGGGTCAGTGTTGTTTAAATGAGCATAAAGAGTTAAGAATGTTGTTTTTTGTGGGCTGTGTATTTGGGGGACTAGATTTGTGTTGTCCTCTGCAGAAATGAGAAAGTCAGGAGGAGGGGCAGGTTTAAGAGAGAAAAAAGCTTCGTGGTTCTGTTTAGAACATGTTGAGTTTAAGACACCTATGGGACATATCAGAGGAAATGCAGGGCTGGAGCTCAGGAAAGAGATAAGGGCTGGATGGGTAGACTAGGGAGGTATCTGCATAGATCTATGAGCTAAAACCATGGGAGCTGATGGGATCACTAAGAGATAACACTCAGAAGAGAAGAAGGCCCAGGAGAGAGCCCTAGAGTATCCCCATACAACAGGGGCAGGAAGTAAATAACAACAATTGACATTTACATGAAACTTAAAGTTTACTCATCACTTTATGTGCATGATCTCCTTTCAGCCTTCACAACAACCCTGTGAAGTAAGTTCTACAAGTCTCATTCCCTCCATTTTACAAATGTGGAATCTGAAGCCTAGAGAGGTCACACAGCTGTTAAGTGTCAGAGGTAGGTTTTGGACCAGGTTCTTCCTGGCCTCAGGTTCACTATAATAGCCACCATGCCTCTCCAGAAAACAAAATACCAAGAAACACAGGGTAATTTCAAGAAGAAAAGAATACTAATAGATGGGAAAAATTAATTCCTCAGACAGGGCTTGTATTAAAACAGGGGTTCTCAAACTTTCAGGTCTCGGGTCCCCTTCATACTCTTGAAAATTACTGAGGAATTCAAAGAGTTTTTGTTTATATAGGTTATATCTACATATTTACCACATGAGATACTTACTATAAGAGAAATAAAACATCTTACCATTAGGAAAATAGCTTTGACTTCATGGACACCCTGAAAGGGGGGACACCTCCTAGGGTCCATTGTCCATACTTCGAAAACCACTGTATTAAAGTTATGACTAAGTTCCCAAGATTCTCCACCTGAGGTCAAAAATGGAGTTATTGGCAGAGCTAGTGGCTAGAATCCAGTTCTCTTGACTTGACAAGTTCTCTTGTCTAGGGTTTTTTCCATGCAAATAATTTCAGACAAGTCTGCCATAAATATTGGCTAATATTTGCTAGATACAGGATGAGGATATTTCAACAGAATTGGGAGTGGGATAGGTTAGAAGATCGAGGTGACCCAACACATTCTTACCAACCCTTGGATACCTCACCACCACCCCCTCATCATTAGCCCCTCCTAAGAAATTTAGGTCTTTTTAAAAACAGAGGTCTCCAGGAACCTTCCTGAGCTGGCACCTGATACTGATGCAGGAGATGCCACGAATATCTGAAGTCTAATGTTCACTTCCATGGACCACTGCTCCTGCCCCCTTTCTCTGTCACTGCCATCCACTAAAAACCTTCTTCCTCTGCTAAGGAACAAGTACCACGGCCCCTGACCCATCTTGGCTAAACTCGGCTGCCAGCACTGCCTGTTCTGGGCTATCCTCGGTCCTGCCAGCCCTTCCACACTCCCTGGACTGCCCAGCTACCACATCCTCAACTAAACAAAGCCAGGAAAGGAAGGTCAGGGCCCAGGTGATTAGGTAGCAAGGAGAAGGAAATGTAATTCCTACCTCCCCTCTCCAAACTCCCCACCAAGGAACACGGCAGGAATGACCTTCCCAAGAACTTCTGAAAAACAGGAGAACAAATCCTCCCTTCCCGTGAGGAGTCCCCTGGAAGCAGTGTGGTACCTAAACAGGGAGCCAAGAAAACCGGGTTCTAATCCCAGCCGAATTCATGATGTAACCCAGGAGGCAGTGAGAAATGAAGGAAATTGCCCATTACCTCACCTCTCAAATGTGGATTAATAACTCCTATCCTACAGAGGTGTTATGAGGATCATAAATACACCCTGGAAGTTATGTAAAGGGCTAAGCAAGGAGTTATTTTCAACATCACTGGAATAAGACAGAGCCAGGACCCTGAAGAGGGAGCAGGGGTATATCCCCACTCAAAGTGTGGGTTCTTCCATCACTAAAATCAGCAACTGGACCACAGTGAACTCCACCTTCACCCCCATCCCCACCACCCCTAAGCCAAGGGACTTGAGAGAATTCACTCCAGAATTTATTAAAGGCTTAAGACAGGCTCTGGGATAGACACAAAGATTTTTAAGAGAGCCAGTTCTTGCCCTCAAGGATCTTACAGTCTACCAGGGAGGGGGTAGGGAGGAAGGACAACATGGTCACAGGTAAGTTGACTCCAAACATATAGAAAGTAAGTACAAAATAATTTTAAAGGTAAAGGAAAACACTAACAAGAGGTGGGGAGAGGGAAGGTCTCCTGTAAGTGATGGCATTTAAGCTAAGTCTTAAAGTAAATTAGGGATTCTAAGAGGCTGAAGTGAGTCCACAGAGTATTGCAGGAGTTGGGGGGAGGGGGGAAGCCTGGGCAAAGCCAAAGAGTGATATTATATGGGGAATACCAAGGAGGCCAGGGTGAAGTGGATGCCACAGAATTCAGACTTTGCTCCCCAGCTGAGGGGTCTTGGGAAAGAATGAAAGAGAGCAGAGATTATCACCTTTTCCTTTCCCATCAAACATCCCACCTCCACTCCACAGGCCCCCAGGAAGTTGGATAAATCCATCACTGTCATTTGTACAATCTGACCCAAGGTGCCTATACCTGCCTTTAATATCACGGGCCTCTATTAGGTGAGGAGTATGGAGCTGTCACTGAGCAAGCCAACTCCCAACTCAGTGTCAGTATCCCCCAGCTGTAAAATGAATGATGATAATAATAATAATTAGCATTTCTACAGCTATATTTAGGTTGGCAAAGGGCTTCACAAACATTATCTCATTTGATCCTAATGACAACCTCGTGCTATTTATTATCCCCATTTTACAAGATGAAGTGAGGGCACTGAGGCAAAGAGACTTGCCCAGGGTCACACTGCTAGCGTCCGAGGACTCCAAGCCCTCTGCTTTATCCACCGTGCCACCTAGATTGGACTCACTAACTCTAGAATTTCTTCTGCTTCTGACAGTCTTGGGCTCTGTGAGCTTGCAAAGGTACAAAACATTCACTAGAAATAATCGGACCTGAGTTAAAAATGCTGGCTCTATTGTGACCTCAGGTGGGATGTCACTGAGCCTCTGTTCTCTCATCTGTAAAATGAGGAGATGGGAAATGCTCTCTGAGATCCTTCCAACTCTCAATCTATGATCTTATAATTCCTCCTCTCTTTGAGTGTCCACAGGCAAAGATCCAAGTAATTTGAAATGCCCAGGCACCCTTCAGTCTCTGGAAGCACAGCTCCACCTACCACCTGGAGGGAGCGACAGTGGCCCTGGCCTCGTCTACCCCATCATCTGACCCCTTTCTCTCCCCTCTCGGTCACCACACCCAGACCTGGGTTATTTTCGCCCACTGAAATTGGCAGATCCCGTAATAGCTAAAGCTTCCACGCGGGCGCAGGCTCGGAGGGCTGCCAAGGTAGCCAAGGATGTCTCTCTGCAATAGAGTAAGGGGATGCGGAGGGGCCCGTCTCCTGCCCGGAGACCCCCAACCCCTCCCGGGGTGCGGCACAGCTCAGGGCAGCGCAGCGAAGCCAAAAACCCAGCGCTCCGTGGGCACGCGCGCGCGCACCGCCCCCGCCCTTCTGCAGCCGCCCCCGGCCTCCGCCCGCCGCTCACCATCTGCGCGTACACGTGGGCCGGGATGTGACGCCCCGAGATCTTGATCACCCCCGTGAGCATGAAGAAGATCCCGAACAGCAAACGCAGACCGCAGAATATGATCTCCATGGCCGCGCGCGCCGGCCCGGGGCGACCCGAGCGAAGGGAGCGACCCCAGTCCAGCTGGGGGACTGCCCGCCCCCGGCCCTGCCCCTACCCTATCCTCCCAGCCCCCCTACCCCCCACTCCCCACCCCCAGGGCCCCGCCTCCGCACCGGGGCCACGCCCTTTGCTTCCCTTTCTGGCGCTGGGCACTCGGTAGCGTCTGAGTCCCTGGGCCCAAATTGAAGTAGAGGAAGGAAAGAGGGCCGTGCCTGTCCCCATTTCACAGGGGAAGAAACCAGGACCTCAGTGGCCAAGTCTGGGACCAGAGGCGCCCCGCTTCCAAACTGCTGCCCAGCAGTGCCCTCCACGGAGAGAAGAGGATGAAGCCCACTCTCGTCCCAGCCCTGAGCTGAAGTATAGACACAGCTCCTTCTGTGGCTCAGAGGGAGATCCCAAAGGGTCTAGTGACAGCGAGTATTTGGTGGGATCAAGGAAATTCGAGATAATCTTCCCGTAGGTGACCTCGGGCCAATCACATCCCCATTCCGCACCGTTTCCTCTTGTGTAAAACGCACTGTGTGATTCCTAAGTGCCCTTCAAGCACTTCAACCTCTCTGCTCTGACATTCTGTTCTAAGAGCTCTGTCATCTTGGACATTCTGTGTTCCAAGGCACCTCCATCTCTGACATTCTGTGGTCTAAGGCCCCCTCCATCTCTACATTCTATATTCTAAGGCTCCCTCCCAGCTCTCACATACTAAGTTCTAAGGCCCCCTCCATCTCTGACATTCTGTGTTCTAAAGTCCCTCCCAGCTCTGACATACTAGGTTCTAAGGCCCCCTCCATCTCTGACATTCTGTGTTCTAAGGCTCCCTCCCAGCTCTGACATATTAGTTTCTAAGGCTCCTTCCATCTCTGACATTCTGTGTTCTTAGGGCTCTCCCAGCTCTGACATTCTTTGTTCTGAAAGCCCTCCCAGTTCTGAAATACTGTATTCTAAGATCCCTTCCATCTCTGACATTCTATGTTTCAAGAACCCTTTCAGCTCAGACCTTCTATGAGCTAAGATCCCTCCCACCTCTCACATTCTGTGTTCGAAGGTCCCTCCCAGAGCTGACATTCTGTGATTAAAAATAGAGATAATAATCCTTGTCCTGCCTCTCAAGGCTGTGGTGCGGAAAGCACTTTGTAAACTGTTAAATGGAAATGTTTATTTTTATTCTTTTGTCTTTGCCTGAAATACCCTGATTTTCCCTTAGTTTCTCCTCTGGGTAATTAGGGAGGGGAGTGTGTTTGGGGCCTGAGATAGCCATCCCTTTTTTTTTTTTCTTCCTTTAGCTCCCTCTTGGCTTGAACTTTCTTGACTGCACTGCTTTTGGAGGACCTGCCACCCCCACCCCAGCCCGACCCAGCAGCCTCCTGAGCCTCTAGGTAGGATACAGACCATGGAGAGGGAGCCTCAGCCAAGATCAGGTAGCCAGCCAAGAGGCAGGGATCTGTCTTTTCCCTTCCTGGTGTTAGGCAATCCCTCTCAGCCAGGGACTGAGGGAGGCTGATTTTGTTTTGGGGGCTTCAGATGCTCAGCAGTAGCTCTGATTCCAAACGCAAGGGGCGGGAAGCAGGAGACCCGGCTTTGGAAGAGCTATCCGAAGGCAGTGATTTCCCCAGGAGCTACAAAGGGCCAAGCGCTGCAGACCCAGCAGCCCCAGCTCTGTGCCCGGTTCTTATTTAGTAGTCTCCTCTCCTCCTGGGCTTTTCAGTCCTGGCAACCTTGGCTCTTCTCATCTGCAACAGGGAGAGGAAATGATGAGTCACACATTGCCTGTCTCCATGGAAGGCCCCCCCCCCCCCCCCCCCCCCCCCCCCCAAAAACCCCAATCACGTGTAACATCTTGCATCGAGGCAGCTGAGAGAGAGAGAGAGAGAGGGTTTGGAAAATTTATTTTGGGTGATAACTGCTGATTACCAAACTGAGGCAAATGAAACTTTCCAATGTTCTTGCTTTCTCTCTGGGTCTGCCTCCCGAGTGTCTCTGCCTCCTCTTTCTTCACCCCCGCCTCAGAATCCTTCCCTTCCTTCAAGCCTCTCCTACACAGAAAACCTTTCTTGATCCCCTCTTCGGGTTGTTAATGTTCACTCCCTCCTCAAATTATCATGTGTATACTTGTCTGCTTTCATGTTGTATCCTACCGGCCCACTCTCACCCCCAACCCCAGAAGAAATGCAAGCATCTCGGAGGGCAGATCCTTTCCTTCATTAGGTCTTTGCATCCCCATCACCCAAAGTAGTATCTTGCATGTAGTGAGCAATTAATACAGGCTTTCTGGCTGGGGTTGCATCGGATTTATCTCTCGTTCTCTATATCTCTCCAGGTTGCTGTCCCTCTCTGTCTTTTGATGCCTCTGTTTCTCTTGGGGACTCAGTCTCTTATTGTCTGTACCTCTGAGTCTCCCTCTTGTTATCCCCCATCATTGTCTCCCCATGTCTGTGTCTCTGCCTCTCATGGTTTTTGTCTCTCACTGCCTGGGTCTTCCTCTCAGGGTCTCTGTCTCTCAGTCTCCCTCTTGGCATCTCTGTCTCTCAGGGTCTCTGTCTCAGTGTCTCTCACTGCCTGGGTCTTCCTCTCAGAGTCTCTGTCTCTCACTGTCTGCCTATCTCAGGTCCTCCGCCCAGCTCTCACTCCCCATTGTCTCCAAGCCCCTGACTGAAGAACCTAAAATTCCTCAGTGCAGGATAATCACCTGCCCCCACTTGTAAGGGGGTGATTGCGGTCTCTTCCCGGGGCCCAGCTCACCTCTGAAGCTGCTGCTCTGGCGTTTCCATGGTATTCCATGTTTGCGGAGGGCTTCTTCGTCCTCCCTGCAGGGCTTGTAGGCAGGCCCTGGGGTCTGGCTGTCTGTCTGGCTGTCTGGCTGAGGAAAACATGATTTCTTAGGGCTTTCATCATGGAAAACTTGATGATACCAGCTGGGGCTGGGGAAGGGAGAACCCTGTGTCTGAGCAGCCTTCACTTAGAGGGCTAGTCACTCCCTCTTCCATTTGCACATGATACCGTTTCCCACAAATCTCAATTCTTACCCACTTTCGAGATAGGGAAACAAGGCCGAGGAAGAATGCATGGCAAGAAGGTATCTAGAAAAGACTACTAGAGGGGCAGCTATGTGTCACAGTGGATAGAGCACTGGCCCTGGAGTCAGGAGGACCTGAGTTCAAATCCAGCCTCAGACATGTACTAGGCTGTGTGACCCTGGGCAAGTCACTTAATCACAGTTGCCTTCAAAAAGAAAATAAGAAAAGACTGCTAGACTTGGAGTCAGAATACCTGGGCTCAGGTCCTGTCTCTGCAAGTCACTTCCCCTTCATCTGTAAAACTAAAGCAAACACAGGTGCTCTAGCTTCAAATCCAATACTCTTTCCACCACTCAGGTTCCACATCCTCCAAGAGGCCTTTAGAGTCTGCCATTAGAGTTCTCTCCTTCTTTAAAAACATTTTACATATGATTCATGTATACCTGTACATGTTGTATCTCCTCAGTGGAATGGAACCTTCTGAGGCAGTCAGGTAGACAGTGAAATGAAAAGAAAGCCTGGCCTAGAGTCAAGAAGATGGGAGTTCAAATCCTGCCACAGACACTTACTAGTTGTATGACCCTGGGCAAGTCACTTAACCGATATCTGCCTCAGTTCCCTCAACTGTAACATGGAGATAATGATAGCACTTACCACCCAGCATTGTTGTAAGGATAAAATGAGATATTTTAAAAGTGCTTTGCAAACCCTAAGGCACTATGTAAAAGCGATTATTATTAAGAGCAGGGACTGTTTGTTGCCTTTTTGCCTTTGTACCCCCCAGGGCTTGGCAAAATGTTTCATGCTTAGTAGCACTTAATGTGAAAGGAAGCCTGGTATAGTAGTAGAAAACCTGTTTCAGAGTCAGGAGCACCTGGAGGCCAGAACCCCCTTATGACACACACCAGCTGTGAGACTCTGAGCAAGCCACCAAACCCCTTAGGACCACCAGGAATTCTCTAAGACTGAAAACAGCAGAACAGTTGCTGGGCTGCATTAAGAGAAGGATATCTTCACTGGGAGCTCCCTATACCCATGAAATCCCAGGCCTGAAAAACCACAGAAGTTGAATTGAATCGTCATTCCTTCCATTGGAGGAAAGTATTTCGATAAACATTAACAATGCTACAGAAATGTAAATTGTTATCATAGGGACTAAGTAGAAATGTAACCCAGGAATCTGGGTACTAAGTCTCCCCATCTCAGGTTTGAAAATGTGGGCAATCCACCCCCCTCCACCCCATCTCCATCCCCAGCTTTCCTGCCTCAGACTCAAAACTCAGATGGAACACTGTTCCCTTAAATGGGGCTAAAAAGGAGGCCCAGAGTGTTGTGTGCAAGCAGCTCTTTCCTGAGTCTTTTCTTTTCTGTCCAATCCTCAAAGCTTTTGTCCAGGGATTCACTCTCCGAACCACAGGTGGGGGATAAAGTTGTGAAATCTAGTCAGAATTCTGCCTTGGGAAAGCTTCCAGGAGAACCCTTTGGATAAGGATTCTACCTGGGCCTGGAGGCTTCCTGTACAGCCTTTTTCTCCAGATAATTGGGAAGTGGATCACATATAGATAGATGATATAAATGATAGATGGAAAAGCATCAGTAGGCACAGCTTTCAGAAACTCGTTTCTCAGAGTTGCTTCAGTCTCCTATTGGGGTGGTCAGCTTCAGAAGACACTGAGAGACAGGAAGCTCCCTCTTGGTGAAGAGGTGCAAAGGATGCCTACCCTTCCTCCGGGTAGCTGAATATGATCAAGGTCCCCAACGCCACAGCACACAATGCATTGGGGAGACAGCTGCCCATACATACCCTCACAAATAACAGCTACAAATTTCTGAGCTGGTGATCCAGTCTGAGGGTCAACCCTTCCTGACATAAGTGGTGTCAACAGGACATGTTGGGCATGGGCATGGGCCTACACCCCGGAGAGTAACCTGGGGCTTTATTAGCACTTCCCCAGGGCTGGGTGGAGGAAGCTTGGACCCTCTGCCAATTCTGCATGGTGAGCTCAGGCGACATTCCCTATCTGTGACCCATTTTTGTGGTCCTTGCTAAGGGAAGGAAAGGAAAAGAGAAGGGGTATGGGGAAAGAGAGGAGAGAAGAGAAGGGTAGAGAGGAGAGGGCAGAGGGAAGGGAGGGAGAAGAGGAGGAAGAGAAGAGGCAAACTGGCAATTCTGCAGCTTATACAGGGATGGGAGGGAGGCTCCAAGTAATAACTTAAGGGATGATCTGTGGATTTCATTTATCTGTACACAGATACCCAAGACTTGGCTGCGTTCCCATCTCCCAAACTCCTGGACAGTTTCAAGCTGCCCAGACTCCACAGCAGCTTAAGCAAAGCTAGTAAGTTCTGGAGAGGGCCGCCAGCTGTAAACCCCTGTGTTAACTGAACCCAGGCCATCCCAGGAAACTCCTCCTTTCTGGAATACAATGCCATTGTCCCTTATCAGAGACTCAGAACGGCAGGTCTAGACGGGCCCTTAGTGCATATGATGTCAAAGCTAGAAAAGATCTTATGACTAGAATATGGAATGGCAGAGCTAGAAGGGAACTAAGAAACCTTTCATGCTGGGAAAACTGAGGACCAGAAAGAGAAAATGACTTTCTCAAGATCACATAAGGAATTAAGTCGGAGAACAGGGGTTGGAGACCCTTGTTGTCCTGAATTCCATCTCAGGACTCAGAAAGAAAAAAGATCACATCAGCAATGGTTCTGGGACTTTTCCAGTCTCAATTTCCATTTGTCATCCTCTCTCCCGCCTTAAGCTTATAGGTTAGAAACCATCTCTGAGCCAGAACAATTTCGGCTTTTCTTAGTGCTTTGAGGCCTGCTCACTGAACTGATTTGCCTTGTAATATTCCCTGGGTACCCTCCAGGGCTGGTGAGACAAGAGGGACCAAATGACCACAAAAGGATTCCCTATTATAACATACCTCACAGGGGTCAGACTCAAAGCAGCAGCCGGTATAGCCAGCCAAACTCCCAAGAGCCATAGAACCAGATTAAAATGTAATTGAGAAATGTTAAACAAAATAAATAAACAATATAGATAATGTCATTTGTGGTTTTTAGGTCAATATGCCCCAAAGAAATCTATTTCTATTTGAGTTTGACCCTGCCAACATACTCTATAAATGGTCATCTAGCCTCTACTTGAGGACCTCTGAGAAAGGAGAACTCACCACCTCCTGAGAGGCAGCGCATTCCACTTTGAGACAGCAATAATTGTTGAAAAAAATTTTCTTGACATTGAGACTAAATTTCCCTCTTCATAATTTCCACCCATTGCTCTTCATTCTGTGGCCAAACAGAACAAATCAAATCCCTCCACCATGTGATAGACATTTCAAATAGTTGAGTCTTTTCCAACCTAAATATCCAGTTTTTCCAGCCAATCCTCATAGGATATGGACCCAAGGACCTTCTCTGGTCGTTTTCCAGTTTATCAATATCCTTTTGTTTTTAATCAATGTCCTTCTCAAACCATGAATACAACATTTCATATGAGATCTTACAAGAGGATAGTGCAGTGAATTTCTCACCTCCCAATTCCTAGAAGCTGTCACTATCAACAAAGCCCAACATTGCATTAGATTTTATGACCATTAGACTCTGAGTTCCTTGAGAACAGGGACTGTCTTTTACCTTTCTTTATATGCCCAGGGCTTAGGAGAGTGCCTACAGTAGATGCTTAATAAATGCTTATTGCCTGACTGACACATTGCTTACTCGTATCGATCGTGGAGTCCACTAAATGCCACAACTTTTTTTTCAGACTAATTTCTGTCTATCCATGCTTCCCCCATCTTATGTTTGGGTAGTTGGCTTTACATTATCAGTCATTGCATTTATCACAAATTGATTTCGTCTTATTAAATTCAACCCAATGTTCCAGCCCATTGATATCCTTTCGGATCTCTTCTCTGTCTTCCACTGTTAGCTCTCCCTCCCAGCTTAGTGTCATCTGCAAACTTGATGAACAGAAGATCTTTCCCTATATCCAAGATTAAAATGGTAAACAGGACAAGCCAAACCCACATTCCTGAGGCACTCCATTGGAGATCTCTTGCCACACTAACGTTGAACCATTAACAATGACCCCCTGAGCCTGGCCATCCAACCAGTTCTGAATCCCTCTCATTGTATTATTGCCTAATCCATGCCTCTCTATGTTCTCCACAAGAATGAAATACTTTACCAAAAGCTTTGCTAAAATCTATGTAAATTAAATCCATAGTTTAGTAAATCTGTCTAGTCTAGTAAACCTATCAAACAAAGATTTAAAGTTGGTTTTTTGATGATTTGTTCTTGATGAGCCATGCTGGCTCTTGGTAATCTCTGTTTCCCTTTCTAGATGTTGACAACCATCCCTTTAATGATCCATTCTAGGATTTTCCCAGGAATCAAAGTCAAGTCCATTGACCTATAGTTTGCAAATTCTGTTCTTTTTTTTTTCTTTCTTTCTTTTTTTAAGAATCAGGTCAATAGTTGCCCTTCTTTAATCTTATGGTACCTCTTCCATTTTCCAAGATCTTTAGCCAAACCTTCCCTTCTTCCTATTACCATTAAGGGTACTACCACCCTCCCATTCTCCCAAGATTGGTGTCATCATTGTCTCCTCACTCACATTCATCTCAAGTATCCAATCTGATGTTAAATCTTGTCATTTTTACCTTCAGGTGTTACAGTGGATAGAGTGTTAAGCCTGAAGTTAAAAAAGATCTGAGTTCAGATGTGGCCTCCTGAGCAAGTCACTTAACCTCTGCCTCAGTTTCCACATTTGTAAAATGGGAATAGTAATAGTACCTACCTCCCAAGGTTGTTGTGAGGATTAAAAGAGATAATAATTATACAATGTTTAGCATAGTGCCTGGCACATAGAAAGTACTACATAAATGTTAGCTATTATTATTGTTACTGTCATTATTATCTCTCATCTAAGTCTCTTCTCCACTTACAGAGCCTCCACCCTAATATAGACCTTCATCATCTCTTGGCACATGTATTGCAATAGCCTTCCAATTGTTCTTCCTACCTCAAGACTCTCCCCACTCCAATCAATCCTCCACTCAGCTGCCAGAGTGAACTTACCTAAAATACAGGTCATGTCCCACCCCACCCCCAACTCAATAAACTCCAATCACTCCCTATTACCTCCAGGATCAAATATAAAATTCTTAGTTTAGCATTTAAAGCCTTCTACAACCTGGCCCCCTCCTACATTTCCAGATTTCTTACCTTTACTGCTCTCTACCCACTCAACAATCTAGCTACACTGACCTACTACTCCTCACAAAGGACACTCCATCTCCTGACTCCATGCATTTCCCCAGCTGCCCCTCATGCCCTTCATCCCTTCTCTTGGCCTCCAAGCTTCCTTCAGGATTCAGCGCAAATTCCACCTTCGGCAGTAAATCTTTACACCCTTCCTTCTCTCTAGTCCCTTTCCTTCGACATTACCATCCATTTACACTGCTCATATTTAGCTTGTACATAGTTATTTGCATGTTGTCTCCTCCAGTAGAATCTGAGCTCTTTGAGGAAAGAAACTCTATTTTTGCCTTTCTTTGTTTTCCTAGCACTGCTTAGTTGGTTCCTGATTCTTACTAAGGGCTTAATAAATGCTTGTTGACTGACTGACTAATGGTGACTCATCAATCACAGCTCCCAGTTCTTTCATGATCTAGGCCAGATGACTTGAATTCATCAGGGCAGCTAGGTGCTCTCCTACTATCTCATTACTTATCTTGGCCCTAAACTCCCTATTAGTCATTTTTGTTTTGTCATTTCCAATTTAAAGGTTAGTTTCCTTTGTAGAGAAGACAAAAACATAAGAATTGAGAAACTCTGTCTTCTCTCCTTTGTCAATTTTTGTCATTCGATCTGCCCCAAGCAAGGGGCTCTCTTTGATCTTCCTTTTCCTTCCAATATAGCTTTGAAAAAAAAACACCTTTTGTTGTCCTTAACTTCCACCATCAGCCTCAGCTTATTCTGAGTTTTAGAACAGGCTTCCTATTGTTCTTCCTTCCTCAAGACTCTCCTCACTCCAATCCATCCTCCATTCAGCTGCCAAAGTGAATTTTCCTAAAGTGCAGGTCTGACCATGGTACTCCCAACTCAAGAAACTCAATAAAGTCTCCCTACTGCTTCCAGGATCAAATATAAACCTCTCACATTATTTTTATAGGACCGTGCTATGCTGTCATATTCACCTCCTTTTTATCTAGCCTTTATTTTCTGTAGATTTCTTTTTAAAATCTCAATTAGTTAGTGAGTTCCCTGTGCATCAACATCTGTCTTTAGACAAATTCCATTTTTTTCCCTTTTCATTGAAATAGTTTCCTTTATGTCTTCATCATTTCATTCTTCCGCCTCTTCCATCCTTCCTGAGTTGATTTTCCCTGCTCTGTAAGGCTCTGCCTGTCTTTCCTCTGAACCTTTTAAAATCTACTTTCCCAAAGCCTAGGATGCTTTCTAGACTATTCTCAGATTTCCTCCCCTCAATTACAAATCCTAGGAAGGAGTGATCACTGTCTCCCAGAACTCCCATCATTCCCATCTCAGCAACCAGTTCTTTCTTATTAATGAGAATCAGATTCAGAACACAATCTCCCTTTATTGGTTCTTGTACTTTTTTTTCTTTTTAGGCACTTGGGGTTAAGTGACTTGCCCAGGGTCACACAGCTAGTAAGTGTCAAGTGTTTGGTCTGAGGCTGGATTTGAACTCAGGTCCTCCTGACTTCAGGGCCAGTGCTCTATCCAATGCACCACCTAGCTGCCCCTTGGTTCTTGTACTTTTTGAAGGAGGAAATTATCATTATGACAATTCAAAAGTTATCATATGCTCTGCTTTTGGCAGAGACAGCTTGGACAATTGAAGCTCCCCATCTCAACTATATGATACCTCTGCTGGATTTTCATCTATTTCCCAAATTTCTTATCTATTTCTTCTTTCTATCCAAGTGATCTGTAGCATTCTCTGATGACAAAAATCCCCTTCTCTTTCAAAAATCCCTTTTTACTTTCACCCAAATACTCTCCATCTCATCTCTTCCCTCTGGTTCTTGGATTTCCTCACGAGTATACCTACTTAATAGACAATGCTACTCTACACCCCATTCCCTTTTACCTATCCTGTTTCTTCTGTAAAAGCATACCTAACCAGAGCCATCATCCAGTCATAGATTTCAACCCACCAAGTCACAGTAATTCCTATGAACTCACATTTGCCCTTTTGTGTTAGGACTTCAAGTACATCTTGTTTGTTACCTTAACTTTGGACCTTTGTGTATAGACACTTGAGGCCATGGGTTTTAATGCTGGTTAATTTTTTGGATTTTGTCTTCTATGAATGTCTAGGTGTCTCCATTGTTATTCCTTTTCTTTTCTTTGCGGGGTGGGTTCTTCTATATCCATAATATTTAGTTCCATAACAGCATGCTTGCCTGCGTTCTGGATTATGATGATGTGAAGCAGGTTTATGTGTTTGCTTCCATGCTTTTTTTTTTAAACAGAATTTTTTTTTTTTTTTGGTGAGGCAATTGGGGTTAACTGACTTGCCCAGAGTCACACAGCTAATGAGTGTTATATGTTTCTGAGGCCAGATTTGAACTCAGGTCCTCTTGACTACAGGGCCAGTGCTCCCATGCATTTTTTTTAGCATAATGTCTTCAGTGATGTTGTCAGACATCTCTAATGAAGACAAAAAAAGGTATCAAGGTCAGCTACAGCACTGATGGTAAATTTTTGAACTTGAAAAAGCTAAAAGCCAAGACAAAAGTGGAGGGAGAGTTGTTACATGACTTTTTGTTTACTGATTTTTTTTTTTTGTGCAAACAATGCAGCCTCTGAAGCTGAGATGCAACAAAGTGCAGATGGATTCTCTGCTGCTTGTGCTAATTTTGCCTGACAACACCAGAAAAATAAAGGTTCTCCACCAGTCAGCATCACACCATCAGTGATAGCAAATAGAGAAATTATGAATGCTGTGGATAAGTTCACTTACCTTGGCAGAAAACTTTCCAGGGACGTACACACAAATGATGAGATTTATACACACATTTCCAGAGCTAGCTTAGTGTTTGGGAGGCTCTAAAGGAAAGTGTGAGAGAGAAGTGTTAGACTGCTTACCAAACTGAAGGTCTACACAGCCATTGTGCTGACTTCATTATTGTATGCTGTGAAATCTGGACAGTCTACTAGTGCCATGCCAGGAAACTAAACTGCTTCCATTTGAATTGTCTTAGTAAGATTCTGAAGATCACCTGGTGAGATAAGGTACTGGACACTGAGGTCCTTTCTTGAGCTAAACTGCCAAGCATTCAAACTTTACTGCAGAGAGCACATTTCTGATGGGCTGGCCATGTTGTTGGAATGTCAAATGTATGTTTGCCTAAAACACTATTTTATGGAGAACTCACACAAGGTAAGTGCTCACATGGTGGTCAGAAAAAGTGATACAAGGATACTCTCAAGGTATCTCTGAAGAACTTTGGAATGGATTGAGACATGGGAGGTACTGGCACAGGACCACCCAGCATGGCATGCCCTCATCAAAGAAAGCTCTGTGCTCTATGAGCAAAGCAGAATTTCAGTAGTTCAAAAGAAACAAGAGATGTGCAAATTTAGAGACATCTCTATTCCAAATGTTCATGTGAATTTTTTGTGCCTCACCTGTGGTAGAACCTTCTGAGCTCATATTAGTCTGATCAACTACAGTCAGACACAGTATATTAACCCCAACATAGTGATGTCATTTTGATCCTCTTTGTTTACAAAGTACAACAACCACCATCTATTATATTTAATTTGGGTGATATACATAGGCAGTCTTCTCTTTATTCCATCCCTTTCAGTGTCAAGCCTTTTTCATTAGACCTTTAAGACACCTGGCAAACCAACCTTTTGTTAGGTGTGGTCAGAAGTCTGCCAACACTATATTGTATGCCAAAATCCAAATCCCATTTTTAGACACCTCGGCCAGTTCTTCAATTCCCAGTTTAATTTTACTCTTCTGTATCCTTTGCCTTCAATGGGCAACAGTGAGTAAAACCCAGCTTCTGTCCTTATGGTCTTCAGTTTCCTGTCTCACAGTTCACAATTAATAACACTGCCTTTTAGGTTCTTTCTGAAAGTCCATTTGCACCCATGGGAACCATCGGGAGTAAACAGTTTTCATCCTTTTTTGGTAAGTCTCAGGAGATTCTTTGTTATAAAACTGCTCTCTCCAAAGTTACTAATGACCTCTTAGTTGCCAAATCCAATGGCTTTTCCTCAATCTTCAGCCTCCTTGGTCTCTCTGCAGTCTTTGACACTGTTGATCACTCTCCCCTCCTTGATACTCTCTTCTCTCTAGGTTTTCAGGATATCACTCTCGCCTGGTTCTCCTCCTTCCTATCTGGTCACTCCTGCTCTGTCTCCTTTGCTGGGTCCTCATCAAGATCACACCCTCTAACTGTAGTTGTTCCTCAGGATTCTGTCCTGGGCCCTGTTCTCTTCTCCCTCTAATACTTCTTCACTTATTGATCTCATCAACTCCCATGGATTTCATTACCATCTCTATGTTGATGATTCTCAAATCTACCTTTCCTGCCCCATTCTTTCTGCTGACCTCCATTCTCACACCTCCAATTGCCTTTCAGACATCCCAAACTGGATGTCCAGTAGACCTCTGAAACTCAATATGTCTAAAACCAAACTCATTATATTTCTCCCTAAGTCCTCCCTACCTCCTACCTTCTCTGTTACTGGAGAGGCAATACCATCTTCCCAGTCCCTCAGGTTTACAAACTAGATTCCTCACCTTGCATCCTGGATTCCTCACTATCTGTCATTCCCCCATACTCAATCTGTTGCCAAGGCCTGTTGACTTCACCTTTGCAACATCTCTGTAATATCTCTCTTCTTGACACTACCACCTCCCTAGTACAGACCCTCATCACCTCACAGCTGAACAATCATAATAGCCCCCCTGACTCAAGTCTCTCCCCACTCCAATCCATCCTCCATTCAACCACTAAAGTGGTTCTCCTAAAACACAGGCCTGATCATCTCTCTCTCTCTCTCTCTCTCTCTCTCTCTCTCTCTCTCTTACACACACACACACACACACACACACTTAGTAAACTCTGGTGGTTTCCTATTGCCTTCTGGAGCAAATACAATATGCTCTGTTTTGCATTCAAAGCCCTTCATAACCTAGCCCCCTCCTACTTTTCCAGTCTTCTTTCATCTTTCTGCCGAAAACGTACTCTTTAATGCCATGACAATGGTCTCCTTCTTGTTCCACAAACAAGACATTCAAACTCTCAGTTCTGGACATTTTCTCTGGTCATCTCCTCCACGCCTAGAACACTCTCCCTCCTCTACTCTCACTACTGACCTCCCTGGCTTCCTTTAAGTCCCAACTAAAATTCCACCTTCTACAGGAAGCCTTTCCAACCTCTCAATTCCAGTGTCTTCTCTCTGTTAATTATTTTCTATTGACCTTGTGTATAGTTTTTATATATTTGTTTGCATGTTGTCTCCCCCAGTAAATTATAAGCTCCTTGAGAATAGGGACTATGGGGGCAGCTAGGTGTCTCAGTATATAGAGCACCAGCCCTAAAGTCAGGAGGACCTGAGTTCAAATCTGGCCTCAGACCAAACACTTGACACTTACTAGCTGTGTGACCCTGGGCAAGTCACTTAACCCCAATTGACTAAAAAAAAAAAAGAGAGAGAGAATAGGGACTATCTCTTTTGCTTCTTTTTGTATCCCCAGAGCTTAGCACAGTACCTGGTACTTAGTGAACACTCAATAAATGTTTATTGATTGACTGATTGATTATGTCTTGGATTCAAGAACCAAAAAGACAAGAGACCACTCAATTGTTGTTTTTAGGTCAACAAATAGCTGCCTTGGTACTGAGAAGACTATGGTTGATCCTGTATTATTTTCTTATTAATCCTATTTACAATTCATTGATTTTGTCCTGTAATTACTTAAGTCCTCGTTATTTGTTGCGTTCAGTTGGCCTGTAATGGGTTAAATTTTTAAATCTAGCTTTCTTGCCTCAAGGAATTTTGCTAACCTTGGAAATGTGTGAACAGAAAGGGAGTTGGGCTTGATATTTCACACTACCATGCTATCCTTCAAGGATGTCTGATTTGCTGTCCAAAAGTCTGGGCCACGATCTCACACTGTCACTCAAACAAAGAGCACTTCTTAGTCTCATGAGATAAAAAGGGGGGGTCATTGCTAGCCCCATTATCAAACTTCCAACCAATCATGTTTTCTTCACCTTAGCTGTGTAACCAATCATGTTGCCCTTGATTCCATGATGTCATCCACCTTCTTCTGTTCTTTGTTCTGTACTCCCCAAACTCTATAAAAGGGGAACTGTCTTCTTGCTCAGGGTCTTTGGCATTAATGAAGGTGAGCCATTGACCCATTTATTGATAGGTAGCATACCCCTGCTAAGAAATGTTATCTTTCTTGGAGATCTACCTCAGCTTGCCGTTTTGTTAAAATCTCAATCACGACAGTTCCCCCTGAGCAGGGAATCACCAACCATTCTTCTCCTCTTCTTCCTCTGCCCCTGCCTGAATGATCTCATTCCTGACAGTTTCTGTAGTACTACCTTATTATTGCTGGGAAGAAAAGTAGTCTCTCTCCTCAGAGCATCCAGCTCCATCCTCTTCAAGTTGCACCTTCAGTCTCTTTTAAGCTCTAATTGCATATGTCCTATTCCTTCTCTTTCTCCTCTGTGTAACACTCTTCCATTCTCTATCCCCCTCCTCCACCTCAAACCCTTTTTTCTCCATTGAAGCTTTCCTTTTGTTTCCTTTAGAGGCCCCTTCATTCTTCCTAACAACATGGAGTACAGAGAGATGTTCTTGTCTCTTCACCCTTTTTCCTTCGGGAGGGAGATCAGCCCACACTTAGAACACAGATAATAGTCACTTAACTGTGGCAGAAATACAAAAGTGGTAAACTTGATGCTAGTCACTGCACAGTTTCTGCTACCATCCATAATGGTTGAGGTTTTAGCCTTGTTCCTTGAAACTACTTGTGGGTGCTTATGCCCCAACCCTAAGTACCTCAGTGAAATTTTTTATATCCAATTATTAATTTTTAAAAGTAAAACTTTTATGTCCAATTATTAATTTTAAAAGTAAAACTTTTAACATCCAATTATTAATTTTTAAAAGCTAAAACTCTTTAACAACCAACTTGTTCCAACCCTTAATCCAATCTATCAATTTACTTAACTCTCTATTTGTTCCATGTACCTTTTCTTACTTACCTTACCTTGTCTCTCCAACTACTTTCTCCTTAACCCTGAATCTACCTCTTCGGGTTCTAACCCCTACCCTCTAATTCTCTGTTATACTCTTTAATCCTTGTATATTTTCTTTAATTGTCCTTGATCTTACTTTTCTTAGACTCTGGACCATAATTTGCATCTAGAGATTCTCCTCCTTCAAATTTCCCCTCAACTTTGACAATTTTCTCCTCCCCAAATTTAATTTCTGACCTACTTCACTAAATGAGACTCTTCCTAGATATCTACGTGATTTTTTTTATGTACATGAATCTTCATGATTTTCTTATGTGGCTCAAGTCCTCTTTTCTCCTGTTTCTTTCTGGCCTCCCGCAAGCCAGAATTACATCTGCTTGGGGGGTTTTCCCCCATGCTTCTACTTCTATTGGTATATCTACTTATAGCTGTCCTCTCCACTCACAATTTAGAATTCATTGCTTTTAACCTTCAGTAGGCTTCAAAAACAGTTATCCAAGCTTGGTAGAATTATTTGGATAAAGGAGAATCACTGTTTTGTAAGTGCAGCCAACAATGCACATCATAAATTTGGATCTACATATCTTTATCTCTATACATAAAGATATACATCTTTATATCTATGTGTGTATATATGCACATATATAATAGATAGGTAGATGGATAGATAGATAGATCTTTATGAGTTTTTTTTTTCAGATAAGACAGCCATTAAACCCAAATGTCTAAATAAACTGACTATTGAATGATAATGTGTTAAACCAAGGGAGGCGGGGTGGGATGGAGGCTATGCTCTTCTATCATTACAGTGCAGGGATTTTAAGATATATGACATTAATTTTCACTACTTGGAAACCTATTTTGTTTTGGCTTTCCAATTCTTGTCTAGCGCCTACTTCCCAGGCTTGTTGTGAGGATCAAATAAGATAATAATTATAAAGAACTTAGCACAGTACCTAGGACATAGTAGGTAAATGTTAGTTGCTGTTATTAATATTGTGATAATTATTATTATTGTGCATAGACCAGGGTTCCAAAGAACTGTGACCTGGATAGGGTTTAACTATCATTTCTATGCAGATGACTCCTAGACCTACATATCAAGGCTAAGTCTCTCACCTGAACCCTAGTCTCGAATTATCAGTTGCTGTTGGATATTTGAAACTGGATGTCCCAGGGATATCTTAAACACATCTTCAAAAATGAACTCATTATTTTTCCTCCTAAACTCTTTCCTCTTTCAAACTTCTCAATTCTTGTCAAAGACATCACTATCTATAAATCCTCAAGCTCCCTCACACCACAAGTCCAATCAGTTGCCCAAACTTGCCCAAACTTTATAACTCCTCTCTCAAAGACCCCTTTTCTCCACCTTAGTTCAGGCCCTCATTACCTCTTCCTAGATCACTGCAACAGCCTCCTTCCTCATTGGTCGGTGCCTGGGTCTCTCCCCTTCTAGTCCATCCACCACACAGCTGCCAAGGAAATTTTCCTTAAGCTGTAACCTGACCGTGAAAGTCCCCTACTCAACCAACTCCAATGACTTCTTATTGCCTCTAGAATAAAACATAAACTCCTTTGTTTAGCTCTTAAAGCCCTTTATAATCTTGTCCCAACCTATATCTTCAGCTTTATTAAACACTACACCCTCTCCCATACTTTGCAAGGCAGTGAATATCTCTCTCTGTCTGTCTCTCTCTGCCACTGTCTCTCTCCTCTCTCTCTCTCTGTCTCTGTCTCTCTCCTCTCTCTCTCTGTCTCTCTCTCTGTCTCTGTCTCTCTCTTCTCTCTGTCTCTGTGTCTCTCTCTTCTCTTTCTCTCTGTCTCTGTCTCTCTCTGTCTCTCTCTCTGTCTCTGTCTCTCTCTTCTCTCTGTCTGTGTCTCTCTCTTCTCTCTCTCTCTGTCTCTGTCTCTCTCTGTCTCTCTCTCTCTGTCTCTGTCTCTGTGTCTCTCCTCTCTCTCTGTCTCTCTGTCTGTCTCTGTCTCTCCTTTCTCTGTCTCTGTCTCTCTGTCTCTCTCTATCTCTGTCTCTCTCTCTCTTCTCTCTCTCCCTCTTCCCCCCTCCCTCCCTCCTTCACAATACTCTATCTCCCATTTCCATGCCTTCACACCGGCCATCCCCCATGCCTGGAATGCACTTCTTCCCTTACCTCTGTCCTCCTCTAAGATGCAACTCAGACCCCATATTGCAGACTCCTGATTCCCCCAAGTGCTGGTGCCTTTCCTCCCAAACTATCTTGTATTTAATGATTTTGTAGTTAAATGTATAATATTATAAATTGTAAATCAATATTATTATAGTATAATAATATAATATGTAATATATTTATTAACTTAGTATTCATACTGCATATATTTTTGTGTTTTCATTGTCTGCTCCCTTAGGACATAAGCTCATTGCAAGTAGGGATCTTTTCACTCTTTGTACTGTGTCTCCAGTGCTTAGCACAGTGCCTGGCACATAGGTGCTTAATAAATGCTTACTGACTGATTGATTGATAGGTATCCTTTCTTCCTTCCATCCTCCTCCACCCAAGGTTTTATCACTGGGCAAAGTCATTCCACCTGTCACAGATTGACTTTCCAACAGTCAGACCACTCCAGAAATGGAAGAGGCTACTGATGATGATAATAATGATAATGGCATTCATTTCCACAGCCCTTTAAAACTTCCAAGGTAAGCCTACCAAAACAATAGGTTGTGTTAGTATTATCATCACCATTTGAAAGATGACAGAACAGACACTCAGAGAGATAAGGTAATTTCCCCAAAGTCACACAGCTAGTAAGGAATTACTGACCTTCCCGTCCTTGGAGGTCTTCCAGCAAAGACTGACTATCATAGAGAGAATTCGGGTACCATTAGAGTTTGGCCTTGATAACTGTCTCAAGGAAAGCTCTTTGTATGTTCTATAATGCTATGGAAATATGAGTTAATATAATGGTTGACTTTTAATATCCCTCCCAACTCTGAGATTCTATGAAGCCAAGACGCTCAGACCCCTGGATTACAGCAACCTTAATCACTTACAGCCTCCCACTCCCCAAAGGAAAGCATGTGAACCAACTTCGGTAACATTCCATTCCAGTTTGAGGGTTGGGGGAGATATACAAACAGTCTTTTTTTTCCCCACATTCCACATATGGCCTAGAGCTGGTGCAGGGCCTGGAGGAGGAGAAGGAGGGGAAGTGGTTACCGTTGCCAAGTGGGCGTTAGTGCCAACCTCACACATTTACCGCTTGCCCGCCTGTTGCCACCTGCTGTGCAGAGCACCCTCAGCTCCCCTGATGCTTGGAAAGCCATGGCTCAGACCCAGGAAACAGCAACAGGAGGGGCAGAGAACAGGGCTTTAGAGTCAGGGCAATGCCACACGGGCAGTAACTACCTTTGAGGGCTCAACCGTTTCCTCCCCCACTTACCAGATTCAACTGAGCTCTGCTTTCCACTTAGTAAAATATGGTGACGACAGTAGTTCCCAATTATATAATGCATTAAGGTTTACAAGGCATCTTCCCCATAACAACTCTGTAAGGTAGATAATAGGAAAATTAGTAATCCTCTTTTCTCAGAAAAGGAAACTATTTCAAAAGAAGGAAGTTCTATGCCCAGGGTCGCTCAGCTTAGTAGGCATCATCACTAGAACTCAACTTTTTGCTCCTAAGGCCAGTGTTCTTACCATACTGCCTTGTATTTAAAGTTTTTGGTTGGCTATCTGACATAAAATCCATCTTTTTTAGCACCAATAGATTTCCAGTGATGTGACTCAAACCCCCACAATCTGCAAAAAAAAATTAAAAAATAAAAATGGTGGGTGGCCAGAAAGACAAATGAGAGATGCATGCCTGAATGAATGAAAAGCGCTTATTAATCACTTACTATATGCCAAGCACTGTGCTCAGTACTAGGGATAAAAATTTAAAAAAAAAGAAGGAAGTCTCAGCTCTTAAGCAGCTCACACTCTAATTAGGGGCTAGAACCTGTGCAAGAAAGGTCAGATGCAAAACAGATAGAAAGACCCAGAAGTCCTCAGGGTGCAGGGGTGGGGTGGGTAGCAAGGCCCAGATGCCCTTAGGTTATATCAGTAGGTCGATAACAGTGCCAGAAGGCTGCAGAATGTAGAGAAAGGGCAGTGGTGTGCTAGTAAAGTTTAACAACCAGCTCTCCAAAAAAAAGACCCAGTTTTACATTTAATCAGCATTACATACATTTTCTCCCTCACTTTCTTAAGTCTAAACAATCAACAAAACAATAAACCAAGCCCTGATTTGTAGCATTTGCCAATTTCTGAAGGGTAATAGCTCACATTGAAAATTTGACATAAATATCCTATGAGCAGTCAAGCAATGTAGATAAAGGGTGAAACCAAGGGAAGAGTGCACCCCCAGTGGTAGTAAATCTTCTGCCACATCTGGATAGCTTCTGAAAGGGCTAAGTAAACTTCAGGCTTACCAATAATGATTTATGCATCTATCTATGTGTGTATGTATATGTACGTGTGTGTGTGTGTGTTATTTATGTATATGCTTTTATGTATATACTATATACTCTGTTTTATATATTATATATATATAGAGAGAGAGAGAGAGAGAGAGAGAGAGAGAGAGAGAGGGCAGCTAGGTGGCAAGGGGAATAGAGTGTTGGGCCTGGAGTCAGGAACAACTGAGTTCAAATCCGGTCTTAGATACTTCTGAGCTGTGTGACCCTGGGCAAGTCACTCAACCCTCAGTTCCTCATCTATAAAGATCTAGAGAAGGAAATTGCAAAATTTTATATATATATGTGTGTGTGTGTATGTATATGTATATATATATACATACATACACACTCTATCCACTGTGCCACCTAGCTGCCCTGTGAAATATATATGCATAAATTATACGTAAGTATATAAATGTAAATAAGCATATACACATACACATAATCCTAGATCTGTGATTTATCAGTGTAAGGCTCTTCCAGAACGTAAACTCCCTACACTGATGCCCACTAGCAAGTTATCTGTAACAGTCAAAAAATTGTCTAGGGCCCTGTGAAATTAAGTCCCATAGTTACACAGCTAATATGTGTCAGAGCCAGGATTGGAAAGCAAAATGTTCCTTACTTCAAGCCAGCTCCCTATCCACACTGGCACACTACCTTGTGTAAAGAATTTCACCCATGATTTCATTAGAGAAGGATGTATCAAGAATGAAAGACAAGAGGAAGATAGTCTGAGGGCTGCCATGGTTTGGTCTAATACCACCGACATTAAAAATATCGAAGATTGATGGGAAGATAGAAATAAGAATCACACAGAATGAGAAAGTGTGGACAGGTTTCAATCAGCATCCTTGGAGGGAGGACCCACATCAATGAGATCTCAGCTCCATTAAAGTTTACCCAGGGTCCTAAAGAAAATCTTGAGCCACGTTCACCCAACTCAGATGAACTCTTGGGCACTCGTTCTGCTCTGCACAGATGAAACAAATATTCGAAGAGTCTGGGACCTGTACCTCCTACCAAAGATCAGCAAAGTCTCTCCACTCAGAAATGAACTTAGCTCAACATCCAAGGTCCTCCAGCAGTCAAAGAATACTTACCATTTTAAGAAATTTTAATAAAATTTAATAATATTTAAAATGATTTAAAATTAGTTTTAATAAAGTTTAAAATAATTTAAACACAAAAAAGCATTTATCAAGCTCTTATTATGTGCCAACACTATGCTAAGAGTTGGAGATACAAAGAAAGGTAAAAATAGTC
Source organism: Vombatus ursinus (assembly GCF_900497805.2). Taxonomy (NCBI): domain Eukaryota; kingdom Metazoa; phylum Chordata; class Mammalia; order Diprotodontia; family Vombatidae; genus Vombatus; species Vombatus ursinus. The sequence continues at coordinate 14,914,833 of NW_020954553.1, read as the reverse complement.
CCCATCCTCAAGTAGCATACATTCTAAGTTGGAAGACAATATGTAAATAATTCAATACATGCAAGATATACTCAGAATAGATGGAAAGTAATCTCTGATCTACCACACTTGCAACAGCTGGGAGGACTGGGAAAGGCCTTCTGCAGAAGGTCGGCTTTGAGCTGAGTCTTGAAGGGAGCCAAGAATCAGTAGAGCTGAGATTAGACTCCAGGTCCTCTGGTTCCTCCAAATCCAGCATTGTTGCCACTACACCAGCATACCTTAAGTTGTCTGCCTTTTGCCTCTCATCTGCAATATTTTTCTTCCCAAGGTCTTCCCCCTTTCAAAGTTCCTCCATAGCAGCTTCCCTGGTCCTAAAGAAGGAACTCTCACAGCACTTTGTACTTCTGTAATGGTACTAAGTGTATGTGAAAAACACCTTAAAGCACTCTATGATTTCTCCTTCCTTTCTCTCCCTCTTTTCTTCCTTCCTTCCTTTCTTTCTTTCCTTTCTTTTCTTCCTTACAAATTCACTTTGGCAGCTGAATGATGGATGGATTGGAATGAGGAGAATCTTGAGGCAGGAACAACTTGAGGCAGGAAGACTATTGCAAGAGATGATGAGGACCTGTACTAAGGTGGTAATTATGTGAGTGGAAAGGAGACATATGAGAGATGCTGTGAAGGTAGAATCTACAACACTTGGCAATAGATTGGATATGAAGGGTAGAGTGAGAAGGAGCGAGGAGTCGAGTATAACACTGAGGTTGCCAAGCCTCAGTGACTGGGAGAATGGTGTTGCCTATGATGCTAACAGCTACCAAGAGGAGAAGGTCTGGGAGAGAAAGATGAGTTCTGGTTTGAATCTGTTACATTTGAGATGGCTACACAACCCCCAGTTTGAGATGTCTAAAAGGGAGTTGTTGATGGGAGACTAGATCCCAGGAGAAAGGACAAAACTGGATGTCTAGAACTGTGAATCATCTGCATAGAGCTTGATTGTTGATCCCATGGGAGCTGATGACATTATCACGTGATAAAGCATAAAAGAAAAAGAGAAGAGGGTCTAGGACAGAGCCTAAGAGGAGACCCACGATTAGGATCAGTTAGGCAAGTAAGTGGAAATCAAGGAGAGAGAGATGTCATGAAAATCTAGAGAGAAGAGAGTATCTAGGAGAAGACAGTGCTGAGAGGTCAAGGATATTGGGAAGATTTTTTTAAATTAATTTATTTTGATTTATCAACAATCACTTCCATAAGCTTTTGAGTTTTAAATTTTTCACCCCCTCTCTCCCCACCTCCCTCCCCAAGAGGGTGTTCAATCTGATATAGGCTCTACATATACATTCCTGTTAAACATATTTTCACATTAGTCATGTTGTAAGGAAGAATTAGAACCAATAGGAGGAACCACCAAAAAGAGGAAACAAAACACAACAGAAGGAAAAAAATAGCAAATAGTATTTTTTTTTTGATCTGCATTCAAACTCCATAGTTCTTTCTTTGGATGTTGATAGTATTTTCTATCATAAGGTCTTTGGAGATCCTTGTATTGCTGAGAAGGGTTAAGTTTATCAATATTAGTCATCGCCCAATGTGGCTGTTATTGTGTACAATGTTCTCCTGGTTCTGCTCACTTCATTCAGCATCAGACCATACAAGTCTTTCCAGGTTTTTCTGAAGTCAGCCTGTTCATCATTTCTTATAGCACAATAGTATTCCATTACATTCATATAGCACAACTTGTTCAGCCATTCCCCAGCTGATGGGCATCCTCTCAATTTCCAATTCTTTTCCACCACAGAAAGAGCTGCTATAAATATTTTTGTACATGTGGGTCCATTTCCCATTTGTATGATCTCTTTGGGATACAGCCCTAGAAGTGCTATTGCTGGGTCAAAGGGTATGCACATTTTTATAGCCCTTTGGACATAGTTCCAAATTGCTCTCCAAAATGGTTGGATCATTTCAGAACTCCACCTACAATGCATCAGTGTTCCAATTTTCCCACTATCTTCTCCAACATTTATCGTTTTCCTGTTTTGTCGTGCTGGCCAATCTGATAGGTGTGATGTGGTACCTCAGAGTTGTTTTAATTTGCATTTCTTTAATCAATAGTGATTTAGAGCATCTTTTTCATATGACTATAGATGGCTTTAATTTCTTCATCTGAGAACTGCCTGTTCATATCCTTTGGCCATTTATCAATTGGGGAATGACTTGTATTCTTATAAATTTTTCTTAATTTTCTATATATTTTAGAGATAAGACCCTTATCAGAGACTGGTTGTAAAAATTCTTTCCCAATTTTCTACTTTCCTTCTAATCTTGGTTGCATTGGCTTTGTTTGTGCAGAAACTTTTCAATTTAATGTAATCAAAGTTACCCATTTTGCATTTCGTAATGTAATCTATCTCCTGTTTGGTCATGAATTCTTCTGTTCTCCATAAATCTGATAGGAAAACTATTCCTTGCTCTCCCAGTTTGCTTACAGTATCAGCCTTTATATTAAATCATGAATCCAGACTTTATTTTGGTATATGGTATGAGATTTTGATCTATGCCTAGTTTCTGCCATACTCTTTTCCCGTTGTCCCAGCAGTTTTTGTCAAAGAGTGAGTTCTTGGGGCAGCCAGGTGGTGCAGTGGATAGAGCTCTAGCCTTGGAGTCAGGAGGACCTGAGTTCAAATCTGGCCTCAGACACGTGACACTTACTACCTGTGTGACCCTGGGCAAGTCACTTAACCCCAAATGCCTCACCAAAAAGCCAAAAAAAGAGTTCTTATCCCAGTTGCTGGGGTCTTTGGGTTTGTCAAATAATAGATTACTGTATTCATTGACTACTGTGTCTTGCATACTTAACCTATTCCACTGATCTACCACTCTCTTAGCCAGTACCAAGCAGTTTTGATGATTGCTGCTTTATAATACAATTTAAGATCTGGAATGGTTAGGCAACCTTCCCCTGCATTTCTTTTCATTAGTTCCCTTGATATTCTGGACCTTTTGTTATTCCAAATAAATTTCCTTATTATTTTTTGTAACTATAACATAATTTTTGATAGTTTGATTGGTATGGCACTGAATAAGTAAATTAGCTTAGGTAGAACTGTCATTTTTATTACATTAGCTTGGCCTACCCATGAGCAACTGATGTTTTTCCAATTATTTAGATCTGACTTAATTTGTGTGAAAAGTGTTTTGCAATTGTGTTCATATAGTTCCTGGGTTTGTTTCGGTAGGTAGACTCCTAAATATTTTATGATGTCTATAGTAACTTTAAATGGAATTTCCCTTTCTATCTCTTGCTGTTTGGATTGTTGGTAATATATAATAATGTTGATGATTTATGTGGGTTTATTTTATAACCTGCAACTTTGCTAAATTTATTATTTCAAGTAGTTTTTTACTTGATTCTCTAGGATTCTCTAAGTATATCATCTGCAAAGAGTGATAGCTTTGTTTCTTCTTTGCCCATTCTGTCTCCCTCTCCCTCCCCTCTTTCCCCTCCCTCACTTTTTCTCCCTCCTCTCCCCCTCCACCTCTCCCTTCCCCTCTCTTTCTCCCTCTCTCCCCCTCTCCTTCTCTCTCTCTCTGTCCCCTAGGGTAGACAAAAAAAGGCCTCAAAAGGCTAGAATGTTGGGCTAAATCTCACTTCCATGCTCCAGTGGATAATCACCTTTCTGTGGGCATCGCCTTCAGGGATGCATATCACAGCCCATTAACATCTGTCCATTCTGTACAACTTTCATATACAACATAGATTTAATAGGGAACAAAGATCACCATATCACAAGAACTTGGGAGAAATTTCAAGTGCTATATTCAGGCTCAAAAAAATCAGTTGAAAAATACAGAACTGAGGGGGTGAGAAGGTAGACATGAGTAAGAGATGAAAAAAATCTGGGTGCTTGAGTGGGCTGCCAGCTCAATATGTCATTGCAAGGGGAAAAAAAACACCTTGATCTTGGCCTACATTAATAGAAGCTTAATGTCCAAAACTGGAAAGGTGATCACTGTTTTCTACCTTAGTCAGTTTACATCTGCAGCACCAAGTCGAAATCTGGCTGCCACATTTTAAGACCATTGGCAAACTAGCACCAGCTCCTTGAAGAGTGACCTAGGTTAGAGACGATAGAAGAGCAATCCAGATGTTGAGAAGCCCAGAGGATAACTAACCTGGAGGAGAAAGATGGCTGTGATGGCTGTTTGAGTACTTAAAAGTTGTCCAAGAGATTAGACTTATTCTGCTTATCCTCAAAGGAAAGATAAAGAAGCAATGGGAAGTTACAGAGAAACAGAATTTGGACTCTAATATAAAGAAGAGTGTCATAATAATTAGAGCCATCCCAATGTGGAATGGGATGATCTGGGAAATGGTAAGTTTCCCATCACAGAAAGTTTTCAATGATGATGATGTCATTGGGAGGGATCCGAAAACTGGAAAAGTCAGATGATCTATTTAGCCTAGGCCTACATAGCACAAAATGACAAAGACACCCAAATTAAGCAGGTAAATTTCTACACTTTTAATTATTGGTAACTACGATCATCTCTCTCAATCTACTCCATCCCCTTGTAAAATTAAACCTGGAAATAACAGTGTCATGATACCATACAATATATTTCCACTGAGCTAGAATTACCATATTTTATATAATTATAACCTTGAATAGTACGAATTTCAATACACGCGACTTTAGGGATTCATTATTCATCCTAAATGGGACCTAGTTATAGAGCAAAGAGTGAAAGGGTGACAGAAGTATCGAGCACAAAGTTTAGCGTCCAGGCGTAATAGCAGCTATTGGATATATTATTACATGGCCACCTAAAAGATAATGTGAGGGTTCGAGACCAGCAATACTAGGATGTGTAGAGGTTGTTTGACTGTTCCTTAGGGGAGGAAAAGAAAAACTCATAGATTAAGGGCTCAGCAACTCAAAATTCCAGAGCCTTTAGAATTTATGGGGAAGACCCCACTGCAAAGAGATTGTAACTGCCAGTGGCAGTTAGAACTCACATAGGCAAATGCCCATCAGGTAAGTCAAACACTTTCCCCACCTCAGTCACCTTGATATTAATAGCTAGCATTATATAGTACTTTAAAGTTTAAAAAGCATTTTATAAGATTTCATCTTCACAACAACCGTGGAAAGTGGGTGCTATTATCCCCTTTTTACAGATGAGAAAACTGAGGCAGACAGTGGTAAAGTGACTTGGCCAGGGTCACCCAGATAATCTGGGGCTGGATTTGGACTCAGGTCTTACTGACTCACTTAGCTACCACTTCAAGGAGTATACTTTCCACCACCATGAATATCCAGCCTTGGCCAAATGAAAGAACATCTCTGTGAATAGTAATGTCCCCTAGATCAGTGGTCTCCAGAGTGGGGCACACAAAGAAAACACAAGAATCAAGGACAACAGCACAGTCACCTGCTCCATTGGTCTCCTTCCCCTTACCTTTGCCCAATAGAAGCTGTGGTGGATAGTTAATTCTCCCTTCCTCTGCCCCCACCACAGCAGTATATATCCCCTTCTGTTCCCTGGCCCAGGCTCCAGGGGTCCCCCCAATGTTTTTGTAACATCCTTATCAGCAAAAAAAAAAAAAAAAAATTAGCACTCATCCCAATAGATATTCACATTATATATGTATATTTAAAACTATAATATATACCATAAAATACACACAAAAATAGAAATAAGGTATGAGATAAAGATGAAATATTTTAAAGTATTTTATTTAACAATAATACAAAAACTTTTCTGCTCATATAAATATATATGCATACGTATTTAATAAAGACAATGTGAATGAATCTGCTGTTATTTTTGAAAATCTTTCTTGGTTTAACATTTTGGGTTAAAGCAACTTAAAGGTCCAGTTCCAAGTTCAATTGATCTTGATACTTGGTTTTAATGCCTATTATAACTAAAAGAAGAGGTTCCACAAAGATAAATAGCCCCAAATGAAAGGGGTGCAACATTAAGGCTGCCCATCCCTGTACTTATCCTTCCATCCCATCCACCGATTAGGTAAAAGTTTTTATTGAAATTCAGCTAAGAACTACAATCAATATGACCAACCACATCTCCAGAGGCCTCAAGGTGAACAAAAAAAAAATTTATATATATAAAAAGAGAGAGAGTTGTTTTGCTTGACTATACACCTTTCTGATGACTTGTTTTCCTCACTATCAATGGGGGGGCAAGAGGAAGGAGGGAAAGAGGGGAGTAGAAGAGAAAGCTGACTTGAAAATAGAATTTAAATTTAAAAAAAAATTGGTCAAGTAAATCTGCACCTTCCCTGTTGATGAGAAGGTAGAGGATGGTGGGGAATGGTCTCTGGAGGTCAGGTCCCAGGTCCAAATGGAGAAAAGGGGATAGAAGTAGGGCAAATGGCAAGCTGCCCATATAGGTCCTGGTTTCTTGGTGGTAACCATACTGTTTCCAAGGTATCCAATGCATTTTGGGGAGTGTTGGGAGCAAGAGTTAACAGGACTTAAAATGTTCTAAACTTAATTACTTGAGCCCCAATTACACTGGGGCCACCTCCTGCAGTTTGTGCTCTCCCAGGCTCTTGATCCTCCCCATCTCCATGGTGAGCTTCCCTGGTTCTCTTGGTGGGGTAGGAGGGCAGCACAGAAAGGGCAGGAAGTTCACATGAATGTATGATGCCTAGGGCCAGGGGTCTACCCTTACTGCTGTAGTGGAGACAGGCAAGGAAGGCCAGGTCAGATGGAGAATAATTACCTGCCTACCTGACAAGCGGCATATACAGCAGATAATCCAGCAGCAGCCCACTCTGGGTGCTGGCAGGGGAAAAGAAAGCAGGAGGGCAGGCATCAGTTGCAAGTGTGCTAAACAGCTATGCTGCTCCCCTCAACTCTAACATTTTCTTCGCACACCCCACTTTGGAGACCACTGCTCTGGACACTCCTGTCCCAGTTGTATCAAGCAACAAGTAGAATACTGAGAACCTCCAAAATCAACTCACAAGATACAGACAAATGAAACAATTCCTACTCTCCACACTTTGATTTGGATTTAAGATTCACACAGGAAAAAAATTAAGAATGCCTTCTTCCCTGATACCATATAGAATGTGAATTGGATAGACAGATTGCACAACTCAGAAATTTGGAGTTTTGACAAAGACAAGTTTCTTCATGAAACAAAAATCCATCTCATTTTTTAGCATTAATATTCATCCAATGATCCTTCTGTGACTGAGAATCATTATGGAACACCAGAGTATCAGAGGAAACACCCAAAGGTTGATGGTGAAGTACAATGTTGGCAGTGATAACCTGCAGATATTCCTAAAGACAAATTAGGAGTATGTTACACAAAACTGTCTTCAAAAAACCCCCAGCTTTTGCAGGTTGGCAAGTTCACAAAAGATATTAGATACACAAGTAAAGGTGGGCTTAAAAAGAGAAAATTTTAATAAGCCCAAACAGCCCAAGCCCATATGATGAGTTAATCAAAGGACCTAGAGGAAGGTCCCTAGGACTGAGATGGAATCTCTCCTGTGGACAGGAGATAGGCAAAAAAATGTAGATGGGTCACAATCTGTACCACAGGAGAGAAGATCTACCCTATGTTGATGAGATCACAGATTCATCAAAATATTGATCCCAGTGCCCAAAGAATGCCGTTTCACAGATCTGGGTCCCATCTTATATTCCCCAGAAATCAAAGGGGCAGTCTGGAGGATTCCTGAGGAACAGATTCATGTTTCCAGCTACCCTCAATATTCCAACAGCACCTAAAATTCAATGGCCCAAACCTACCAGTATTTAATTCAACAAGCCTGCTGTTCCCCTTAACCTCGTTATCCACCTGTTACCACCAATGATCCAGGCTCCCACATTCCAAATGTTCTTCTCTCCTATCCAGTTACCAGAACCTGATTATCAACTCATTACAGTCTTTCTGAACTATTACATTAGCCTACAGGAAACACATATTGCCTCCACACACTCTTCCCTAGTTACATCAGTCTCATGCTCAGTACACAGGACTATCTAGTAAAATTCATTAACTTCTCACATCTGATAGTAAGGTTCTTCCACAATCTTATACCACACTACCTACTCCCCTCTAGAAATTACATTCCAACCAAATGAACTCTTCTCTACCTACATTTCCTCATGCCATCTCCTAAAGCCACGACTCCCACTCTCTCCTCCTCTCTTGAATTCCTACTCTATCTTTAATGTCTAGTTGAAATCCCATCTTCCCTCCATGACACCTTTACTGATCTTCCTAGTTTAATAAACATTTCAGCTTTTCTCTTCCACTAGAGTATGAAATCTACACCCTCATTATTAACATGCTATAATACAGGTGGGTGAATAACCATTTATTAGATAGTCATAGCTTTAGTAGTAAAGCTAATGCTGCACTAAGGCTGTGGCCAGAGCTGAACCTTAAGGTGGTGCTGTACCAGTTCATCACGAAGGGGATATGAAGGCATATTAAGTCTTTGTAACAGTGTAGAGCACAGGGTTCTGATTCCCAGCCTTTGCTGGTTACTATTTATGTGAGCAAGGACAAATAAGTAACAGCAAGTACTTACATAGAATGTGCAGGTTTTTATTATGCACAATTTACAGGTGAGGAAACCTAGGCTGAGGTCTTCCAGACTCCAAAGTCAGGCACTCTATGCACTGTGCCACCTAAATCCATCCTCTTGTGTAACTGCTCCTTGCGCCATAAAATGAAGGGAATGACTAAATCAACTCATTACCCATTCCAACTCTACATACTATGAAACCTACATTCCAGAGGAGAGGATTTGGATCAAAATTCACAGATGCAGAGGGAGGGGAAAGCAACAAGACATTGGAATGTGTTCAGAAGCTGCCCGAGTCTGCTGCAGCTGCCACTCAGACCCCTAGGTGTATCTCCTTGAGAAATGGGACCTAAATAGCCTATGCCCTATGTCAACAAAATGCTTTTTTGGATTTAGGAACATTCTAACAAAACAGATTTTCCTAAAGCACTTTGAGATTCGAAAAAGCTTCTCTCCCCCACAAGTAGCTGTTGTATTCAAGCAGAAGCAGGTGAATGATTCCCTTTCTGCATTGGTAATCACTGACAAGTACACAGGCTGACTCTGCATTAACTGTCAAGCAAAGACCCCCTTACATTCTTCCTGGTTACCAAGAGTCTGCACCTCCTCCAGCCCTCTATTGTCTGCATGCTGTAGGTTGATGTCGAAAAGACAACACTAAAAAGCACCCTATACCAAATAAATTTCCAACATAAGCTCTGCCCTCCAAACATTCTCTCATTGTCATGTGCCTTGAAAGACACTCCAAGGTCAACTAAAATTTTGGATAAATTACTTCCTGGCTTAGAAAAAACTTTGGGTTAAAGTTCTATGAAAATTTTGTTTTTGCTGCCTGTGATCTTGAACCAATCACTTAACTACCCCAAATCTCAGCATCAACTGAAAAAAAAAAAGTGGGAATGATAATGCAAATGAAATCATCACTAAAAAATTCAAGCCACAAAAGCAACTGAAAAAATAAGGACTCAAGAAAAATCAAGCTTTCCAATCAAGACAGTCACGTTTTTGCTTGTTTTCAATGTTAAAAGGGGAGTCAGGAATATTTCCTTCAAGTGACTGATAGGAAAAAGAAAATGTTTAAAAAGAGATTTAAGTTTCCTGATGCCATCACCTACCATTCTAGAGAACCTAAAAGTAATAGGTGGAAATTGCAACAAAACATGTAAGGGAAAATTCTGACAAAAACAATTCACACCAGTAGCAATCTTTGTGACTGGGCTTTCAAGCAGAGGCTAGATGACCTTTGGTATCTTGTAGAAAGAATTCCTGGGCACCCCCCCACACACACACATACACATTCTTAAGGTAACCACAAAACAACAAAAATATCCAATGAGGAATATTAAGTGAAGACTACCTAATATCAAGGCCCCCACATATGGCCAGGAGATCCTTTGTATATCCTATCATCTGAACCAAAATTCATTAACATAATGCCTCACAAATGTTATTCTCATTAAAAAACCTATTACAAAGAAAAGCCTTCTGAATAAAAAAGACTATTTGGAAATGATAACGGACATACCACTAAAAACTTATGCTTCTTGAAATTTGCAGTAATGGATAATAATCCTTGCAGCCATTTGATAAAAAAAAATTTGAGAAACAAATGGCTTTAGGAAAGTAGCAGGATGTAAGATTAATCCACTAAGTCATATGCATTTTTAATCCCGTTTTTTTCCAATTTATTGTTTTTAACATTCACCTCCCTAAGATTTGAGTTCAAATTTTCTCCCCATTCCTCCCCTCATCCCACCCCATGACAGCCTGCATCCTGATTCCCCGTTCACCCAATCTGTTCTCCCTTTTATTACCCACCCTTTCTTATCCTCTTCCCCTTGTATTTTCCTGTATGCTAACAGATTTCTATACTCCTTTGCCTGTGTATCTTATTTCCCAGTTGCATGCAGAAACAACTTCTAACGTTCCTTTCTAAAACTTTTGAGTTCCAAATTCTCTCCCCTCCTCCTTCCCCACACACTGAGAGATCAAGCAATTCCACATAGGCTATACATGTTTAGTCATGTAAAACACTTCCGTAATAGTCATGCTGTGAATAACTATTTCCCTCCATCCTATCCAGGCCCCATTTATTCTGCTCCCTCCTTTGTCCCTATCCTTCCTCAAAAGTGTTTGCTTCTTTGTTTTGTTTTCTCTTTCTGGTGGTTCCTCCTATTGGTTCTAATTCTTCCTTACAAGATCACTAATGTGAAAATGTTTAATAGGAATGTATATTATGATATAGCCTATATGAGATTGCGTGCGGTCTTGGGGAGGAAGGTAGAGAAAAATTTAAAACTCAAAAGCGATTGCTGATAAATCAATAAAAAAGTTAAATTCTAACATCCTAAAATTAAAGCAATCAAATCAGCCTCTCACCCTCATACAATACAGAATTGTGGACCTTATGCTAGAAGGGGTCCCTTTCTATAGCCCATTCATTTTACAATTAAAGGCTACACGTCCAGAGCTCAAGCAGCCCAAAAGTTCACACATGCAATTAAAATAAAAATTCAATGCTTAACTTCTGATGCAAAAACTTCCCAGTTGCTTAAAAATATTTTAAAAACTCAACTTTTGAAAATAAATGAAAAGCCAAATTTGGGCAAACCAGTTAAAAATGCCTTCACACTGTTAAATACTAAATAACATACAAAGCAGTGTATCAAATGTTGTGGGAAGCTATGTGCAAGAAACAGGAAGGTGCACAGTATACTAACACGGTCTACATTGTTTGTAAATTATCTGGGCTGAGAGATAAGCCACATCAAGCATACTTTGAATGGTATAAAATACTACACACCAGAGGATCACTTCCAACTGAAGTGATTAGCACAGCTTTCACTTCAAGCTTACTGGATTTGACAGTTGAAAAAGGACTTTCAGGCACGTACTGGTCAACTATCCACTCCAGTGGGCAAGTAGTAGTATATATATTTCCCAATAGGCAGTGAAATGGCACATAGGTTAAAAGAGTCTCAAATTGCTCAGCTGAGAAATTTTAATAAGCAATGGAGAGTTACTTTAGATTTTAGATCCTGGACCAGTAGATTAGGGGCATACAGAGTAAGGATTTAGTTGAAGAAATGTATTGAAATGATTCTATCACAGAGGGCCATTTCGAGGTGACTGAAAAAAAGTAGATCTCAGGTAAATAGACCAGTTTGTCTAGAGAACATATGCTGGGCAAGAGAAGTGAGGACAGTAATGGGATGGATAGTTTGGGTTAACGATATATATGTACTTGAATAATTTAGAACACAACGAAGTGATTTTTGAACAAGATACTTGCTTTTATAAAACTGTTTTTACATAGTCATGACACTCACTCTGCTTTAAGTACTGATTAAAAATCTACTGTACCTCAGACCCACTTAAAAAGAATTCAATCCTCCAATAACTCAAATTGACTTTACAACAGGCCTGCACAATCTATGGCCCACAGGTACCCTAAAGGATTTCGGGAGGCCTGTAGTAGGTAGTAGAGGACCTTCTACATTTTTTCACAGGCCGCCCGAAATCCTTCGGTGGTCTGCAGGTTGTGCAGACCTGCTTTACAACAACCTAAACACATCCTACAGACATGAACGCAGCAAAACTATTACGGTCAAAACAAACTCCTGACAGGAAAAATGAAGGCATGCTCCCCATTTTAAATTGGGGAGTTACATGTCAACAAGCAGTTTCCAATTTTAATATGACATTCCTACACATTCACCAGTTGCTATGATACAATATGGATACACCAACTGCCAGGATGGTTTTAGAAATACTGTAAATAGCCATAAACATTTGAATGGATTTTTAAAATGTTGGTATACAAAGAGCATGCCTAAACAGGGATTTGTTTACAGAAATAGAGAAGCTTCATGGCTACTGGAATGGATGCTCCTTTTGTGCCACCTAGCAGTGAGTTCTGGAACTGCCGGGGGCAATACTGGACCATATGCTCTTGCCAACTGTATTTACCAATACATGTTCTCTACTAAAAGCAGAACCACTAAGGTATGGATTCAAACTTTTTTATTAAGAATAAATTTCTTCAATAATCCTGGCTCCTCTTCGATGGTTTGTGGATTTCCAAAATTGCTCCCTTCCTTGCTCCTGTAAGTTCAAAAAAGGCATCATTACCCCAAAAGGCTTTAAAAACTACTAAAATATTAATGTGTCAAAGCAGTCACTAAAGTCAGCTAAAAAAAATGGCTAACAAACATTAAGCCTCGTGCATAGGAAAAAGTTTTAGTACCAAACAAGACAAGTGGCCAATATTTTCCATATGCCAGTAAGACTGACAGTACAAAATAATCCAAGTAGGAAAGCATTTGCTAATAGAGACACCAAGTCCAGGATCACTGTAGTATGTTTCAACACGTGGATTACTGAAGTTTCTCTCCATCCTGTATCAGTCTCTATCATCTTCATTCACCCTGTTCAAAAACCTCGAATGGCTTTCTACTGCCTTCTTAATACAATCTAATCTGCTTGGCCTAGCATTTAGATTGTCTTCCTTTAACTGGTAGTCACCCTCAGCAACATAAACCCTAGCCTGAGACCTAATTCCACCTGTAAAAAGTCCATTCCCAACCCACTGAGAACCTGTCCTGCAGTTTAAATTTATTATGAATGAAAAACAAGGACAAAGAGCTTTTCACAGTACCCTGGTATCATGTGTATGCTGGAGGGAAGGGAGGACTGGGACCTGACTTTGGAACCAAAATCAATTTTAACTGTCTCGCAACCTCTCAGTGTATGTAGAGGGCAAGAATAAGCAATGTGAATTAAGTTTTTTAAAAATTCCTCATTTTAAAAACATTTATGTTCACAAAAACAAAGAGTGATGACAATTTGAAGCTTCACCTCACATCATGGCAAAAAACAAGGCACTCACCTAACAAAAAACAAACAGGCATTTATTAAAAGCACCTATGTTGGGCTCTATGCTACAAAACTAAAATTAATCAACCAATAAATTTAAGTGCCTAGTATGTTCCAGACACAAAAAAATGTAAAACAGCTCTACCGCCCCCAAAGAGCTTACAACCTAATAAAAAAGCAAAAGACGGCTAATTCTGATCATTAAGACTTCTGGGTCTGGTTATTCAGCAAAGTTACTGTCTTTTCAGAAAAGTAGGTGATATAGCACACCTTCAACTTACCTATTTATTAACTGGTTGGGTGGCTGACCATGGCTCACACTCTGGATGTGCTCAAGTTGTACTGAAGACTAAAACCAAAAGGGTAATGTTAGTCACTAAGCACAAACAAGTCATTATAAAAATATTACTTTCTAGATCTTCAGGCAAGCAGCAAAGAAGGACTTAAAAAGGGGAAAAGTCCTCATTACTACTCCTAAGAGGGATAAGCTTCTAATGACTGGAATGATTCCATGATTTTAAGCTCTCCTACCAAACAATGAAGACAAGTTCTCAGAACTTAAAGTTGAACAATATGCCTTTTGGAAATCTGTAATTATCATATATAATAAACTTAAAGACTCCCACAGTTCAAAAAGCAAGTAAACTTACCTCAATGGATGAGCACTGTTTTCAGCCTACACCAACCATTCTTACCTAAAGAATAATAAACAATGTTATTATAAAAGTCAAAGATCCAAAAATGCTAGTAATTTCACAATTTAAAAGGTAAAAATTCCAGAGATAAAGATTGGTAAATTGGGGGCAAATTATGTCATATGAAAATAGTAGGAGAAAGAAACTTATGGGGCAGATAGTCTAGTTTACATAATTCTTGTAAAGATGATGTCCAAAAGTAAGCAACTGAATTAAGAGTGAAGAACACTTCCTTTTAAATACAGAATTCCTAAACTGCTACTTTCACCAGTTTGAGCACAGTAGTTTGATTGCAACCCAAAATATACTATCCCTTATGTGAAGGTATGTGACAACTTTTACCCTAACATCATCAAGCCCTGCTCTTTACTAAGAAAGCACCTTTCCTATATTACCTTCTACCATCAATCAGGCAGACTGACCAATCTCAGCAGAACCTGTTCAAGAGTGCCCTCCCCATTTCAAGTCTGAGATACTTCAGCTGTTGCCCCTTCATTCTAGACAGTTCCCTTCTCCCCCTCCCTTAAGTCCTCACTGGGCTTTCATATTAGGGCAGACTAACAATGCCACACCAAGGGAACCTGAGTAATACATGGCCTTCCTCATCAGAGGGAGAGGACATCACATTCACAATGCAGGCCCACAGTGCACAAGAACAAGATCAGCCTTAATTCAAGTTCCAATTCCAAGCTTTTCTTCCTCCGTAATTCCCTGTTGCACATGTACCATCCATAAGGGATACTATATCTTTTTGCATCCAACCCCTCTCCAGATTGTCCTACTCTATCCAGCCCATTTCACCCAGAAGGGGGGAAGGGGGAAAGGGGGGAACCCAACTTTGTCAGCACTGGTGTTTTAAAGCAATATTTTATATGTGATGGGTTGTTCAGATGACTGTGGGGTTTCCACAGTTAAGTCTTTTAATTGCCAATCATTATCTAGCAGCAATGACAGATGAAAAAGGAGTAGTGAATCCTCCAGATTCTTTCCCTAGTAGGCAGCCATTTGAGAACTGCACTAGCTGACAGAAAACTGACATATCAGCTAAAGGCAAAACCAAATAAGGTCCAGAACAAACAGCAAGGCTCTCCAAAAACATGTCACATAACATTTTAGGGAAAGGCAATAAAACAAAGGTCTTGCAAATCATGTCACTGCAGCTAACAATGATTAACAATAGGAGACATGCAACCCCCCATTAAAGCTAGAGTCCAAAACGAGTCACACGCATCTGTTAAGTATTGGGGAAACTGCAACCATCATCCATACTTTGTATGTAGCTTTACATTATTCTCAGTAAAAGCACCCGTTGTATTTCATCTTTCAAACAGCACCATTATCTTGTTTCCAAGGGCCTAACAAGTACTCAAATACATTCTGGCATCACACCTCTGAGCTTCAAATTGTTTAAATTTTAAAAGCACCAGTTTAGTTTTGAATGGTAATGTAAAACCATGAAATACAATGCAAACACCTTGGTATTTCCATTACTGAAACCCACTTATTCCCAACTTGTTTGGCTGAGGTTTATTTTTTGGGGGGGGGGGGAGACCTACTGCACTGAGATTCACAATTGATAGCTAAAGCAAATGGAAACCCATTTATGTCACAGGTTGCTTGTTCCGTAAGAGTGAAAACCCAATCAGTTTCAAGGATGAAGAACAAAGCAAAGTGATAAACCCCTTCATGATGTTCCTAAAGTCCAAACTGTTATGTCAAGTATGTGCACTTAGAGCATACTGACTGATGAAAAAAATAAATCCTAAAAAAAAAACTCAAGCACTTGTGATACGGTAGCAGCTATGGCCACCGATTTAACATTTTTTAATGCACAGAAAACCCCACAGTGTTTGTTAGAAGCCAGATTTAGTGACACTGATGTCACTTGCTGAGCAACAGAAATACAAGCTACATCATGTTACTACTACAGTGAGCTAAACTATTCATTAAGAGACATCAAAAGTACAGAAACTACTTGCTTGAATGGATTAGAAAGCAAAGTACAGATCTGTCTCCAGTTTGGAAACTTTGCTAATGAACAAGCTGTTTTGCTAGGAAATACAAATGAAGAAAAAATTCTCAAGTCAAGAGAAGTCTACACCAGCATTCATGCAGAGTTGTCATAACTTTGCAGTTACAAAGCAGAAATCATTACACCTGAAACCTGTTTCTTATGCATTAGCCAAGAACCAGTTCAGGGGTTTAAATTAAAACTTCAAATTCTAAAACAACAATGTATACAAGCTTAAGTCCATCCTTCCTAAACAGTAAGAAGGTGCTTTGAAAGACTTGCATTTTCTGGCAATTTGAGTTTAGAACCATCACATTCCTAAAGCTAATCAGAGCCAAGTTCACAAGACTGTTCTAAAGATTATATTCACTCTACATCACGACGAGCTTTTTTTTTTTAAACTGGGAAACCATGATTCCCAGATTTTGTTCAACTGTTGGCAATTACTGGGAAGCCATGATTCCCAGATTTTGTTCTACTATTGGCAAAAGAACATGCCATACCAACGTCCTCCCACCCAACACCTCAGGGTTTCAATGTATAGACAGATTTGGACAAGCCACAAAACTAGAGAACTGTTCACACTGGAAGATTCCCACTTGAACCCAATATTAACAAGCAGAGTTCCCAAGGAGCCCCCTTAAAAAAATGCACAATACAGTAAACTGTATTTTGTATCTTAATTCACTTATCCTACAGAAAAGGTTACACCAAGATGGTATAATGAAAAGTCTACCCATGCTGACCTAGTTGGGTCAGCTTGCTGCTACAGAAGACTACAACATGCTACAAAGTCTGTTTCAAGATTCTAAGAGCACCCAACTGTACCTAAGTATGGTTTTTTGGTTATGTATCCCCTCTTCCCCAGAGCTGCAGTATTCAATTTTATCTTCAGAGTTATACAAGGAAACCAAAGAAAGCCACACAACTGAGTCAGATACCAAGGCATCAGGTTTGCAGTTTTTATCTCAGAATTGCAATACAGCACTGAATTCTGCTTACATTACAGCTCTAACCCGAAACCCACGCAGTTTTGATGCAAGCTAACTTCAACATACAAGTGTTGGGTGCTGCACTGTAATTTCATTATCAGAAGTGTGATGTCAGAATGCCCACAGAATAAAAGTACATAGCAAGTCACCAAGTTAGATTATATTGCTTGTTACCTACCTGTATGCAGTCGGCAATGAGAATCTTGGAGCAAGCAGGAATACTACATCCGGGTCCTAATGTCCATTGCCATTTGCGGTACTACGTTCCTCACAGTTACGCACTGCAGAAATGCTGGCTAAATGCAGTTATGTAGCAGGCCACTACTTGCACAATTGCAGTCCAAGAATACCAGAAAAACTTTCTGCCACAATAAAGTGGCTGCCAAGGAGAAGCCAAGAATCTAGATTTTAATCTACCATAAAATGCCACATAAAGTCTCACAGATGTAATGTTACAATTTCTCATAAATTGTAATCTGTTTATGTTAAATGGTATAATGCATCTATGCAGCTGTGGGATTATGTTCCTACAAGTTTAAAAATGATGCTTAATGTACTAAGCAAAGAGGATTACAATTTCACGGGACAGTGTGTGCCAACACGTTAAGCTTATTTACTACCTAACTGCTAAATCTACCCAGAGTTGGGGGATCTACAGAATGCAGTTTAAGATTAGGAGGATTGAAGTATACTTAAAAATTATGCTGCATAGAAAGCACCAGTGGTCCTCTTAAAGCCCAATCCAAATCAAAATTATGAGTAAGGGAGAAAAGTGAAAAGGGAATGAAAGAGTTGGGAAGGGAGGGGGTGTGTGAAAAAGGTGTTTTTTTTTTTTTAAAAGGAGAAAAATAGCTAACAATGACTATTAATAGATTAGAAACTACCAAAACCCAATGATTATGAACTAGGCTAATCACCACCCTTCTCCAAACCCATGTGATTCAAGCTTTTAGAAAACTTCCTTTTAAAATGATTTAAATTCAAATTAGTTAAGACTAACTTACACCTGTTTAGCACAAAGGATCTCAAAAGAACTTTTTGAAAGTCAATTTGAGCAGTTTACAACACTTGGTACACTGCTGTTAACATGACAAGTCAAATGTCAGTTGAACTGTACAGTTCTTTGCTAAACTATGTTTAGCAATTTTACTGCCCAAGATAAGGGTATCAAAAGCCACAACTTTCAGGTTATCCATTAGCATCCTTTACCACTCTTCAAAGGTACGGTACTACTTAAAACTTATTTTAGGGTCTGTGCCAGCATCTCTTTTATAAAGAAAGGCATGTAATCTGAAAAATAAACTGAAACATTAATTTTACAGGCAGACTTCCCAATTTCCCCACCATCCCCCACCCCCCCACAATCAAGTTCACCCTCTTTGGGTGTCCCAGGAATAGTTTGAATAGTTCTTTTGGTTATTAGTTGGGTCCTTACTACAATTCAACCGAGTCATAATGGGACTGCTTTCAAGCCAAGAGATATGTGTCCATAGAAAAGATCTCATGTGTCACTGACAGGGCAAAACTTCCTAAACTTAAGATATTATGGTAGAAAAAGCCAACTTCCCTCTTCCTTATAACTTGGTGGAAAATAGGAATGAGCATAAGATAGCCAGTATCAAAGAGTCTACCTCAATTAAACACATTGTATGCACCCAGTAACTACTAGTATCTTGGTCACAAAACTTGCTTTGCTAATAGCGTCTTTACATTTGGGGACTTACTAACTCACCACTGCCCAAATGCCCAATTATTTTAACAAAAAGTCTGCCTTTATACATAGGCAAACTACAGAACTAAGCTTTAGCCTTTTAACAAAGGTTTGGCTTAGAATTTCACATTTGCCAATTAGTACCAACGGGGGTAAAAGGAGACGAGGAAAAGGGAGAACAGTACCATAGAAGAGCTATATAATGTACAAGTTTTGAAATACGTAACTAAGAACAGAGCCAAACCAGTCAAAGCAGGATGGTCACACCTCTGCTAATGTATTTAACACTGGGAAATCAGGCTCCCAGCACTCACAGGCAACCAACTACATTAATATTACATCATGAGATACTCTAGAGTGAAGGATTCAATGAAGTTGACAATTAACTGGCAACACCATCGAAAACACTTGAAATGCTTTAAAAAGGGAGTAACATTTGTACTGTGTAGCATGAGCTATGCCCTCTAGATTTAGTGCTACTTTATACTGATACACCAAATAGCAACTATAGGGATATCTGCCAGATCTACAATTCAATACTTAATTTACAGCCCTGAATGTGATCACCACTAGCTCTCAGAAAGGAGATCTGCTAGGTTCTTGAAGCTTCTAGTTTTAGTATTCCTATGCTGTATTTTGCCCAACAGAAGTAGCACAAGGAGCTGTAAGTTACAGAGTACAAATTTGCATGGTTCTCCCCTGCTTTAGGTCATTCAACTACCTTGCAGCTTTCTCTGGTAGATTAACTATTTCAGGCAGAACACACATTCCCTGTTTATAGAGCCACTTAAAAGTAATGCATGAAGTCTTCACATTTAACAATCTTTAATTTGGAAGAGAAGTCAATACAAGCCATTCTTTAGGGATTGGTCTTAGGGTAAAAGGAGGGGTGAAATGACCTATTTTTTCCAACTTTAAAAACTACCAAGCACAGGGTAAAAGTCATAGATAGGGCTATTTAAAAAAAAAAAAAACTCAGCCAGCCCACCCTCCTCCCCCCCACCAGCAGTTCTAAAACCCGTTCCATAATCTTGATACATATTCCTGCAGAAGATTAGAGTTCTGCTTCAACTTACATCACCATCTCCAAAATACTCAAGATAGCTTATCCTCATTGCTGTATTATGTGTAATGCACAGCAAGCAAATAATTACTATTCTTTCAGTAACCGTTTCTTTAAAACTAGAACCATTTGTGGAAAGAAAACTTGCTTCTAAATATATATTCCCACAAATGAAAAGTATCTTTCAAAGGCCAAGAGTCTTAAACTTGCAAGGTGTATTCCCTGACCTAATATGATGGAAGCATGAATGGCAAAATTAAAGATCAAATTTATAGCTAGTTTTTTCTATTTATTTGAAGCACAGTAAAAAAAAATTGGTACACTTTGGGGATTCAGTGGCACAAGGTACACTGCCATAACTTTAGGGACGTTATACATAAAAAAAAAGCTAGATTTTCTCCCTTTTTGAAACACTGCATTACATAATTTTACTCGCCCAAACAGACCATTTACAAATATTAGGTCAATAAATTTCTAACATCCATAAAAATGTAGCTTTCTTACTAAAATGCAAGAATTAAAAAGATCGGTGTCTAAACAAGAAAAGACAAAAAACAAACTGGAATGAAAGCCTAGATATCACATCTAAAATCGGGGCTTTTTGTTTGGGCCTTCATATTCTTCTCTCCCTCTACCATATCCTGCTGGAGTTCCAGGTCCCATTCCTCTAGGGCCTTGCCCACCCACAGGCCCAGCTCCTCCCTGCCCAAAGCGCTCAGTACGCTATTGGAACAGTATTAACAGTTCATTATATGTAGTTGATGTCCATGTGTGTTAAGTAAATATTTTTAGAAGGTTCCGTAGTCAACGTTCGTCGATACAATCACCATTGAGTCGATCCACAGGTACCGGGAACATAGAAAGGAAAAAAGGGTAATTTGAAAATTAGTTTATGGTAATACATGCCTTGAGGTATGTTCCCACTTGATCCATTCTCATACACCTGTGTTTCAAAGAACAGATCTTCCCTGTAGTGCTAAAAAATTTAAGTATTAGTGCAGATGTGAATACCCATTCCAAAATGAGTTCTAGAAATTTTCACACCTCATTAACCCAGAGAGAGGCTTGCATACTCAAGGTCTGAGCAGAGAAATTTAGTTGACTCCAGTCAATTTCCAAGAAAGTCTAACCGGAAAGATTCAATTCACTCAGTATGAGTTGACATGAAAGGCCTACTCACCAGTTAGTGGCATGTGCTGCATTAGAGACCTTGTGCTTTTCGAGATGGGCTTAAGACAGATCTGCTGACTAAGCTGCAGATGTCTTAAAAGGTTGAAAGTTTTAATACAGTGCTACTGGACTACAAAAAGAAAAAGCATAAGAGACTAATGGATTTAATGATTTAACCTAACCAGCACAATAACTTAAAAAACTTGTTGCCATATTCTCACTTCAGAGCCATAGCTACATAGCCAGACAGAATTTCACAGTATTATCTGACTGTTTCAGGTTAACTAATGACACAGGAGTGATGTGCATCCATTAAACAACCCAACATTTCCCCAGGTCTTGTAAAAGTCCACTTCATAACTTTCTGTGATTTCAAGGCTTTATTGGCATCACCCACACAGCTTTACCAACAAGCCCAAATGACTGCAATAAAGCAGTGATTTCAAGACTGTATCTAGTGTCAGGTATTTTTGTACTAAGTAAAAAGGGCAGTGACTGAACAAAGCAGTAGCCCCTTCTACAGGTAAAGGAGCACGGAAGCCTAACTTGTGTATTGCATTTCAAATAAAATTAGATGTCAACTACTATCCCATCAACTACTAAAAATAGAGTAGAATCAGTTATTTACTGCTTCTACAACTAATACCAACAACTAAGAAAAGAATCTTTCAAAATACTGGAGATACTGAAAAGCCTGGCTTCAATTCTTCTAAGTAGTGGACTGTCAAAATCAGCAAGATTTTCTGGCTTTTTGTGATTAATTTTAATTACAACTAAGAACACAAGAGCAGCCATTAAGTGACATGTGTTACCATGACCTATATGGAACACAGAGCCTTGTCCACAGGAACAGCACTATCAAATTTTTGCTACAAATTTGACAGGCACCTTTTATTAGCACTTTAGTGAACAGTTAAGTATGAAGGTGCTCTGGTTTTACTAAACCACTCAAAATGTTAAACTAAAGCATGAAATGTTTTCCTTTTTATTCTCGAAAGGCCTAACAAATTTAGCAAAAGGCCATAATGCTAAACTGACCTCCTCAAGTTATCCAATTCACTTTAATGTAAAGAGATGATCTGGTAAGCCACAGCAGCTCACCATAGCCCAAAAGTCCTATGAAAAGTGATCTCAAAGATCCCCTAAATTATTTTTAAAAATCGCCCTCTAAACCCTCCTAATGCCACAGTGCACTTTATAAGGATGGTGAAAGCCTAATGCAACCACTCAAACCAGTTCAAATTATTCCCAAGCATTCTTGTAAGCTATCAGTAGTAAAACTATAACACGATAGCATCAAGAGGGCTCAGATCAAGAGCACACAATTAGTATGTTAAATAATCTACAGTCTTTAAATGTACCCTTGAACAAAATGGAGATGTAAGTTGAATTAAGAGGCTGTAACCACAGACAGACCCAACAAGTGGGAAACGACGAGTCAGAACACAATCAGAATTCCCTTGTCATATGATAGAAGACACAGCAAGTAGAGACCAGAGTCCTACCACTAAAACATGCCTAAAGCTACAAACTATGATTCTAGTGCATATGGCAAATACCAGCTTAAAAAAATGATACTTTGCCATGTGATTACTCCTACTTAGATACAGAGTAATCTGGTATGTTCACTAACACTAGGAATTTGGGGTTGCCACACACTAAATCAAAAGTGCATCAGCAACAGAATGAAGAACTTCAAACCCATTTAAAATGCCAAAGAAAACTGCAAATATTCCAGAAAGCATATTTCCGATTCCATTATTGGCAACCTTATCTTCAGCTAAGTTACCACACAGCTGAAAAAGCTTTCTACATATATACACATCGCCACACTAACCTTCCATATCACTATTTACAAAGACTAGGGGAACTAAGAAAGTTCAAAGTCATCTGCTTTAAAAAAAAAATTAAAATTAAAAAAAGGTGAAAATGAGAAATTCCCTCATTAAGTTCCCAGAAGATACATTACCATGTCACTTCCCATCATGGAACCACTCAGGGCTGTTGGTGGAACTCCAGGGCTGGCCTCATAACCTATGCCACCACCACCTAATGGTGGAAATTTCTGGCTTCCTGAGCCATAGGGATCTAAGAAACAAAAACAATGGTTATAATTTGAACCCAATGACTCAGTCAACTAATGCTGTTTAAAGAAATACACATTCTCAATTTTTACCTCCCATGTTCATTGTTCCTGCACCCATTCTTATCTCTCTCTCGCGCTGTAAAGAAAATAGGTACTGTTTAGTTACAAACATGCAAAAACTATACTTTCTGACACACTTAGAAAATAAACAAAGACAAAACTTTTCAAATTCAGGTACTAAAGAAATGATACAATACTGTAGGATAAAACAGGAGTTACAGAAATGTATAGTTACAGATAAATCATCATGTCAAATGTTAACTTTTATTTCAAGATCTCATAATATGGGCCCTTTCCCTTTCCCCCCATTTTGGACAATCCACAAGTTTAAAGAACCGAGAAGTTAAGCCCACTCTGCCTACTGAAAACTTAAGCCAAAACTCCCAACATAAAGATTAGGTTAAGCAGAAGCCTGAAAGTATGAAATAAAAAAATGTATAAATCTTATTCTATACTTCTATTACTCTGGTTCACAGGTATACCAATTTTTAACATTCTCCAAACACTTACTGGATCCATGTATCCCATCCGACTATAACTTTCTTCTCTTTGGCGTCTCATTTGCTCTTCCATCTCACGTTGGCGAATCATCATTTCCTCTTCTCTTCTACGTCGTTCTTCCTCCTGCCTAGAAAAAGGCACTCATGTTTTAAATCTCAAAGCCATTTACATGAATATTCTAGAGATCATCATATAAAAGTAAATATGATGGCTGTTTCACCACGGGGGGGGGGGGAGTGAAGAAAGGAGAGGGAGAATTCAAAAGAATCGAGCTGAGGCCTAGCTCTGTCATTCAAATAGTGGTATAAAATACCAAACAAGCCATTCAAACCTCTACGCCTCAGCTCAGCTGGAAAATGGAAGTCCTTGGTTGCTAAGCAATGCACCAAATTTTTTAACATATTCAGATATCCTTAGAACTACTAGACAAATCCTACCTTAACTGTATTTCTTTGCGTTTCTGCATTTCTTGATTGTGAAGTTCCTCCATCCGTCTCAGCTCTTCCTGACGCCTCATTAGATCTGGGTATATTAATAATTAAATTTTTTCCCATTAATGCAAGTCAATACACAAATTAAGTAGGACCACCTCAAATTTGATCTCAGATGAGGACACTTACCCTGGCGTAAAAGATTTGCCTGATGCTCATGATAGGCATCTTCCATTTCACTTTCCAGTTTGTCTTTTGCATCTTTCATGTTTTTCTCAACCTGTTCCCTTTGCTGCTTTTCCATTTCATCTAAAGACTTCCATCTCTGGGAATATTCAAACTCAAAGGTGCCGTGCTGAGCAAAACGTGGAGGGTTCTCTCTCTCCCTGAAAATTGCGTTAAGTTTGTCAAGTCATTTGGTAGATGCAACGTATGATTTGGAAAATCTTATCAGAGCTTGTATCAATGATCATCAACAACAGACAGAGTTAGATGGAGATTTAGCAACTAGGCAACATTTTTTAAAGTGTCAGCACTTTCGCATTCACCTTCCTCACCATATGAGCATGTATTGATCTTAAGAAATTTCCCATTATGTTCTAAGAAAACAGGCAATGATATATCTGCAACACAGCAGTTCAATCATCACACAGAAAGATCCACTGATGAAGGGGGCAGCAATCACCTCGGGAAGATGATATAAACCAAAGTCAAAGGTGGGAGGTGCAAATACAGTTCTAAGGGTGTGCTAGGGCACTAGCAACAGAGGAAATAAGTATCATACATTATTAGGTCCTAGCAAAGACATCTTAGAGAAATCAGGATCAGAGCTAAAAGAAATAGCTCAATTGGATTAAGGGCTATGTTCCAAAAGGCAAATTGGGAATAAAAGCTGAACTACTTTGGACAAAGCTGAAAAAATAACTCTACCAAAAAAAGATTAGTGAGCAAAAAGTGGTATCCAAGGGTATAGTAACAGACATTTACACCTCTTTTTTGCCCTTGGGTAGTAATAAGTAAAAACTTGTCCTACTTTTGGACTCATTTTTTTTCTCCTCTTCAGAGGAGACCCACTTGCCTTCTCTACAGCTTCAAAGATGTCTTGGCTAAACACCCCCAATTTCCATACCAGGTTCATGGTCACATCCTCTGGATGCACTACCAGCTTCTCAGTGCCCTTCATAAAATGGGGCACTCCAAACCAATATGGTATTTCAGATATGATCGACCAAGCCAATTTTATAAACTTCTCTTATTATGGACACTATCCTCCTACGGATGCAGCCTAAGACTACAACAGCTTTTTTTCCCCTTTGGCCATTACACTGCTAACTCAACAATTCACCAGAATCCCCAAGTCTTTCACGTGAATTGCTGTCACCCTATTCTTAGCCTGATAATGGCCTGCAATCTATAGTCAGAGAGTTTGGCTTGGGGGAGATGGGAGACGTGTGGACTAGTGAGATTACATAAAATTTAAAACCAGTTAAATGTCCAGACTTCCAAGAATAGCTATTTATCAAGGGTTCCAACTTGACCAGTTCTCCATTGGATCCTACTTTGCTATCTGTGCTTAGTTGGCCCTGTGTTACTTAACTTTATCCATCCTGCTTAATTTTTATCCATGATTTGGATAAAGGTACAAACGACAAGGTCATCAAATTTGCACTAGACAATTAAACAGAGAGGGACAGCCAATGGAATTAAAGACAGGATCCAAAGATAGCATAAAAGGTGGCTTACTGGGCTGCACCTAAAACGATCAGACTTGATAAGGATATATGTAAAGTTTTATCCCAAATTTTAAAAGTCCACAAGTACACAACGGGGAGAAACAGGTTATGTGAAAGAATCTGAGAGTTTAAATCAAGATTGCAGAATTAACAAAATCAGCAGTGTTTAACGTAGAGGCCAAAAAGCTATGTGACCTTGGGCTGCATATATTCCAGGAATGAGGAGGTACAAACCCTTCTGGTAACCTGGTTTTATCAGATCTTATCTGGAGTCTTGTGCTCCATTTTTGGTCACAAATGTTTGAAAGTATTGATACATTGAAAGTCCAAAGAGCAATCAGGACAGCGCAGAACTTTGAAACCAGATTGATTGAAACCAATGTGAAAGTTTAGCCTCCAGAGAAGAATCAGGGGAGATACACATGATTCCAAGTATTTGAAGGATTAGCAAATCAAAGAATAATTTGTTCTGTTTGGCCCTAGAGAGCAGAAATAGGAAGAATGGGTAAAAATTATAAAAAAGGAAATGTAAATTTGACATAAAACTTCCTCAATAATAGGAACTGTGGACAAGTTACAACAAAAGGTGGTCTCAAGGCTTTCAAAGCTACCTCTAGGTTCCCTCTCTTTGGAAATGGTCAAGAGAGGCTGGATCCTCCCCTTCCCCACACAGGTCCCCCCACCCCTACTACTTGTCAGGTGTTACAGTAGATTCCTTTTCACATATGAGTTAGACTAAATGACTGTTTTTGTAGTTCTTGTAATGTGAATTCTTCTGTTCTTTTGCCTTTGCATTCCCCAATGCTCAGCACAGTGCCTGGCACACAGTAGGAACTTAATAAATGCTTGTTGATACTTTACAATTTGAACCTGAGCAGTGACCAGATGGCTACTGAGGTACCTTTCTAACCCTCAAATCCTTAGATTCTGTGGATTCCTTTTAGTTAAGGGGGGGAAGAGGGGTAGAGGGGGAAAAGGAAAGGTTAGAGAACTGAGGTTGCGTCCAACTCTCATTTCTGTAGGATTCTTTCTTATTTTTTAAACATGAGCAAAACTATTCTCATTTCACCTGAGACGACTTATCCTAGTCTGATTCAATCATTTGGATGAGATCTCCAGAACATTAGTCCAGTTATTAAAGTGGGTCTGGATCCAACTATTTAATCCATAATTAAAAACCATCCCTTTTAAAAAAACATCTAGAATTTTGTTTATTTTTTTTAAGGTAATTGGAGTTAAGTGACTTGCCTAGGGTCACACAGCTATTAGGTGTCAAGTGTTTGGTCTGAGGCTGGATTTGAACTCAGGTCCTCCTGACTTCAGGGCCAGTGCTCTACCCACTTCACCATCTAGCTGGCCCAACATCTAGAATTTTGGCAGCAAGTCTATAGTTGACTCCATTTCCCACCCCATCTCCCTTTCCTCCACTAAAGTAACATTGCAGTGCCTTTGAGATACACAAGAGATCCTATGCTCTAGGAAGGCTATTTATTTAGGGATCTGAAACACAAAGGCTTCTGAAGAAAAAGAAAAGCTCAGTTGTCTACTAACGACTTGATAAGGGGCTTTTTTTTAGGACCACTACAACTCAAAACTGTCTTGTAAGATACAGAGATGTATTCTAAAGAAAAATCACAACCCTTTTTAATCATTCAAGTATAAAACAACTCTTACTTTTGATACATTGGATTCTTCTGTGCAAGCTTTTCAGGAAGACCATCTTCATCATCTAGTTGCTCAAGTGGTTCCACAATGACTGGACGAGGAGTTCTAATGGGGGGGAAAAAAGAAAATGATACCCAAGTTTGTTCAGGTTTCCATACCTACTTTAGATAAAAACCCTATACTAGTGGTACCAAACTCAAATAGAAACAGGGACCACTAAATCGTACATAAGGATCCTTGCAAGCCATATATTGACTTAGAAAAATCACATGTTAATATTTACATGTGGTTTTATTGCTTTTGTTAAAGATGCGCCAAGTTCATTTTAATCTGGTTCAGGTTAGATCCACTTAGAAGGCTCATGGACCATGTTTGACATCTCTGTGCTACACCATATTCATGTACTAAATTTAAGAAAACTTAAAAATTTGAGATAGCTTACGTTGTCAATAAAAATACTCCTTCACTGCATCGCTCGAATGCTTTTCTTGCAGCTGGCTTAGAAGCAAATTCAACAATGCCTTTTCCTGTAGATCTTCCTCGATCATCAACAATTACGACAGCCCTTTCAATAGGTCCAAATTGGCTGAATGCTTCTTCCAATAATTCATTGGAAACATATGGTGAAAGATTTCGTACAGAGAGGGCAGCGGCATGTGTGGCAAAACGAACACGAAGTTGTCGCCCTCTCATGGGTGTATCATCAAGTTCTGCTTTTGCAATTTCTGCCAGGGCTCTAGATTCCTGCAAATATCAAGTATTCAAATCTGAATTAACCTTGGATTTGACTTAATGCTGAATTGAGGACAAATTACATAATTTTATTTAATTTCCCAAGAATAAAAGCTTAAGGGATCTTCTATGGAAAAACATGCTGGTCTAGGAGTCAAATGATCCTAGCTGTAACTTTGAGGCCAAGGTTTACCATCTGTATGATTTCACTTCTTCGGAGTAGTGTACTTGTCTTAAAAGCCGTATACAAGTCTTAGGCTCAGAAGTCTTCAAAAAGTTGGCCTCTGGCACCTACCTGGGTGACTGGAAAACACATCCCTTCAGTTTATTTATGAAACTGAGATAACTATAGTATCTACACCAGGAAGGTATTGTGAAATTCACAGGCAAATAAATGCACATAAAAACTGATTTGCAAATTTTATATTACATAAATGCTTATTACTTATGTTATGCACCTCACAGCTATGTACCTAGTATGTAAAAATCAAAGCACTATAAGCTACAATCTATTCCCAATGGCTCATTTGAGAAGACTCAAATATCCAAGTAGGTAAAATACTGTGTAAAGTGTTGCAACATAAAGTTCACATAAACATAACAGTATCCATCCTAGTAGAACTTAAGTCTACTGGGTTAAGAAAGTATCATTAGGAACATAAAGTTCACATAAACGTAACAGTATCTGTCCTGGCAGAACTTAAGTCTACTGGGTTGAGAAAGTGATGTTACTGTAGCACTTTCAAAGTTTACAAAATGCTTTAAATACGTTCTCAGTTAATCAGCACAACTACTTGTGTTCTTTTCTGTACAAAGTAACAAAATCGCCAGAGCAAAATGATTTGCTCATGGTCACACCGTAAACTGAACCCAAGTAACTCCTAACCAAGTTCCAGGGCTCATTCCACTAAATGAGGTTAGGCAAAACACTTTGCAAACCTTAAAGCGATATATAAATATAAGTTATTAAGCCACACTGCCACTCACAGATTACATAAATACATTGGCAGGCACAGGGAAAGGAGGTTGTCTGGCAAAATGTTTAGAACAGGGGAAAAAAACCAAGACTTTGCCCAAAACTCCACGCCATACTGTGCTCTAGTTTTATCATTGAGAAAGATGAAGTAGAGGAGGATTACACATGACTTATTTGCTCATGGTCATAGAGCTAAAGTGGCAGAGCCTGCAGACCAACACTTGATTTGTTTCCACTACAGCACACTGCCTCTAGTGGACCAAACTAAAACTGTCATGTTACAGAACATCTTTAGGATGCCACACCAGCTATACCAAGGTCTATGTACCAGTAATATGTGTATTTTAATGAAATGTTAGAAATATGCAGCATCAATTTCTGCTGGCTTAATATTTAACATTTTATCAAAGACATTCTTTGAGCTATAGACCTAACTCTTTCCATCTGCTCAAAGCTTGGAAGTTTGCCTGTATAAACCTTAGCTGTCCTAGACTGTATAAACCTTAGCTGTCCTAGACGATGGCAGTAAAACAACCTTTACCAAGGTACCATTCAAGATGATAAATGTCACAATAAGGGCATAATTAAATACCACTTAGCTACACCCTAAACAGGAGGTGGGGGAACCTTCAGCCTCAAGACCACATGTTCCCCACTCCTGCCCTAAGCCATTAAGAGACTCAAATCAAAGTGAAATCAACACATGGAAATCAGACTTCTGGACTCTTAAGTGTGTCCCCATCTCCCCAAATCCTAAAGCCAACATGAAAAACAAACAATAAAATATGTTTTGTATTGCACAAATGTATCTTCCAGTGACCAAGGAGCTGAAACACACTCACCAGTTTGATGAAACCAAATCCTTTGCCCTTGTTGATAAAGACCTCACCAGGTTCTCCATATTTAGCAAATAATCTTTTAAAGTCTTCGTCTGTAATATCAGCTGGCAGATTTCCAACAAATAACCTACATCGTTGTGTATACGTTTTCTCTCCAGGCCTTCTCAACAAAGACAAATTTGCCTTAAAGCCCTAGGCAGAAAAAAAGGGGGGGGGGTAGTTTTCTATCAAAAGGAGGTAAGTACCCACAAAACTAAGAATTTATGTCTTTTCCAGACTTGCCAAAGAGGAAGGAAATCTACTATGAATTAACTTTCACTGCCTCCTGCCCTTACCAAAAAAATGCTCTTTTCCCAGCTAGGCATTAATTCAGGGGGACATCCGATTTTGACCTCTGCGTTGGTTCTT
Source organism: Vombatus ursinus (assembly GCF_900497805.2). Lineage (NCBI taxonomy): Eukaryota > Metazoa > Chordata > Mammalia > Diprotodontia > Vombatidae > Vombatus > Vombatus ursinus. Next base: position 14,884,322 of record NW_020954553.1, on the reverse strand, counting down.
CCTCCTTTCATCACATTCCCGTTAGTAGGAGGGAGGGGCAGACAGGAGGAAATAGTTACAAGACTATTCTGAGGCGAAACAAACACCCAACGGAAATAGAACCTAACAGCCAGGGAAACAGAGGCAGGCCGACAGGGGCAGGATACCTAGGGAACACGGCCCCACTTCCCCGGGGGCAACAAGGGCCCGGAAAGGGCAGCAGCCCAGCAGCCCAGCTTCCCCGCTAGCTCCTCCTCCTCCAACCAGCGCCATCTTACTACATCATATCCCAGCCTCCCCCACTTCTCTCCAGCCACGCACAAGCCCTATTAGGATCCATTACACCCTAAGGTGGAGAAAATGGCGTCTCCGCGTCACTGAAACACCGAGCGGTCTTTTCGGGCCCCCTCCCCACCCCCGCCCCCGCCCCCGCCCGCTCGGGCCACGCGAGGCCCGGGTGAGTCGGCTGGCGGGCCCTGCTCACGCATGCGCCGAGTCACCTCGATGCCGACAAAATGGAGTCCGAGGCCTCGAGGGGGGAGGGGGTAAAGGAAAGGGAGCAGGCTCGGCGCCGGGCGCCATTTTAACGTGCCGCTCACTCACCTCCGAGTCCGAGATCTTCTCGTCGCTGCGGCCCGCAGGCCCGCCGGGCGAGGGTCCCTGGTGATGGGGCGGCGGCGGCGGCTGCTGCTGGTGGTATGGCGGGTGGTGCTGCCGGCCCCCGCGGGGCTCTCCGCCGCCCCGGTGTGGAGGCTTCGGGTGTCCTCCAGGAGGAGTCAGGCCCGGCCCCCCAGGCTTGGGCCCTCCAGGCATCTTGCCTTTGGGCCCGCCAGGGCTCGGACCGGGTTTGGGCCCCGGGGCGCCCGGGGGCGGGCCCCCGCTCGCGCCTGAGGACACTGAGGCCGGGGTCGAAGAGCTCTGCTGAGGCCCCCCAGGAGGAGCAGACGGTCCGGACGAGGCCTGGGAGGCCGCAGAGCCCGGGCCTGGAGGCCCCCCCGATCCCGGGGGCGGCGCGGACGGCGCGGAAACAGATGCCGGTGCGGCGGTGCCCACCGTGGGTCCGGGGCTGCTGCCGGGAGGGATGCCTGGCTTCGGCGGGTCTGGCGACGATGCCTGTTGCTGCTGCGCCGCCGCGGCTGCAGCCGCAGCCGCTGCCGCTGCCGCGGCCGCCTGTTGCGCTTGTTGCTGTGCCAGTACCTGCGCGGGAGGCGGCGGGATGGAGGGCTTAGGCCCGGTCTGGACCGGGCCCGGCCCCAGAGGCCCTCGATTCTGGCTCAGGCCCATACCCGGCGGCGGTGAACGGAAGTCATGGCTTAGGCCGCCGCCTCTCCCGCCGCCGCCACCGCGCCGGTGGAAGCCGCCGCCGCCGCCCCCGCGACTCCGGAACCGGTCCCGGGACATGTCCGTGATCAGCGGGCGGGCGAGGCAAAAGCGGAGAAGTCGCTCGGGGAACGTGGAGGCCACCTTGCTAACCACAAAATGGCGGGGGACACAAGCGCCGCGCTGCCTTTGTCCTCCCCTTATATAGGTCGTCGGCTCTGCGCCCGCCCCTTGAGCTGCCGGACGGACAGCAAACTCAACCAATAGCTAGGCAGCCGCACAATGACGCGATCCCGTCCTCCCTTACTGGTTTGCTACTAAGGGGTGGGACCCGTGCCAGGACTGCTTCTCTGAACCAGCCAATGAACAGCAGAGGAAAGGATTTCTGACTGCTGTGATTTGCTGGCGGAATTTGAACGAGCACTCGTGGGCGACGTGGGTGTGGGTGGGTGTGGGTGTTGTGGGTGGGTGTGTGAGCGGATTGGGATGGTTGAAACGTCTTGTCTAGAAATGAGGCTGCAAGCGTGTCAGTGTATCGGGAGCCAGGATTTAGAGGTGGAAGGATCCATCTTTCCACCTTTCGTTTTACTTAGAGAAAACTTGAGGCCCTGAGAGTGTGTGACAAGTTGACGCAGGTCGTTAAATGGCCTCCCGGCCTCCAATGAATGCAATGCTTTCCCAGAAACCCAAGCGAGTCACCCCCTTCATAAATCTGTGAACCCCAGGGATCAAATTCTCAGGACTTTCTCCGTGTGTTTGAACTTAGAATGAACTAAAAGCATTTATTAAACACTTACTGTGTGCAAAAGGCCCATCTAAGCAATGGGCTTAGACAAATTTTTTAAAAATACAGCCCCTGCCACCAAAGAGCCTACACTAAGGAACTATCCAGGGCCAAAAAGCAACTAAGTCTGAGCTCTCCCCACCCCCAGCCCCTCCTGCTACAAAGGTGGCAATTCCAGCCTAGGCACCTTGAATAATCTGCACTGGGGCCCCGGGGCAAGCCAGTAGCTGAGGCTTTTGCATCTTTCCGGGTTCCCAAACTTTAGCAATAGACAGCTACTTCTACTTGCCCCATTCAAGTGTGCTCCTTGGTGGGGGAGGGGACCCCTTGGGCTCCAAAGGGCAGAATCAGGAGCAAGGGGGTGGAAGTCATCTCCAGAGCTTCCAGATGTGGAGCAAATAAAATATGAAGGCCTTAACTTGGCATTGAAGGCCCTTTACAATCTGGCTCCAGCTTCCATTTCATGCTTTGTCTCATCCTACTCCCCTTCATTCTGCATTCCAGCCAAATTAAATTCTCATCTCTCTGACTTTGCTCACTCCATACCTTGTACACACACACACACACACACACACACACACACAGTTCATCCCTCTGGCAAGTCACAGTTTTCAATTGTTCCCTCCATTTTGAAGCATTCCCTTTCTCACTGAAAGAAAGTGATCTCTCCCTCACCTTTAGACCACCCCCATTCCTTACTCAGGCACATGCCATCCCCTCCCTCCATTAGGGTACTGTCTCCTCCAGGGGGAAGGGACCCTGTCAATTCCATTTTTGAATCCCAGTTCTGAGCACAAGGCCCTGCACATAGAAGGTATTTAATAAGCATGTGTCCCAGATAAACAGATTTCAGCGTAAGGAAAAACTTCCTAACAAAAGTGAAAAGGAAATACAGTAGTGGTGTCAGCAGAAAGAAGGATAGATTGGGAGTCAGAAGACCTCAGCTCTGCTGCTTAGTGTGGAGCCACTTTGCCTCAGTTTACCGATGACCTTACACAAGTCACTTAACCCCTCTGGATGTCAGTCTCCTCAGATGTAAAAATAATCTCTAATATGCTTTATGGTTATAAATCATATGATCCTATTAGTGGTAGTGAGTTTATCCATCATTAAAGGTTTTAAAAAGGTTGATCAACAACTAAGCACCTACCTATGGGCCAGGCAACAGTACCAATTGTTGAGGATATAAAGAAAGTTAAAGAAAACAAACAAACACAGCCCTGCCCTCAAGGAGCTCACTGTTTAACAGGGGAGAGAATACTCAAACAACTATGTACAAACAAGATATGTATGATGAGAGAGAATCTGAAAGGGAAGGCACTAAAATGATGGAGGCCCAGGAAAGGTTTCTTGCAGAAGGTGGGACTTTGAAAGAAACCAGAGAAACCAGGAGGCAGAGCTGTGGAGAGAGAGTGAGTGTTTCAGGAATGGGGGACAGCCAGTGGAAACACTCCAAGTCTTGAGATGAGCCAGAAGCAGGCAGGAGGCCAGTGTCACTGGATCTACCAGTACATAAAGGGGATTAAGTGTAAGAAGATGGGAAAGGTGGAAAAGATCCAGGTTATGAAGGACAAAAGCCAAACAGAGAATTTTGTATTTGACCACTTGAAAGAGACACGTTTTAAGAATTCTGCCAAACCATAAAGACATTACCCTTCAGGTAACCCTGGTCACTCCCCATACTAGGTGACATAGCACATTAAATAGATGGATAGCTATGTGCCCTTATTACTGGGCCGAGTACATGACACTCACAGATTGTTTGTGTTTCTGCCATATGGTTTGATGTAGTGGTACTGTAACTAGTCTTGGATTTGGAGGCAAAGGCCCATGGTTTGAATCCTGTGCTATTAATTACCTCTTCTGACCTTGGGTAAAGCCATCTTGCCTTAGTTTATCTATCTGTAAAATGAAGTAGTTGGACTAGGTAATTTCTAAGGGCCCTTCCACTTCTGAATCCTATAATCAATATGTTCTAATTCTCCTTAATTATTGTCTGGCTAATGCAGAGATTTGTTTTGCTTGATAATACATCTTTGTAAAAGGGGTTTTTTATTTGTTTTGTTTTTCTTGATTTCTCAATGGAGGGAGAGCGTTTTGGAGATGGGAGGGAGAGAATTTGTATCTGAAAATAAAATAAAATAAAATTTAATTTTTAAAAAATTATTGACTAGCCTCTCTATAAGGACCCAGCACTTTGTAAGCCTTAAATTGATATATTATTGTGAGTTATTTTTCATATTATTAATAGCAGCAGCAATACTAATATTATGTTCAAATTTTAGTATTAGTGTTGCTGCTACTATAATAATATTATTTAAAACTATATATTTTACAGTTTTTAAGGCACTTTTTTTGTTGTAATTATTTTTGGTGGGGGGGGGAGTGAGGCCCCAACCTGTGATTTCATTGGCATAGGTTAGCAGTTCTCAAACTTTTGGGTCCCAAGACACATTTAAAAAATTTTTGAAGATCATCCCCCAAAGGAGTTTTTGTTTATGTGGGTTATATCTATCCATATTTCCCATATTAGAAATTAAAATGGGGGCAGCTAGGTGGTGCAGTGGATAGAGCACTGGCCCTGGAGTCAGGAGGACCTGAGTTCAAATCTAGCCTCAGACACTTGACACTTACTATCTGTGTGACCCTGGGCAAGTCACTTAACCCCATTGCCTCATCAAAAAAAAAAAAGAAATTAAAATTCCATAGTATTATTATGAAAATAGTTTTGCCCTCAGGGGCTCCCCAGACTACACTCTGAGAACTACTGGGGTCTCAAAACCTACTATGTGTCAGAAGCAAGGCTTGAGCTCAGGCCTTCCTAGCTCCAAGGCCAGTCTTCTGTGGACTGCACCAGGCTGTGATGAAACAGCAGCAATATTAACCAAGATGATAAATACCTCTTTGTATTCAGTCAGGGAAATCTGTCTTTCCCGTTGACCTTGTTTGATTCTTTCTATCAATCAAGTACTACTCTAGGCAACATTTTCCCCTTTTTTGCTTTCATAGTAAGGCCTGAAGAAGGAGTAGCACCAGAGGATTTAAGAATACAGGATTTGAATTCAGACTTGGGTTGCAATGCTATTTAAAACCTGTGTGACTGTGGCTAAGTCAGGTCCTGCCTCCTATTTAAAATGAAAAGGTGGGTCTCCATCGCCTCTCAAGTCCCACCCACCTTTAAGGCTATGATCCTTTGACTCTCAGAGTTAAAATGAGTTGCTCACCACTATAATTATCTCATCCCAGTGACACTGATTTCTCTTCTCCTTGTAAAAGGCTTTTTTTTGGTTCCATTTTATTTTTCCAGTTTTTGTGCAGTGTATAATTTTATATGCAAATTCTTTTTGGAAATAGTAAGGTTTTAAATAAATAGAGGCAGAGTGGATAAGAGCGCTAGACTTGGCATCTAGAAGACCTGATTTATACTTAGTTGTGTGACCATGGGCCAATCATGGCCTTAAGACTCATCAACTAGATTTTAAATTTCAGGCCAGTTGCAATCAGCATGAAAAATTAGTCTTCTCAATTCTTAAGCAAAGAGACAAAAATACTTCCTTTTCCCTGATTTCTGCACTTCCTCCCTCCTACTGTCCTATGTCTTCCACTTCACCACCAATCTTATGGAGTTATCTCCACCTGCTGCCTTCATCTCCTCACCCACCCATTCCTTAAACAATCTGGCTTCACATCTGTACCATTGTAATGGGCCTGTTGGATGGAGGCTAACTCCTATTTGTTTGGGGGTCACTGTCTCCCGGGACAAAGGCTAGAACAGGAGTGGGGAACCTGGAGCCTGGAGACCACATGTGGCCTTCTAGGTGCTTGGGTGCGGCCTTTTGACTGAGTCCATGTTTTACAGAACAAATTCTTTTATTAAGGGGATTTGCTCTGTGAAGTTTGGATTCAGTCCAAGGGCCACACTTGAGGACCTAGAGGACCTTAGGTTTCCCACCCCTGGGCTAGAATATCAAAAGAAGTCTCTGAATCTGGCCATGTCAGAAAACAAAAACAAAAACAAAACATCTGAACATTTAAAATAGATGTCACTGTGCTTACATATTACTCAGAGTAATGAAGTACTAACTCAGAGCCTATTTACATTTGCTTTAATAATAATAGTTAATATTTATATGAGGCTTATTATATGCCAGATACTAAGCTAAGTGCTTTACAATTATTATCTCATTTGATCCTCACAACAACCCTGGGAGATAGGTGTTATTATTATCCTCATTTTACAGATGAGGAAACTGAGGCAAACAGAGGTTAAGTGATTTGCCCAGGGTCACACAGCTGGTAGGTATCTGAGTCCAGATTTGAACTCAAGTCTTCCTGACTCAGGCCTTGGTGCTCTAACCCTAACACTACCTAGCTGCTTTATACAATTCTTTTTTTTTCTTCTTTCCCTTCTATTTCTTTTCTCAGTTATAGGTAAAAAAATTTTTTTAATATTTGTTTTTCAAAAGGTGGAGCTCCAAATTCTCTCCCACCCCCATCCTTGAGAAGGCAAGTGATTTGATATAGATTATACATGTTTATACATAGTTCTAACCAGTTTGGTTATCCGATTGCCAAATCCACCACAGATTAGAAGGAGCAGATTAGAGAAAGTGGAAGGAGAGGCTAGAGATAGGCAAACTGGCTTGCATCAAGACACAGCAAAGGCTAATGAAAAACTCCAAAAGACTGCTGGCAAAATTTTAGAATCATTATAGTGATAGTTTGTTAGCATTTAGAAAGGGAAGCCCTGTCTTCATGCATTCATCAAGAACAGGAACCACTATGAAAGAAAGCCCTGATTAATAACAACAACAACAATAATAATAATGCTAGCTAGTGTATCTGTAGCCTCTGAGGTATGCCGTATTTTACATAGGTTACCACATGAAAGGGCCAACTGAGGACTCTAGCAGACCAGAGGAGGAAACCTGCTTCCCCTGGTGAGCTAGTAAATGCTCAACAATCTGCTATGTGAAAAATAAAATGCACACCAATGCACTTTTAAGTTTAATCTGCACAATTAATAATTTCTCAGTAGCTTTCTTAATGAAACAACAAATCAAGCCCCGATTTGTAGCAGTTGCTGATTTCCAGGATGTAAATGTTCAAGCTGAAAAAAAAATTTTTTATAAATTTTGGGTTTTTTTCTTAATTACATGTAAACAAAAATTTTAAACATTTGTTGTTGTTGTTGTTTTTATTTTTAGTTCCATATTCTCTCCGTCCCTCATTCTCCTTTCCCCCTTGAAAAACAATTTGTTGCCTCTCCTGGCCTCCTTACCTACTCCTACCTTCTCGGCAAAGAGGGCATGGATTAGTGGTACAGAACAAGACAAACATTATCAGACACAGACAATGAATGAATTTGTTTTGTTTATTTTTATTTGTTTCAAGGAAGGACTTTGGGAGGGGAGAAAGGAGGGAGAGGTATAGTGATGAAAAAAAATAGAGAAAAGGAAAGAATTACAATGAAAGACTAAAAATAGAGAACAGAAGGAAGTTCAGAAGGGTACACACAAGTAGGACAGTGTTGGTGCTCTCATGTTAAGTTCAAGATATACTTAAAAAAATAAACTTCATACAACAGAAATTCACCATTTTGTAGATAATGGTCTTTTTCTGTTATTTTTATAGAGAAATCCCCATATCTATGGGTGTTTGTTCAGCTTATAATAAAAACAGAAATTTTAAATTTAAAAATTTGATTAGGAAATTGTTTCAAAGTAAGTCCTATCTAGAAACCACATATCTTCTTTTTTTTTTTTAACGAGGTTTCTAAACTTGTGGCTATAGCCTATCTGGATGCCAACAGGGATTTGGACAAAGCATCTCTTAGTGATGGAGACTGAGACGTAAGGGTTGAATGATAGTACACAATTAGATGGTTTCAGACCTGGTTGAATAACCAACCCTGAAGAGGTATGATGAAGGAATCGATGTTACCCCAGAAGACTAGTAGGATTACAGTTCTGTCACAAAAAGTACCTCAGAGCTCATCCTGTCCGGGCAGTCTTTAGCAGAGTTCTTCAGCGATGAGCTGTAGACCTTCTGCTGTGCCATGTTTTTTCATTAACGACTTGGGCAACGCATAGATGGCACAAAGCTGGTAAAGGTAACTAGCACTTTAGATGAACAGGGTAATGACCCAACAAGACCTCAACCAGCTAGAACCATGTGTTGAATCTAACCAGACAAAACTATAAAGGTTATGTCATACACTTAAATTTAAAACAACAACTGTATAAGTGCAGAACAGAAAGAACAGTGTGTGTGAAACAGGTGGATGTGTGTGTGTGTGTGTGTGTGTGTGTGTTTTAGCACCCCAGTGAGCTCAAAATCAGCCTTCTGCCCTCGAGGCCAAATCACTAATCATAGACCCATTAAGAGAAGCAAGCTGTCCAGGATAAAGAAAGAGATTAGTCCCAACATCCTTGGTCCTGATGAGATGACATCTGGAGAACTGACTTCAGTTCCCAGCACCACATTTTAGGGAGGATATTGACAAACCGGGAGCTGGCTCCCAGGAGAGTGTCCAAGACTTTGAGAGTACTGGTGGAGATGTCATGTAAGGATCTGTTGAAGGGACAAGGGATGTTTTCCCTGGAGAAGAAGAGAGTTGGGAGGAATACCATAATTGTCCCCATTTCATGGGCTGATATATGGAAGGGGGCTCTGCTTGGCCCTGGGGAGCAGAACAGGCAGCATCTGGAGCACTTCACAATCATTTTTGTGTGGGAGAGGCATCTGGCAGCTGGGTGCTAGACTTGGAGTCAGGAAGAACCAGGCGTGTTGCTGGAGCCCACCCTAAATGAAAGCCATTTGTTTCATTTTCAGTGTGAGCATTTATACCTCAGAATTAGTTGATTGTCTAGATTTAAGAAAATGTTAATATAAGACTTAAAAGTATGTGTGCATACATTCTCCCCCCCCCCACAAGAACCCAGTTGTTAAATATTTATCAGCACACCTCTGTTTTGCTCTACAAACATTGTTTGAGCTTAACAGGAGTGCAGAAGGCTCAGGGGAAGGTGACTGTAAAGGTGACTATAATAATAATAGTGAGAATGAGAATAATAATACAATAAACATTTATTAAGTGCCTATTACGTGTCAGGCACTGTGCTAAGCGCTGGAGATACAAATAAGAAAAAAAAAAAGACAGGGCAGCTTGGTAGTGCAGAGGATTTATCTCTGGCCTTAGAGTCCAGAGGACCTGAATTCAAATCCAATCTCAGATACATACCACTCACTAGGTGTGTGACCCTAGGCAAGTCACTTAACCCCATTGCCTCATTAAAAAAAAAAAAAAAGAAAAAGACAGTCCCTACCCTCAAGGATGTTACAGTCTAATTGGAGAAGATAACTCACAAAACAATGCTTAAAAGTGAGGGCAGGAGAGGTAGGAAGAAGGACATGAAAATGGTGGAGTTGAATCCAAGGAATGTAGCTGGTAGGAAATGGTGGTAATAATGACTTATATTTATTATTATTATTATATTGCATTATTACATATATTATTATTATAGTTTTAAGATTTGCAAAGTGCTTTATTTCCATTATTTCATTTGAGCTTCACAATACCCCTGGAAAGATCTGATTTGGAAGCAACCCCTCCCCCATACACACATACACACCCGTGCAACCCTAGTCAAGTCACTTAACTTCTGCCTTCCTGTAAAATGGCTATAATTAAAAAAAAAAATGTCTCCCAGATTCTTGGGAAGAATAACATATATGGAATGACATATATAAAGTACTTTTCACACTTCAAAACATTTTGTAAATGCTAACTACTACTTTTATATCAATTTGAAACTAAGTTTTCTATGAGTCCTCCTCTGATCCATCCAGCAGTTATTATCACTAAAGTGCCTCACCAGTGATATGGCTCCATTCTTCCTTTCCAGAGTCACTAAGGTAGCCCCCACCACCCACATGACCACCCACCTACCCATTGTAAATGGTTGTCACACACAGTTAATTCCTCCATTTGTAAGACTGATCACAGAAGGACTTTCTATTCCAAATAAATGTGGTATATAATTAATTATACAATATGTATTTATGTAATTATGTAATTCCTTGGAGGGCAAGGAATCTAGGTAATATGCAAGATGAAACACCACAAGGGCACCTAATAAATATGAGGGAGTATTAATATATTATTAATTATGGTCTTCGTGACATCCTCCACCCTGGGAACTCCTGGTCTGCATCTCGGCTGGTTAGCTTCTTCGGCTTCCTCCTCCAAAGCTGGAAGGTCTCCCACACATTTCTCTATAGCTCTCTCAGGTCTCTAGGTGGAGTCCTGGGTTGGGCAAGAGGTCTCCATTTCAAAGGAGGGCTTCTAACCCCTGCTAGATACAAACATCCCCATAGTTCTCCCTCCTCTCTCCTCCCAATGAGCAGCAGTACACACTTCCACCACTAGGGGTCTCCATAGTCATATGAGAGTCTCCTATCACACAAAGGCATGATTGAATCATAAATAAAGTCCAACCCCCTCATTTTCCTGATACGGAAAACATGCCCATAAAAGTGAAATGACTCATCCAAAGTCTCATTAGGAAAGTAAAGAGAGGAGCTCTAATTTCAAAGCCAGTGCTTTCCCCACTATGCCAGGTCACAGAGCTGGAAAGAAGGAACAGAAGCAGGATTAGAACCCAGGTCTTCTGGATGCTAGTCTAGGGTTCTTTCCTCAGTTGTGAAGTTCTTTCATTTCCCCCCTCATTCCTAAGCACTGCTCTAAGACAATATACTTTTCGCTCTATCACAAAATGTTCTTTCTCTTGTTATTGACCCCTCCAGGCTATTCGGATATACCCATTTGAATACATTTGTATTTGTTTCTCAGAAGGTATTACCTATTCCCACACAGCTTCTTTTGTTCTTCATTTTTTTTTTTTAGGCAATTGGGGTTAAGTGACTTGCCCAGGGTCACACAGCTAGTAAGTGGCAAGTGTTTGGTCTGAGGTCGGATTTGAACTCAGGTCCTCCTGACTTTAAGGCTGATGCTCTGTCCACTGTGCCACCTAGCTGCCACCTAACTGCCCCCCCACACACACACAGCTTCTTTTGAAGAAAGCCCTTGGTGACCAAACAGTAGCATAAGGAAAATCTCTTACTCTGTTCCTTTCTCTCTCCCTCTGCTGGTCTGCAGATTGCCCTGGATGACAGATATATTTTGTTGTTGTTTTTATCTTGGCCATACTTAATCTTACAGGCATGGTGCCCCACTGTACTTTCTCACTTCTTATATCTACTGAGAAATAGGGCCCATTCTAATCTTTATCTGAGCAGGCAATTCAACCCATAAACCATGGCTGGCCATTACTCTGAGGATCACATGCCAAGTGATCCATACATGCTGATAAACTTTGTTTAAAAAAAAAATTCAAAGGGAGGTCATATGGCCCAACTTTCTGTCCAATGCAGGAATAATTCCTCTAGAGTATACCCAAGAAAGGACATCTAGTTTCTGATTGAGACCTTCTAGTAACATGGAGCTCACTATTTTTTTAAGGCAGCTTTTCCATACCTGGATAGAATTATAGAGTCTTCAAGTAAGAACTGACCGCATAGTCCTTCTAGTCCAAACCATGTTTGTAGCGAAAGCCTCTAAAAATGGCTCTCCAGACCCATTGCCTACCAAGCCAACCTGTTCCTGTTTTGCAGAGTTTTAAGCTGGGAAGTTTTTCCTTACACCATGCAGAAATCTGAAACCTCCACCTAATTCTGTCAAGCAGATCTTGCACAGGAGGGCCTTTCAAATTAAAGACATCGAGTATGCCTCCCTCCCCCTCCCAAAAAAAGTCTTCTCCAGGCTTAACATTCCCATTTCCTTCAACTAAAGGATTAAAAAGGGGCTGTCGGTGGAGCAAATGATCCTCTCCACCAAAATGTAATCAAAAGATTAAATGAAACCAAAACATAAAAATATAAGCAAAAGAAAATAAGTTGCTGATACCTAGGAAGTATAAAGCCCCGGATTAAATTAAAAGGACAGTTCCCCATTGACTAGAAGATGCACAAATCCCAAAGTCTGCCAGGTCAGCAAGTATTCATTTAGGGCCTGCAGTGCTAAAGTGCTGAAGATAGAAAGAAAAACAAACAAACAAACACAAAATTCACAGTCCAGACAGTTTGAATTAATTGAGACTTGGAATGGTTGGGAATTGTGATCCACAGAGCAGCAAAGCAGAGGGCAGTTTCTTCTTACATCCCTTCCCACCTCTATCAGCTGTAGCTTTAGCAGCAAAGCTACTGGCCCAGGAGACAGCTGGTTCCAGAGTCAGAAAGTCAGTTTCACAGAGTTTGCCATTTCAAGAGTTGAAGGCAAAGATTTGGGGAGCCGAGCTACAGGCAGACACAAGTACTGAGAGGCAGTTACTCAAGGCCAGAAACAGATTCAAGGAGCAAGACCTCTGGCTATGGACTCAGATGGCCTTGGCAGCAGAGCCCGGCAGCTCCTCAGGGCCTGGCTAAGCAACCTGGACTGGGGCGGAGAAGCTTCCTGAGAACTCCGCAGGAGAGAAAGCACCTCAAGGCCTGCTGGCACCAAAGAACCCAAGTCTTGACTGCGAGTACTTCCCACCTATGTGGGCTAAGTTTGCACCCATTGTTCTCACAGATGCCATGAGAATTTGTGGGAGAGTATGCCCCAGTTTTTATGTTGGGAACGTTTTATAGCAACCACGCCATTTTACTAAATGCTATTGCTTCTGGCTAATTGTTTCTGCCAGCATGACTGTTAAAGGTAAGCATACCAAGGGGACTTGGGAGTTAAGGCATTAAGAATCAGGAGAGCCCCAGACTTTTCCATTCAAGAAGTAACTCCACCCTTTACTTAGTAGCCAGAATGGGTTTAATGTAAGGAAAAACTCCCTAGTCATTGTAGCAACCCAAAAGACCTGATTCTCCCAGGAGGTAGTGGGTTCCCCTGCCTCAGGGAGGTTGGGTGCTTCCATTATAGAGGACAGCATTTGGACTTTCCAGTTCGTTCCACTTTCCATCCATGGCTCTGCTGGGTTTTCAACTCCATAGAGCTCGGTACCTTCCCCTCCCACACACCACCCTTCTAGCTTCACATGTGTGTTGTCTCCCCCCTTGCATTATAAGCACCTTTAGGGCAGGGACTGTCTTATTTGTATCCCCAGACACACTGTGCCAAGCACAGTGCCTGGCACATAATAGGTGATCAATAAATGTTTAGTGAATTGAATATCCTGAGCTTGACTTGACTTTGGTCATACTTTGTATAGACTTTCCTGTGTCTCTGCATAATCCCTCTCTTTGTTGCTCTTAATGAGCTCAGGGGTCCCTTCCAACCCTGAAGGACTGTGATTCTGTGGATGAATAAGTTCAAATTGGAGGTATGTATATATGTAACCCAGTCATTGATGAAAAATAAATTGATGAATATTGAAGAGATAAGATATTTTATCTGAAGTAAAAACAGGATTACTCAAATGTTGGGCTGAGAATGGCATGATAGCTAGGTGGGGCAGTGGAGACAATGCCTGGACCTGGAGACAGGAAAACCCTAATTCAAACCCAGCCTCAGACATTTACTAGCCTGGTGACACTGGGCAAGTCACTTTACTTTGTGCCTTCCTCAGTTTCCTCACCTGTTAAATAAAGACAATAATTGAGCGTACTTCCTAGGGTTGTTGAGGGTCAAATGAGATATTTGCAAAGTGCTTTGCAAACCATAAAACACTACATAAATGCTATCAATCAATCAATAACATTTATTAAGCACCTATTATGTGCCAAGTACTGTGCTAAGTACTGAGGCTACAAAAAGAGGCAAAAGACAGTCCCTGCCCTCCAGGAGCTAACAGTCTATGGAGGAGACAACATGTAAACTAATATATACAAAGCAAGTGTCAACCTGAAAGTTGGTTGCCTCTTTAAGGCAACAAACTAGGTGATAAGTAAATTATATTGTTTATTCCCTTAAGTTAGTGACATGTACATGGAGCCAGAGCTTTAACTCTGACTGAATCAAGCAATTTTAGGAGGACATTTAAACCCTGACTCAGGATGTCTGTGTTACTCCAAAAATATATAGCCTCCATATGTTTTTTTAACATATAGCATGGGAAAGGAAGTTTCTTAGTTGAATAGATTGTAAATACAATAAAATAGGAGAATGTCAAAGTGTCAATTGCAATTATAGATCCAGGATATCTGTGTTTCCCCTACATAACATATGTCCATAGGATACCAAGATAAGAAAAGTCCCACTATTCAAGATAGTGTCTGGTCCTAGGTATCTTGTCCTTAGTGATCACAAACAGGAAGAATGCTAGTCAGCTCCAGCTGGTCTGGCAGTTGCTGTCACAGGAAGGGTCATTTTTAGTTCATTCAGAGAGAAAAGATTAATTCAGGTTTTTGGCTCTTATTGGGGCTCAATTGATCTTAAATGATTATCATTTCCTCCTTTTGGTCAAAGGTAAGCCGAAGGCTTCACCTGTAGACCAAGGAAGGTATGGGAAAAACCTTCCTCTTCCTCAGGGGATGGGAAGAGATGTCCACTTAGAATGGTGCCTTCAGATGATCCCGGAGTCCAGATCCAGAAGTTGGCAGCTATGGGAGTAGTCAACCTGGTAGGAGCTCTTAAAAGACATATTAGTTGATAATGGAGAGAAAACAGCATAACATAAGTCCTTAGTTAAAGGCACATAGAGATGGTTCAGTTTCCCAGTCACCCAGGGCTAGGTTCAAACAATACAACAAAGTTCTCATAATTCACAAAATTGCATTAAATCAGGTACGTATTAAACTACTTAGATGGCTCACAATGGACTAATATTGAGAAGGGAGATTTACATGTCACCAAGATAACCAAGAAAATCTTAAATATGAACCATACAAATCAATGCAATCATTACCAAAGTTAACTAACATTAAATTTCTTGTATCTCAGTAACTTATTCCCAATGTCCATTTAAACAGTACCTTTTGAATCCCAGATGTCTCATGTACAATAGGTTTTATTCTTAGGCAATTCAAAAAGGGAGTTCTGGTTCTCTGGCTTAGATCTAGAAGTTCCCAGATAATTCTGACTTAGTATAAATTAGTACAGTCACTTACATTTGGTTCTCCATTTTTGAAACTTCAGTTTATATATATCATCTGCTGCTTCTCTTCTTACCTAAATCCTGTATCTGGTGTAAGAATCTTTTAAAATGTGAAGGTCCAACCATAAAATGAGTTCTCCTGCCTTTTAAAAATTACCAGACAGATACTTTAATAAAGGAGAAATAATTTCACTTACTTTTCCCACTATCCTATATATTTTTTGTGTAAAAATCCAAATTTGAGATCTCATTACCAAAATATGCTTAAAGCTTGGATTTTCATGATAGATAAATTTTAGAAGCCAATCACATACATCTGTATATAATTCTTAAAGGAATCAGTCTAATCCTGTTGCTTTTCTCAAAATTGCTATCTTCTTTGATTTAGACATCTATCACATTACATCTTTGTCTTATTACTTTGTCTTATCATTTCCTCCTTAGGAGGGTGTTATCTTTATATTATTATTATTATTATTTGGCCATGAATATAAGTTAAAATTGTAAGCTATTCACACTTGCATCCTATTATGGTAACTCAGAGATGTCCAGTTTCCATCTATTTTTTTAAATAAATTTAGTATTGTACTTACAGAATTTCTTGATTATAGAAATTTACTGTAAAAGAAAAAGAGGGACAATGTCATGTATGATATCAAAAGGAAAGAACTTCCTTAGCTCTGTTTGATTCCAGGCATGAGTCATATCTGATAACCAATCAAGTAGTCACTTGATGTTAAAAGCAGGGCTCAGGATTAATCAGATGGGAATTTTCCTTTTCAGAAATGAAATAGCACAGTTGGGAAATAGAGTCAGGAAGATCCTGCCTAGGCTGTGTCCAAGGTCGTCCTCAAAACTCTTCCCAGGCACAGACATCCACCTTTAGCAGTTCTAGGCCTGCAGCACATGCCATTCTACTATTGGCTTCATGACAACTCAGACAATTATCCCTTTAATCAAAGCTCAAAACAATAGTAAATTGCTATACCATAAAGTCACCTATCCTAGATAATAAGAATTTAATCTCACATTGGTAACAGTAAAAGATTGATCACAGAAAAATACTACTGGTCTCATAATTCCTTTAAACAATGGGAACATCTTAAG
This sequence comes from Vombatus ursinus, assembly GCF_900497805.2. Classification (NCBI taxonomy): domain Eukaryota; kingdom Metazoa; phylum Chordata; class Mammalia; order Diprotodontia; family Vombatidae; genus Vombatus; species Vombatus ursinus. The sequence continues at coordinate 14,868,047 of NW_020954553.1, read as the reverse complement.
GTGAGTCTTAAGCAGTTTGCATAAATTTCTGCACATGTTCTAATTCCAGATTAAAAAAAATATTAGATTTCCCATTAAGTTAACACAAAAGAGCTCATAAGTTACTACTCTTTACTAACATCCTATCTGTACTGGAATCCCATTCCTTAAACAAAACAAAGAGGTTACTAACTTTAACCTCACAAGTTGATAAGATTATGTCCTTGTTCACAAGCTTGTTTATTCTTCTCTAACCTCACTCTGGAAGAATGAGATACTTCAGGATTTGAATCTTATACATACAAGTTCAAACACTAATTTAACTCTTGCTTAGGCTATGGAATGATTACAGATTCAGATCAAAACAGCAAGATCTCTTCTGCTTCACAGCTCATTATAATAATTTAGCAATAAATTTATCTTATAAATGAAAATCTAGTAGGCCTTCAAAAAAATCAAACAAGACGTTTCTTCTAAAAGTATTTCCCTTCTTTAAAAAGTTTAAAATTTATCCAGATGTTAAGAAGATTAATCACTAAACCTTTATGAAGAACACTAGTTGGAAACTTTTAAAATGATAGATATCTCTCTTTTCCTCCTTAAAGTAAAAATAAACCTTTAAAATTGGAATTCATTAAAACTAAGTTGATGTAAAATGTCCTTAAGTAACATAAATAAATTCCCAAAGTATTATAACAAACTAAATTCCTAGTTATTACAGAATTCCTAGATATCACAAAGTTCCTTGGTCAAGAGGTGTTTGTAATGGAAAAGAAACTCAGTTTTTATAATGCATGAAGAACATACCCAATTAAATTAGCCTTATTACAATAACAAATATTATCAAGCCTTTAAAAAAATTTACTCAGTATCTTTCAGGCTTGAAAATCATACCCCTATATATTTTTCAAGGATTCTCATTTACTCAGTAGGAATTCCACAACACAGGAAACTTTTACACAGACTTGATAACAATTTTAAGAGAAACTTCCTCTTAAATGTAGACAAAATTGAAAGTTTATTGTAAGCCATTCATTCTCCCTGATTTTTTTTGGTGGGGAGGGTACAATTCTTGATCTAACATCTCTAGAGCATAAGAGAAATTGCTTTTTCAACAACATAGCTGATAAAATTTGTTTGCCAGATTACACCACATAAGAAAATTCAGAAATATAACTGTACCATAAGCAATTGTCATGTATTTAAAACTTGAAACTTAACCAATTAATTACCATCAGGTGACCTTAATTTAGCTGGATGAGCAAATCACATCTGAATTCCTAATCACTAATAGTAATATTTTAATTTCTAAGGCCCAATACTCTTAGCACTCTAAAGGAGAAGATCATTATCCATAAATTCACACATTTTTTCCCTAATTGATGCCCTGCTATATGGGGGAATACCTAATTAATTCCGAAACAGTGCATATCAATGAGTTGTTCAAAATAAAATATGTTTGTACCACAGGGCACACAGTATAAACAGGTATTATTTCCACAATAGTAATATATTTTGAAACAACCCATTAGATGAATGTGCTTCCAAATCACTTTGAACAGATAATGTCATCAACAATATGTTGAAACTATAACTTTTAACTTTAAAATAATTATATTTTATAATAGTCAAGATTTCAAATGAAAAATCTTCTGTCATAGTAAATATCAGTATTATTACCTGCTTATAACCAAATATACCTTATTAAATATTAACAGTTTTCAAATTATCTCATTTTTAATCACATCCTTTTAAAAAACCAATTCATATTTCTATTTCATAATGGTGGTCTCTCAAATTTTACAATCCAAGTGTTTTAGAAATACAATATGATTTAGAAACATAGTAATAACATAAACAATAAACTTCAGATGACATCAGTTGCATTTCCAGATTATCACATATAGAAATTATTGATTTTATTATTCTTGGTATTTAAAAAAAAACTTCAAAGTTTTCAGGTATGGAATAATTACATTAAATTAGGGAGATAATAATAATGTTGTCTAACATATGCCAGTCATTGTTTTAAGCACTTTACAATCATTCTGTCATTTCAATCCCATAACAACAACCATTATTATTTTTCCCTTTACAAATCAGGAAACAAGGCAAACAGAGATAAAATAACTCGTCAAAAATTACAAAGTTGACACATTTCTGCACCTGGAACAGAGAAATATGGGAGAAATTGGCTTCTCACCTCATAATGCTATTGGCATGCCTTGGCAAGGGTTTGGGTGGCTGATGCTAGGGCCTTCCCAGTGGTGATAATTCTTGGTGGCAAGGCTTAGGGAATCTCATCATAGGTCTGACCTGTCCACCTCTCCCCTCCTCACAGCTGCAGAATTTACTGAGACTGGTGCCATTTGCAGCTGCTGGGACAGGGTGGACAGAATGTATTGAACCTGGATGATACTCCCAGGCCTTGCCTTGAGGGGTGGGTTGCAAGGTGCCCAGGGGCACAGGGCCATTAGGGCCACTGCTAGTCTGTGATAGCTGCCCCTCCCCTCCTTTTGCCAGATGGGGAAGCCTAATTTAAGTTTTTCCTACAATTCTCCAGCATTCTATTCTCTTTTACAATCCCTTTATTGAGATATTTATCTCTGGGGAGAGAGTGGGGAATGCTGAGGAATCAAGATTGGGAGGAGGTGTATTAGCAGAGGGTGAGCTCCTGGAATTACTTCCAGTCTCAGGAGTTTTCTCCAACAATCCCAAAATGATCAATTTCCAAACTTCTTAATGATTAATCTCAAAACTTCCAGAATCTGCTAAGATGTCTTTAGCTGTATCTAACTTTTCACTCTAGGTCTAGGCTGACCAGATCTAGAACCACAAGGAAAGGAGTCTTACAACTTTGTTGTTTTCCTAGCTGCAACCCTTAGGAATCTCTGGTTGCCTTTAAAATCTCACAAGGTAATAGACTCACTCACAGCACACACAATACTGACACAGAGACGCACACTGACAGACAAACTGACAGGACAAATACAATACAAACATAGTTCGCACTTAATGACAGAGAGAGAAGGAATTAGAGGCTTGTTAGAAAACCCCCAACACGAATCGGCTATTTATTATTATTCCAAGGAAGAGGGGCTGGGGAATTCGAAAGGATCCAAGACCTGATAGTGTAACTGGTTCTTGTGAGCCTTCCTCAGAGTGCCCCTGAGGTTGCAGATTTAAAGGGGTAGGTCCCAATGAAGTTAAGTTTGGGGATCTGAGTCCCCGTCAGGACCATAGCTTTTAAGGGAAAGGGGAGGGGGTAAGGAATTATTCAGAGCCTGGGAAAAAGTGCTGAAGCTACTTTGTGAGCCTTAAGGGAAGAGACTTCTGCCTTTCCTTCTCCGTCAGCCATCTGGACCTCCCACTAGTTTGGTTGAAGTCCAAAAAAAAAAAATTCCCTTTAAGGTAGCTCTGAGGTTGGGGATCAAGTCAAAGTTCAGAAACTCTGGCTTCTGTATCATTTAGGTCCCCTCTGGTAAGGATCGATCTAGAGAAATTGGCTATGGGTCAGTCAGAAACTAAAACTAGAAATCCAGCTAACAAGACCACCATCTCTTATTTGTCAAGCCATTGCCAATTGGGTGATCACAAATATTGCCAGTGCTGATATCATTTAACCAAAGATAGCCCCAAATTATGTTGGCCACAATAGGGGTTCTTTTGACCAGTCAAAGTTACTTTATCTTAAAGCCAAATTAAGTTTAAAGGCCAACAAAACATCTAGCCAGGAGTGGGAATGTTTTCAATGTTGGATTGCTGAGATACTGAGCCACTAGAGCAGCTGGAGTGAGTGTTGTTTTCTCCTACTCCTTCAGTTCCACCCAAGTCATGGCACCATTACTGTACACCTGAAAGTTGGATAAAGAGGCAACAAACTAGGTGATAAGTAAATTCATATTGTTTATTCCCTTAAGTTAGTGACATGTACATGGAGCCAGAGCTTTAACTCTGACTGAATCAAGCAATTTTAGGAGGACATTTAAACCCTGACTCAGGATGTCTGTGTTACTCCAAAAATATATAGCCTCCATATGTTTTTTTAACATATAGCATGGGAAAGGAAATTTCTTAGTTGAATAGGTTATAAACACAATAAAATAGGAGAATGTCAAAGTTTCAATTACAATTATAGATCCAGGATTATCTGTGTTTCCCCTACATAACATATGTCCATAGGATACCAAGATAAGAAAAGTCCCACTATTCAAGATAGTGTCTGGTCCTAAGTATCTTGTCCTTAGTGATCACAAACAGGAAGAATGCTGGTCAGCTCGAGCTGGTCTGGCAATTGCTGACACAGGAAGGGGCATTTTTAGTTCCCTCGGAGAGAAAAGATCAATTCAGGTTTTTGGCCCTTATTGGGGCCCAATTGATCTTAAATGATTATCATTAGCTATGTACAAGATAAATAGGAAATAATTAAAAGAGGAAAAGCACTTTTGGGGAAGACTTCTTATAGATGGTGGGAGTTCAGTTGGGACTTAAAGGAGGCCAGGGAGGTCAGGTAAGTGAGGAGATGTTCAGAGAGCACCTAACTGTCCTCAGTGAAATCATCAGGCCCCAGTGGCATGCCTTTTCTGCCAGGTATTGCTCTCTGCTGGACTCCTGTGGCTTGTGCTTGAGAGGACTCTGGTTACTGCTGGTTGCTGTTTGGTGCTTTTAGCACCTAGCTTCCACTGAAGTCCTTAAATGAAATGCTAGCTCTTTCCCGTAGTGGGCTCTGACACATCTGTTGCAGCTTAAGGCCCAGTGGCTTAAGTTTCAGCTTTTTTAGAAAGGCACTCACACTGTTTCAAACAAAGGGAAAAAAAAACTCAGCTCTTTCCCTCCCCATAAGTGAGTTCTCTAAGCCTTGACTACCATAGACTTTTCTTTTCCTAAAGGAGAACTTTGCCCCTTGGGCCCAAACTCTTTTGGAATACTACCCAGCTAAGTGGTGCCTACAGGTATTAAGTCCATTTTTAAAACTCACACAAGCTCCTCACTGAGGGCACTTTCTTTGTCACAAGCATCCTCTTTTGTACTTAGGGTTTATTGCCAAAACTTCAGAAACTTTTATAGTCTTCCTTTTCAGCTAAACACTAAGGATTCTCTGGACCTGAGGTCCACTGGTTTTCTTAATCCCCAGATTATTTTTGGATGAAAACAAACAGTAGGGGAAAAGGCAAAGGAACAAAAACCTTAGGTGCATATCATTTCAAGATATCTCCTTCTATGCCAATGCTTTGCTTCAAATTGCTGACTTTATTATGCACCAAACATCTCCAGGTGTTGAGCCACAGGCCAATGATTTATTTTGTTCTTTTACTGCTCAACACCACGCATTCTAGCTTATACCTGGAACTGACCTTCCCAAAGATCTCCTCACTGCTCACTCCAGTAGCTTTTTCTTAGTCCTCATCCTTCTTGACATCTGTGCAACTTTCGACAACCACTGACCACTCGCATTTCCTGAGTGTCCTGTTATCATTATTCATCATCTAGCAGACTGACCTTTCCTTCTCAGTCTTCTTTGCTGTATCATCATCCCATGATCTGCCACCTAAGCTTGGGTATATCCCAGTTCTGTCCTGGACCCTCTTTTTCTCATTATAGTATCTTTATTGGTGATCTCATCAATTCCCATAGGTTTGATTATCATCTCTATATAGCTAAGTTGTAAAGCAGTACATCTTGCCCTCATCCCTCTCTCAAGCTCCAATCCCACATCACCAAATGCTTTATTAGATTTCTCTATCTAGACATCTCATGAATATAGTGAGACTCCAAATGTGGTAAGGACACTGTTGTTGTATATCTCCAAGGGAGGCAGCACAGATATCTCTAGCCTCTTTTCCTCCCACCCTTCTCCAAGGGAGACTTCATTCCTGCCAGGAGGGGAAGCAGGAGGTTAGGGCCAGAGGCTACCACTCTGCTCTCCTTAGAGAGAGGGGGTATTGGGTTAGAATTATTTCTATTTGCTCCCTTAAATATTATTTGTCTAGAGGATGTGATCAGGTTGGAGCTGACTTTTGATTATTTTGTATTTTTGGGGAGGAATACCTCAAGCTCTATATCCAAAGCTTGACCCCTTTCCCACTTAATACCAGTTTCATATGAACATACATAGAGAACAGCAAAGAAATCCTGAATTGAACATATGACTGGTACACAAATGACCAGAATATACATATACATACAAATTCCTCTTCCACAGAAAAGGAATAGAAACAATGTGTTTTATATATATATATAATATATATATATACACACACACACATACACATACATATATATGTATTTATATATATACAAAATATATATGTACACATACATATATGTGTATATATATCTTATGTGTGTATATATATATATTATTGCACATATATCCATGTGTATATGTGTATATATAAATACAGATATAGATATATATGGATCTATATACACACATGCGAGCACACACACACACACACAAATCCCCTTCCACAGAAAAGGAGTAGAAGCAAGGTGATATATGTGTATATATATAAAATATGTACATATATCCATATGTATATATATGAATATAGGTATAGATATACACACACACACATATATATAGATCTATACACACACACACACACACACACTAAACTCCCCTTCCATAGAAAAGGAGTAGACACAATGTGCTATGAGACCAGAACAGGGAGACATCACTTCTGATTGGAGTTGGGGTGGGTTGGGGGAGGTTGGGTAGGGGAGGATGGTACTAAGCTGAGCCTGGAAGAAGAGAAAAAAGGGATGAACCAGAAATCCTCTCATAAAAAAAGCACAGCCTAACTAGTTATTAAAGAAATGCAAATTAAAACAACTTGAAAGTATCATTGTATAGCTACTGAACTAGCAAGACAGCTAGGATTTGACATAGTCATTGGTAGGTTTGTGGGAGCGCCATGTTGACTTAAATGTGACCCAAGCTCCTAAAAATCATCTCCATGTTTATAGGGGTTTTGGGAGTGTTTTTTTGTTGTGGTTTTTTTTTTGTTTTGTTTTGTTTTGTTTTTTTGCTAGGCAATGGGGTTAAGTGACTTGCCCAGGGTCACACAGCTAGTAAGTGTCAAGTGTCTGGGGTCAGATTTGAACTCAGGTCCTCCTGCCACCAAGGCCAGAGCTCTATCCACTGTGCCATCTAGCTGGCCCTCCATCTTTCTGAAGAGCTATTTAGTGAAGTGTAACAAGAGTTATTAAACTCCTCATGCCTTTTGACCCAGCAATTCCATTGTTGGGAATAAGTATGCAAGAATTTTTTTAAAATGTAAAATAATTTGAATGCTGGAGATACGAGGCCTAGCCCAACCAACAAAGATTTACCAAGAATCTGTTATGTACAAGGCCCTCAAGCTAGCCTTTGAGGATAGAAAGACAATAATTAAACATTCTCTGACCTCAAGGAGTTGAAATAATAAGACAAAAGATAGCATTTGCATAGCACTTGAAGTTTTACAAAGTGTTTTGTTCTTGCTGTTCAGGGGTCTCTTCTATGTGACCCTTCTTAGCAAAGACACTGGAGAGGTTTCTATTTCCTTCTCTGGCATGTCCCCACTTTATAGGTGAGGAACTGAGGCAAACAGAGGTTAAGTGACTTGCTCATGGTCACATAGCTAGTAGTAAATGTCTGAGTCCAGATTTGAACTCAGTTCCTTCTGATTCCAGGCCCAATGCTCTATCTACTGCACCACCAACCTTCCCCTACAAAGTGTTTAACAAACAGTATTTCATTTTATCCTCATAACAACCCTTGGAAGTAGATGGTATTATCGCCCCACTTTTACAGAGGAAACTCTAATGATGAGGAAACTGAGGTAGACAGAGTAACTTGCCTAGGGTCACAGAGCTAGCTAGAACCTGAGACAGGATTTGAACTCAGGTCTTTCTGACTCCAGGTCTAGCATTCTATCTACTTTGCCACCTAGCTGCCTACATTCTACTAGGGGATGGGAGGGGAGGGATACATGTAAACATATAATTTTATATTCAATAATTTAATAAGTAGAGAATACTTACAACTACTAGTAGCTCAGGAAAACTTCCTGTAGGAGGTGTCATGTGAGACAAGCCTTGAATAAAGCTAAGGATTCTAAGAGATGGAGAAGGAGATGAAGTGTATTCCTAGAAGAGAGTCAGTTTATGCAAAGGTGGAAGTGGGAAATAAAATGCTGAGTTCAAGGAACATTAAATAAACCAGTCTGGCTGAAGTGGAGAACCCATAAAAGATGGTTATATCCTAGACAGAGCAAAGTCTGGAAAAGGGGTGGGGTCAGGGAAGAAAGATAATGAGTTCTGTTCTGCACGTATTAAGATTGAGGTTGCTGTCTATGGGACGTCTAGTTTGAAATGTCCAATAGACAAAGATGATGATGCAAGGCTGGAGCTCAGTAGAGAGACTGGGGCTGGATATATAGAGATCCAGAAGTCCTCAGCAGAGTGGTGATGTAAAAGTTACATGAGAAGCTATTAAATAGCCTCTTGGACAGTATGGACAGGTGCTGTTGGAATGATGAGAAAACAGAAAGGTAATGGGCTTCATGGAGAGGTACAACTTGATCTGGGACTTGCAGGATGAGTTTGAACAAGTGGAGAAGAAAGTGAGAACATTCTAGGTAAGGTGAGGTTGGGGGAGGGCACTGTAAAAAAGGCTAGAAATCAAAATAAACCTGGTGTGTTTGGGCAGTGAGGACCAGCTTGGATGGAGGTGGGGGAGCTATGGGACAAAAGGTTCAAGAGGCAGAGTGAACCCATGTTTTGGAGAGATGAGAAATAACAGGGAGGCACTGAAGGTTTAGGGTGGAGAAGGGAGATATGAAGACAAAGAAATCTGACTGCTGCCTTCCCAAAGACAGTAAACAAGGAACTGTGGTGACAAGTGGCTTTTTAGCAGGAATTGCTGTTGTTGGTTTGGTGGGAAAAATTACTGCATGTGGAGGCAGAGGACCTGATTTCAAATTCTAGCTCTGGAATTTACTACTTAAGTAGCCTTGGGAAAGCAACTCTGGGCTTCAGTTTTATTTTTACAGATGTATAGAATGAGGAAGGTGGACTAGGTATCCTCTGAAGTCACCCTCCAGTTAAAAATCTATGATACTAAAGTTACTGTGTCTGAAAGATAGGGGATAGCAGACAACCTACTTGGCACCCCTTGAACTATGGACCACAGACATTTCCTTAGTATTCTGCCACCCAGGGTCCACCCAGCTGGCCAAAGTCCTGATTTTGCTGATTTTGAAATGTCCAATAGACAAAGATGATGATGCAGGGCTAGAGTTCAGTAAAGAGACTGGGGCTGGATATATAGAGATCCAGAAGTCCTCAGCAGAGTGGTGATGTAAAAGTTACATGAGAAGCTATTAAATAGCCTCTTGGACAGTATGGACAGGTGCTGTTGGAATGATGAGAAAGCAGAAAGATAATGGGCTTCATGGAGAGATACAACTTGATCTGGGACTTGCAGGATGAGTTCGACATCTTAGAGGACAACTCTACACCATGTCCAGTAGGAATAGCTGGAGAGCAGGAGGTTGGCCTAATAGCCCAAAAGTCACAATGAGACCCAGCATAAATCTCTTCTAGGGGAAGCTAGATAACATAGTGTGTAAAAATGCAAGACTTAGAGTTAGGTAGAGCTGAGTTTGAATCCTGACAGACACTTTTCTAGTTGTGTCACCCTAGACAAGTCATTTAACTGCTCTGTGCCTCAGTTTCCTGATCTATAAAAATGGGTATTATAATAATAATAATAATCATGCCTACCTCATATGATTGTTGTGAGGATCAAATCAGTTAAATATGTGACTTATATGAGTTAAAATATGTAAAGCACTTTATAAACTGTAAAGTACTATATGAAAGCTTATTATTACCATTATTGTTCTCATTATTACCAACAGGTAATAATGATTACTCACTCTTACCTAACTCTATGGTTACAAGATACTTATGCACATATTTTCCTGCTTGTTCTTCACAACAGTCCTGTGAAGTAAGAAGTGAAAGTATTATCATTGCCATTTTACATATGAGTAAACTGAGACTCCAAGAGTCAAGAGATTCATCTATTTAAGTGTTGAACCTCCAGTCCAATACTCTTCCCACAATATCAAACTGTTTCCAACAGCAAATATGGAGGGGTCACCCCTATATGATACTACAAAAATTAAGATATACACAGTCTCTACCTTTTTAGAGATATTTTTTTTTGTCCAGACCTGTAATTTCATGGGTATGGGGAGCTCCCAGCAAGGGAAATCCTCCCACTGATGTAGATTGGCAACTATTTTGCAATTTCTAGTCTTAAAAAGTTACCTGAGGCACTGAGAAATTAAATGACTCGAGCAGAATCACACAGATAGTAGTATGAGAATGAAGAATTGAACCAAGTTCGTCCTTTCACTCAGTAGCCCTCTATCCTGCCTCTCCCGTAATTATATACTTTAAAAACAAAGTTTGCCTCAGTTTTCCCCATTTAAAAAGTGAGAATTAATCCTTTCTCTGTTACTTCTCAGGTGAGAATGGAGGTTGTGATTATTGAGTCATTTTTTCAGTCCTGTCCAACTCTTCTTGACCCCATTTGGGGTTTTCTTGGCCAAGATACTTGAGTGGTTGGCCATTTCCAGTTAATTTTACAGATGGGGAAACTGAGGCAAACAGGGTTAAGTGACTTGCCCAGGATCACCCCCCCTAGTGAGTATCTGAAGCTGAATTTGAACTTAGGAAGAAGAGTTTTCCTGACTCCAAGCCTGGTACTCTATTCATTGTGCCACCCGACTGCCAGAGAATAGAGGAGATAGGTTTAAAAGGGCTTTGAAGACTTTGGAGGGGGCGGGGGAAATACAAACACTTAGTTCTTTTATTAGCATCCTTACAGCCTCATTCTACTTGGCCCCCACAGTTCTGTTGTGTGACAATAGAAGATAGAGCATTTCCTTCTGATTTAAGCCAACGTATTCCACATGGCGCCTCTCTCTGATGGCTGGGTGAGCTTGCGATTCCACATGAGCTGATCTGGGCCACTGTCCACCTATTTCCATGCAGGCAATATTTCTTCCCTTCCCCCTTTCTCATGCATCACTCCACTTTGGGCTAAGTGCATTGTGGGTCCCTGTTGCCTCTTGACAAATTCTCAAAACTAGGCCACAGCTGGAAAGAGGACTCAGAATCCCCCGCAGGGACTGTGGGAGTCTGTCAGCAGCAGTGGGGTCCGGCAGCAGTTGAATATAAATTTGACTGAACAGGTGTAAGATGAGCTCAACTCTGCCGTGAGAACAAACTGAAACAGGGATATTTTCTTCCAGAAGCCTTCATTCCAGGCCCACTTGTTCCAGAAATCTTACATGAGGCAACAGGCCATAATGGAAAAGAACCTGGACCTGATGTCAGGATTCCTGAGTCTGAATCTCTCTTTAAGATGTTTACTAGTTGGATAACCATGGACAAATCACTTAACCCCTCGGAGCCTCACTGACCTCACTGACAAAGTGGTTTAATGCCTGAACTCTTTGCCTCACAGGGTTGTTGGGAGGAAAGTCCTTTGCAAACCTTAAAGTGCCATATTACTATGTCTTGGCACTGGAAGGGACCTCAGGTCCAACCTCTACCTGAACAAGAACCCCTCAATGACATAAGGTCACAGATGGAGAGCTGGAAGGGAGCTCAGAGGCCAAACAGTCCAAACCCCTAATTTTACAGATGAGGAGACTGAGGCCCAAGGGAGGTGAAGAGACTTGCCCATGGTCACACATGTAAAATAAGCATTGCATTAGCAGTAGGATTTGAACCCAGCTCCTCTGACTCTCAAACCACAGCTCCTTCCACTGTATCACACTGCCTACTTACTAGCTAATCCTCCAGCTTTTGCCAGTACAAGGACACTTTCCAATACCCCAAATGATGTAAGTTAACAAGATATTCTGCCCCTGATAACTTTATCAGGTGAGAACTGCTCTTTGATTGAGATACAGAATCAAATTATAAATGAGGTACAGGTCATTACATGTACTGTTCTATTGAATGAGTTAATCAAAGATGTAAACTAGGTATGGATTGAATGAAAGCAGATGACTCCACATTGGGAAATTTCTTGTGCCCAGTTGAAGAGAATCGATCACTTTGTGGGGGCTTGCCTAAATTGACAAGCCAGTTCAGAATATGAGTTTCAAGAAGGAGACTATCCCAGTGACTCCAGCCAAGCCCCACAGACAGAAGTGCTTGGGGGCAGAAGGAGACAGAGGAAGGGAAGGAGGACAGACACAGCCTCCTCTCTCCTGCCCCCTGTCCTTGACCACCTTGTAAATGTCAAAAGGTCAAGTTTGGACTTCACATCATAGGTCCCTGGAACACTGGTAGCTGGCAGTAGTTTCTGCATTGTGAACCAAGGACAAACCATACACACGGAGGAAAGGCAGCTTTAGGATTGTACAGGGGCACCTACCCTGAAAGCCCAGCAGAAGCTATGCCGATGGGGACTGTCATGAGGACTCCAGGGAGGGAGCAAAGAACTTCTAATAATTAAGAGCCATGAATTTACCCTTTGGCTACATGAGCTCTCTATGTTTGAACCCATTCTCCTCAGGGACCTTGTGCGCGCCAGACTTTTTTTTGGTGGGGTGAGGGGGAGGTGTTTTATACCAACTTATTATACCACATTAATGAATAATTAAGTCTGACTAGTAACCAGATAAGGACTAGTATAAGCTAGAATAGAAAATCTACTCCAACCCCTCAGGATTACCCCTAGAGTTCTGAAAGGAGAAGGAGTCAAGGTTCTGGGGACCCAGCCTGATAGTAAATCAGGAGATAGGAGAGTGGGCCCAGGGTCAAGGGTGGGGGTTGGAAGGGCATAGCTCCTTCAGTCAGTAGAAACCTACTTCCTCCTAAGAATGCCCATTCCACTTTTGGATAGATTAATATTCTTTTTTGGCTCTTTTCAGTTTATTATGTGAATGAATTGTCCTAGTCCAAGTTAAATAAACAGAGGACCCCAAATGGTTACGTTCTACAAGATGTGACTTTTTAAAATTTATGACAAAGGAAAGAAGGGAATTTTTCTTCTCCTTGCAAGGAAACCCTTATTTAAACTTCAACGAGCCAAAAGGACTTAAAATCCTTTAGCTATTCATTCTTAGCCAGTCCAATATCAATGAAGAATTGGCATATGTTCTTGGGCTACTCACTGTGTAGCTGAATTATTTCTCCACATTCTGGATGCTAATAATAGCTAACATTTATAAAGAGCCTATTGCCAGGCACTGTGCTAAGCACTTAACAATTATTACCTCATTTGATCTTTACAACAACCTTGGGAGGTAGGTGCTATTTTCCTCATTTTCCTGTTGAGGGAACTGAGGCAGGAAGAGGTTAAGTGACTTGCCCAGGGTCACACAGCTAGTAAGAGTCTGAGGCCAGATATGAACTCAGTTCTGATTTCAGTCCCAGCCCTCTATACACTGGGCCTGCCTAGGATGCTCATTTAATACAGTACCATGGCAGGCAAATTTCTTCCTGAAAGCCTTCACCAGTTTCTTTTCATCATAACCATCAGTGGTCCCCTGGATAATAATGAGGGTATTCCTGCTATTTCTCTGTTGAATTCTTTTATGGATTTAATCCTTAGTCCCAGAAGGAAGCAGGTCATCACTCTAATTTGTAAAGAGCAGAGGTTCTGGATAGTGGACATTCCTTGGTGAGAAAGGCCTGCAGAAGTTGGTGGTGGCAGAAGGGAGGCAGGACAGGGACAACTTATTGGGAAGGAAGGGAGCTCCAGGTGGAGACTTGGGACCGAAAGATTAGATTTAATTCTTAAGAAGTTTTCCCTACATTGATCCTTAATGTATATTTTTGTGACTTCTATCTCTTGTTTCTAGTTCTGCCCTCTGGGTCAAATAGAGCAAATCCAATCCCTCTTTTAAATAAGAACCCTTCCAGGACTTGAGGAGAGCTAAACACAAGGCACCCAAAATTTCTCCAAGAGCTCCACAATGCATTGGACAATCCAAATGGGGGTGTGAATCACCTTTCACTGAGATAAATTACCTACCTGTTTTTTAAAAAATCAAATAAATTCAGACAATTTGAGTTTCCAAAAAAAGGATTAAGTTCATGGGGTTGATTGCATGATATTTCTAGGCAATCAGGTAAACCTCATCCTATGATTTAGTGATACATATGGATCTAAGAAAAGCTTGCTAGACTTGCCATAGTAAGCCAAGCAGTCTAGGTCCACTTATAAAGAAAACAAATGAACATGGGTGAGCTCACTCAGTGTGCTTGAAGTAAATTTGCTAGGCCCCAGTATTCTAGGGGATACCACATCTATATTGCTTGTATTAGCTCCCATACTCATAATTGTTAAGTAATACAAGAGAGATCAGCACCTAGACATTCAACCACGTAAAAATTACCTCAAAGAAACTGGTCTGATTTGGAAAGGAAACACACCAGAAAATTGATTTGTAATACAGTCTAAAACAAAAGAAGAAAAAATATTTATCTTCCCCAGTGGATCCCTGCAGTACTAGGATATTTGAGGACAGTCTCAGACTGGGAATCTCTCAGTGGATTCCTCCAAGTGCATGGAAGGACCTAAGTAGATCCCAGACCAACACCTCCAGTGTTGTACTCCCTCTGGGTCATATGCTTCTCAGACTTGTATTAGAATTCATGGGTTGGGTCCCCAGAGGGAGACAAATACCCCCAGTTTCTAGGGTTTAGTCTACAGATCTACTCTCACAACACTACGGTCCACAAGCCCACACCAGTGTGCTTCTCATTGATAATCAGGTAGTAGACACCATTAGCTAATAGCAAAGGCATTTACTAAGATGGCATAGTAAGAAAAATAGTTATAAAACATTTCCCATTCCTAAACCCTCCACCCCCACAAACCTAGGGTATATTCTTTCATTAGTGCACAAAGCATCTGTGGAAGGAATGGCACAAACTTAGAGTACAACAGTAGTGAGTCACACATGCAGGGAACATATATGGCCAAGACAGTTCATAACTCTAGAATCATAGCACCTCAAAGTTCCTTTTCTCCTTGCATAGTCCTTTCAGTAGTCCAGCTCTCAATTGTCAGGGCTACATGTCCATAGCCAGCTCTCTTTTCTGCTCTCAGGGTATCTGCTCCTTGAAGTTACTTACTGCTTCTCTTTATTTGTGTCTCTCTAGAGCATGTGTGTCTGACTCCTGCCTGAGCTTTCACAAGCCAAGGTGTAGTCCCCCTGCTAGATGCCATGACTTATGTGTGGTGGAGAGAAGAGAGAGAAATTCCTTCTTCTCCTCCTCCTCCGAAGAGTGAGAGATTCCCTTGGAGGGGCTACACTTTTCTTCTAGCTATTGGCTCTTGCCAGAGCTGCCTTAAACTGTCCCTCTGTCTGTCTGTCTGTCTCCAACACTTAGTTAAAGAGCCCAGAGGCATGGCCATTTTTTTTTTTTGGCCTGTCCAATGGCCAAGCTCTCTTTAATTCCTCAGAGAAACATTATAACAACAACAATAATGTTGGCTAAATATAGTACTTACCATGTTCCAGACACTGTGATAAGCACTTTACAATTGTATTGTTCATCCTTCCTTTTCAAAGAGGAAAAATTACATCATGGGTGATGTTTTGACTTGCTCTGGAATTGGATTTAAGTGAGTTGCACAAAGTTCTCAGCCTCACTCTCTCTTCCAAAATCATCAAAATTCAGTGACAGGACAAAAGTCAAGATGACTGGCAATGGCCCAGGATGCATTGGATAACCTTGGCATCTTCCATGTCTTACCAAGCTCTAAGAGTTCCATCCTTCATGGTTGCTTTCATAGCCATTGAAACAAGTTGTTCTTATGTGTCTATTCTGCTGGGGTAAGTCTTCACTTGCTTGGGGTAGACACCTCCCCTAACTCACCAATGGGTTTGAGAGCTGGTTTAGCCCATCTGCCAAGACAGTTTTACCAGGGGGGGTCCACTACACATGCTACAGCTTCTTGGAGCCACAGGTGAGAGTTGGGTGAAGATGGACACCAAAAGTGGATGAGCAGCCGTGAGAAGGGATTGTCAAGCCCTCACACCAGAGATGCTAGTCCTCCCTGAATGCCCCACATATCACACTTCACAATTATTATCTTATTTGATTCTCACAATAACCCTGGGAGGTAGGTGCTATTATTCTCATTTTAGAGATGAGAAAACTGAGGTTATGCAACTTGTTCAGGGACACACAGCTAGTAAGTATCTGAGGCTGGATTTGAACTCAAATATCCCTGGCTTTGGTTCAGTTAGGTGGCAAAGTGGATAGAGTGCTGGGTCTGGAATCAGGAAGAATTGAGTTCAAATCCAGTCTGAGACACTTACGAGCTAAATCACCTTGGGCAAGTCACTTAACTCTGTTTGCCTCAGTTCCTCATCTGTAACGTGAGCTGGAGAAGGAAATGGCAAACCACTCTAGTATCTTTGCCAAGAAAACCCCCCAAAAGGGGTTGAAAAAAACCCAACAGCTTCCTGGCTCTAGGCCCAGCTTCCATCCACTTCACCACCTAGCTGCTCCATGATACTTACACTTAGAAGGATCAAGGCGGTATTAACACTTTGTTACCATATTAACACCTTGTCCCCTACATGGGCAGAGTTGGGGAACCAAATCTCTCTCCTTTCAAGTAGAAGGTGGTGTTCGAGCTGAATCTGGAAGAAAACCAGGTATTCTAAGAGGTAGAGGAGAGGAGGAAAAGCATACCCGATATGGGGGACAGCCAGTGGAAAGGTAGGAGATGGAGTGCTTTGTATGAGGAATAGTACTAAAGCCAGTATGGCTAGACAACAGAGTATGTGAAAGGGAGTAATATATAATAAGGTTATTAAGAACAGGAATGGGAAAAGATGCTAGTTTTTAAAAATCAACAGATTTTTAGTAAGTACCTACTATGTGCCAGGAATAAAAAGACTAAAGTGAAACAATCCCTCCTCTGCAGGATCACTTAAGATGTCTCATAAGCTTTAAATCAAAAGGATTTGGTTCTAAACTAAACATGAAGAATAGAAAGACACAGAAAAAATTATTATTTTTTAAATTTATTTTTTCTTTTCTTTTTTATTAATTTATTTTTAATTTTCAACAATCACTTCCATAAGCTTTTGAGTTTTAAATTTTTGCCCCTTGCCTCCATGCCACCCTCCCCAAGACAGCACACAATCTGATATAGCTCTATATATACATTCCTATTAAACATATTTTCACATTAGTCATGTTGTAAGGAAGAATTAGAACCAATAGGAGGAACCACAAGAAAGAGGAAACAAAACAAAACAGAAGGGAAAAAAAAAGAGCAAATAGTTTGCTTCTATCTGCATTCAAACTCCATAGTTCTTTCTCTGGATGTGGATAGCATTTTCCTTCATGAGACTTTTGGAGATCCTTGCATTGCTGAGAAGGACTAGGTCTATCAAAGTTAGTCATTGCACAAGGTGGCTGTTACTATGTACAATATTCTCCTGGTTCTGCTCACTTCACTCAGCATTAGTCCATACAAGTCTTTCCAGGTTTTTCTGAAGTCTGCCTGCTCATCATTTCCTATAGCACAAGAGTATTCCATTACATTCACATACTACAACTTATTCAGCCATTCTCCAATTGATGGGCATCCCCTCAGTTTCCAATTCTTTGCCACCACAGAGAGAGCTGCTATAAATATTTTGTACATGTGGATCCTTTTCCCATTTGTATGATCTCTTTGAGATATAGCCCTAGAAGTGCTACTGCTGGGTCAAAGGGTATGCACATTTTTATAGCCCTTTGGGCATAGTTCCAAATCCCTCTCCAAAATGGTTGGATCAATTCACAACTCCACCAACAATACATTAGTGTTCCAATTTTCCCACATCTTCTCCAACATTTATCATTTTCCTGTTTTGTCATGTTGGCTAATCTGGTAGGTGTGATGTGGTCACTCAAAGTTGTTTTGATTTGCATTTCTCTAATCAATAGTGATTTACAGCAAAAAAATATATTTTTTAAAAAGAGAAAAAACAATTATGGTATAAGATAGAGGCTTATAATCTAATAAAGGATATTTATATATACACAAATAAAGGCATAATGTGAGAAGCATAAAGGAGAGGTCCAAACCAATGAAAAATTTGGGGAGAGACTATTTCCAGCTGTGGCAATGAGCCAGAGCTTCATGGAAAAAGGGCACTTGAATTGGTCCTTTGACTGAACAAAGGTTAATAATGATGATGGTGATGATGATGACGATGATAGCTTACATTCATTATATAATACTTTAAGGTATAGATCCTCACAGTGACCCTGGAAGTAAGGAGGCAGCATGATGCCAATAGAAAGAATATGGATTTTAGAGACCAAGGATCTGAGTTCAAACCCTACCTCTGACACTTGATACCCATGTGACCTTGGGCAAGTTACCTGACCTCATGGGGCCTCACTTTCTTTATCTGTAAAATTATAGGGGATGGCCTCTGAGATCCTTTGCAGCTCTGGAACTGTGATCTTATAACAGATATCATTATCCCCATTTTATAAATGATTAAGCTGAGGCTGAGGAAAGTATTAATGACTCGCCCTAAACTCCAGTAAGCACTATATAAACGTTTACTATGACTGCTACTGCTATTGCCACCATTAACCTCTTCAAAGCTAATGAGATTGGTCCTTTGATTGTACACCTAGCATCACTCACTGCCATCCTTTGCTCCTGGGAGGATCTTGGGCTCGGGTTCTGTTGGCTCAGCTTTGAGATAGGTAGACTTCAGAGCTCCTCAAGTGCAAGCTTCTCATTTTACAGATGACAAAACTAAGGCTGAGTAACTTGCCCAGAGTCACATAGCTAATAAATGTCTGGGGTAAGATTTGAACTCTGGTCTTCCTGACTCTAAGACCAGCACTCTCTCCATTGAGCCACCCAATTGCTACTAATCAGATATTCTAAATCTGAAGTCTGTGAACTTGTAGCTTTAAAAAAAATTTTCTATTATTTAAATATATTTTGATAATTATATCACTATAATTTGTTTCCTTTGGAATCTTTTGTATTTTATGAATTTAAAAACATGACTTAAAGAAGGGGTCCATAGGTTTCACCAGACTGTTAGCAGGGTGCAGGATACATAGAAAAGGTTAAGAACTTCTTCTCTTAAGGAAGGAGTACTTTAATGAAGGACAGATACTATAATATACAGCACTGCATGATTAAGTGCATTAAAGGAATGCAAAATGAAATACCATGTGATATCTCTGAGGAAGGTCATACTTAAGGGAAGGCAAAGGAGAAAAGAGGGAAGGCTTCATGAAGGAGGTGGCATTTAAAATGGGCTTTAGGAATTTCTTTTTTTTTTAATAAGTCTTTTGTTGGGGGGCGGGGAAGAGTGGGAGGCACAATCAGGGTTAAGTGACTTGCCCAGGGTCACACAGCTAGAAAATGTCTAAGGCTAGATTTGAACTCAGGTCCTTCTGACTCCAGGGCTGGTGCTCTATCTAGTGTACCACCCAGCTGCCCTAACTTTAGAAATTTAAAGGCAAACAGGCAACAGGAGAAAATTTTAGGCATTAGAAACAATATAACGGGGGATATTGAGGTTGGTTAGTAGCAGTAGTGGCATAGTAGAGTGAGGAAGCTGACAGTAGTCTACGGTAGCTGGGACACAGAGTCCATACAGGAGAGTGGCAGGAAATAAGGACAGAAACGCAGACTGGTGCCAGACTCTGGAGGGCCTTAATCGCTGGACAAAGAGGTTCCACTTTAATTAGTAGGCAATAGGGAGCCATTGAAGATTTTTGTTAGCAAAGGAGACAGATGACAGAATGATTACTCCGGCAGTGGTATGTGTACAGAGGTAGGCCAGAATGGGAAGGTGACCTGTGACTCCACAAAAAAAATAAAATAAAATAAACTACCTTGAGTAAATGTAAATAGCAAAAAAAACCAAAAACTAGAACTATCCCATGAGAAACTGTGCACATGACCCTTGGCCATCCTGGCACTATGCCTTCTTTGTTCTTTTTCTGTATAATAACTGGCCTGGGGTTAGTTCGGGGAGCCACATTGCAACCCTGTCCTGCTGCCACCCAGGACAACTGGCCTCTTGTGAGTAAACTCCCTTAAATAATCCAATCAACCTAATTAACCCTAATAAAACCTATTAATAAACAAGTTGGTATGAGTCCCTCCTCCTCTCTCGGAGGGTATGCCGCCCTACAATTGGCATAATTAGGGAAGGATATTCTGTTTCCTTATAGCATGAAAGGAGGAGAGAAAGGAGGCAGAAAGAACTGTTGGCGATGATTCTGCAGGAGATAGGCTGGTGATCATGAGGGCCTGTCCTGGAGTGGTAGGAGTGGAGAAAAGGAGATAGCTGCAAGAGATAGGAAAGTAGAATCATCAGGATTTGGATGTGCTAAGTGACGAGAAAGGAAGTCTCAGAGATATCCCCCAGGTTGTGAGTATGGAAGACAAGGTGGAGATTGTACGGACACCCTGCCACCAGGGGAGGCTGAGGCTGGTGGATGACTTGAGCTGACGTAGAGTAAAGTGGATCTGGTGACAGAAGATAATGAGGTCCCAGAAGAGGCTGAGAACAAATAGACTCTTAAGAAACACCTATAGAGATGTTCTGGAACATTCAGTATTTGCAACCTGGAAGTCAATTTTGACTCCCCACTCTTACTCATCATTCCTCATATCCAAATCATTTGCTGAGTTTTATGGAGTCGACTTCTTCAATGTCATCCATCCTTTTTCCCCCTTAGTTCAGGTCCCCATGACCCCTCACCTAGACTATTATCATAGCTTTCCAGTTGGTCTCTCTTCATCCAATCTCTCTCCATCAATCCATCAAAAATCATTTATTAAGTGCATACTGTGTGCCAAGCAGTGCACTGAGTGCTTGGGATACAAAGAAATAGGCCCTTTAGACTAGTGACAAATTAATATTCCCAAAAGCACGAGTCTAGACATGTTCCTCCATGATCATGAAGTTTCAGTGGTTCCCCATTGTCTCTAAGATAAAACTTCAGACTCTTCTGTTGGGCGTCAAAAGCCTTCCACGAGATGACTCCAGCCTATCTTTCTAGTCTCTTCATGTTCCATTTCCCCACGTGTTCGACATTTGTTGTGCCCTATCTACTACATTCCATCTTCCCTCTCCGTCTTCTTGTACAACCTATACCCTATGCTTGGAACGCGCTCCCTCCCTCCACTGCTTGGAATCAATCAAACAATAAATAAATATTTATTAAGTGCCTACAATGTGCTAGGCACTGTGTTAAGTGTTGGGGATACAAAAAAAGAATCCCTACCCTCAAGGGGATGACAATTTAATGAAGAAGACGATGTGCAAACAAATACATACAAAGCAAGCAATACATAGGGTAGTAGGAAATAATTAACAGAGGGAAGGCACTAGAATTAAGAGGGATTGGGGAATGCTTTCTGTGGAAGGTGGGATTTAGTTGAGACTTAAAGCCAAGGAGGTCAGTCGTGGGAGTGGAGGAAGGAGAGCATTTCAGGTATGTAGGAAAGCCAGAGAAGATGCCTGGAGCAGAGAGGAGTGTCGTTTGTGGAATGGCCAGTGTCACTGGATAGAAGACTATGTGTTGCAGAATAAGGTATAAGAAGACTGAAAAGGTAGGAGGAGGTTAGGTAATGAAGAACTTTGGATGCCAAACAGTGAGTTTTGTATTTGCTCCTAGACACAATAGGGAGCCACCAAAGTTTATTGAGTAAGAGAAGTGGGAGCTATGTGATCTGATGAACTTATGCTTTAGGAAAATCACCTTGGGAGGGAGGATTCTGAGAAGCTGGTGGAATAAGGAAGGAAATTACCTGGCTCTCCTAAATCCCCCCCTCAAAAAAGGAAAACAATCCAATATAAAATAACACCTCAAAGTAAACTTTGAGAGAGGTACAAATAATTAAAAATCAAGGTAAAGCAGCTGTTCACACCTAAGATAATTTGGAAGGATTTTAGGAAAGAAGTGGTTTGGGCTGATTGAAGTGCAAATACCTCCAGGCAGACACCAAGGAATCAATCAGCAACAAGCCCTGGGGGCAGCTGAGTCAGGCAGCCTCAGCTTCAGGAACTTTCACGTCAAGGACAGCGTGGGGCTCAGACAGCTGATCAGGGGAAGACAAAAGGACCTGGACTTCTGGCCCAGGTGCACTGACCAGACACAGTGGCTGTGGGTGAGGAGTGAGTACATGCCCCTGGTAACTGTGGTTGCAAGGGGTGGGGGCTGTGCTGACTGTGAGCACTTGCTGGAGAGTGAAGTCCCTGGTTTTGGTTCCAGGGCAGAGGGATGAGCTGAAACTTGGCAGCAGTAGGAGGGACTGCAGGTAGCAAGTGTTTGTGGTAGCAGTGTTCCTGAGGGCCCTGGTCAGCATTGCTGGGGGCCCTGGTCACGGCTTAGGGGCAGAGAGGAGTACTGGAGGTCAGGCCCCCAAATAGAGATCAGAAAACCACAGCACAAAAAAACCTAAAGCTTGAGATATTATGCCCTCTACCACATCTCAGGACTAGAGCCTGACTTTAACATAAAGTTAACAGACAAGAAATAATAAGTAAGCAAAAGAGGAAGAACCTAACCACAGATAGCTACAATGGGGATAGAGAAGATCTGGGTTCAAATTCAGAAGAAGATAGTGAAGTTTAAATTGCTCCTTCTATGTCAAAGAAAAAAGGAAAATGGTCACAAGGCCAAAAAGAGTTTTTAAAAGAGCTTAAGAAAAACTTTAAAAATCAAATAAGAAAGGCTGAGGAAAAAATTAGGAAAAAAGAGTAATAATAAAGAAAATTATGAAAAGAAAGTCAACCAATTGGAAAAACAGATCTTACAGAAGAAAATAACTCCTTCAAAATTAGAATTGGGTAGGGGGAAGTTAATGACTTCACAAGACACCAAGAAATAATAAAACAAAATCAAAAGAATGAAAAAATATAAGAGAATGTGAAATGTCTCATTAGGAAAACAACTGACCTAGAGAACAGATCAAGGAGAGACAATATAAGAATTGTGGACTACCTGAAAGTCATAATTTTAAAAAAAAGAGTCTAGATGTTACAATTCAAGAAACTATTAAGGAAAATTTTCCTGAAGTTTTAGAAAGAGAGGGTAAAATAGAAAGAGAAAAAAAAAATCCACCAATCACTCCCTGAAAGAGATCCCAAGATGAAAATTCACAAGAATATCATAGCTAAATTTTGAAGCTCCCAGGTCAAAAATAAAATAACACAAGCTGCCAAAAAAAATCAAACCAACAAACAATTTAAATACTGTGGCTACAGTCAGGATAACACAAGATTTAGCAGCTTCTATGTTAAAAAAACCAAAGGGTTTTTTATAAGGGTACATTATATTCTGAAGAACAAAGAAGATGTGTTTGCAACCAAGAGTAACTTACTAGCAAAGTTGAGTGTCATCCTGAATGGAAAAAAAATGAATACTTAATGAACTAAAGAACTTTCAGGTATTTGTGAAGAAAAAAACATTACTGAATAGAAAATTAGCCTACTAGATTCAGGAGAAACATAAGAAGGTAAACATTAAAGACCTATTATAAAGCATTTAATAAGGTCAAAATGTTTACTTCTTATAAGTTAAACGTTATCTGTTACTCTTAAGAATGTTATCATTACTTGGGAATTTTGAAAGAGCATATATAGATAGAAGGCTTGGGGTTGAGTTGAGTATGATGAGATGATCCTGAAAAATAAAATTGGATTAGGAGAAGTAAAATGGAACAATTATCTAATACAAATGAGGTGTGAATGGAAGAATTGTCACTGTGGAGGCAGGAGGAGGTGGAGGGCAGGTAGTTCTAGAACCTTATTTTCATTAGAACTGGGTTAAAGAGGGAATAACATATATCTAGAAGGATATAAAAGTCTTCTTAGCTTACAGAGAAATAGGAAGGCAAAGGGATTAAATAAAGGAGGGACTTTTAGAAGGGTGTACAGATCAAGACAGGAGGGTAAGGAGAGAGGATAACTGATGAACTCTTAGAAGGGTGGGTAAACTAAGGAACAGGAGAATAAAGAATAAAGGGATAGGATAAGGAAGGGATTCTTAGAAGGGGTGAATAATAGGGAGACAGTGGTTAGAATTAAATTAAATGTTTAAGAAAGAATAGGGTAAAAAGAGAGGGAGAGAAGGCTAAACAGTGAAAAAAATAGGATGGAGGGAAATGCACAACTAGTAATTATAATTTTGAATGTGAATGGGATGAACTCACCCATAAAATAAAAATGGATAGCAGAATGAATTAAAAACCAGAATCGAACAATATGTTGTTTATAAGAAACACATTTTTAAAATGAAAGATACACATAGAGTAAAAATAAAGGGCTGGAATAGAATTTATTATGTTTCATCTGATGCAAAAAAAGGAGAGGTAGCAATCTTGATCTCAGACAAAGTTAAAGCTAAAATAGATTTAATTAAAGGAGGTAAACAGGGAAACTACATTATGATAAAAAGGTACCATAGATAATGAAGTAATATCAATACCAAACCTACATGCAAAAATGCTATACCATCCATATTTTTTAAGGAAAATCTAAGTGAATTACAGGTGGAAATAGATAGCAAAACTATAATAGTGAAGAACTTCAACCTTCCCCTCTCATAACTAGATAAATCTAACCAAAAAACAAATAAGAAGGGAGTCAAGGAGATGAACAGAATCTTAGATAAGATAGATAAGATAGCTATCTGGAAAGAATTGAAAGGGAATAGGAGGGAATACACCCTTTTTCTCAGCAGTATGTGGTACCTTTACAAAAACTAACCACATATCAGGGCTTAAAACTTTATAGTTAAATGCAGAAAAGCAGAAATATTAAATGTATCATTTTCAGATTAAAATACAATAAAAATTATATTTAATAAGGGACTATGGAAACACAGATTAAAAATTAATGGACACTAAACAACCTAATCTTAAAGAATGAGTGGGTTAAAGAACAAATCATATAAGCAATAATTTTATTAAAGAGAATGATAATAATGAAACAATATATCAAAACTTATGGGATATAGCAAAAATAGTAATCCGAGGAAAATTTATATCTCTAAATGCTTACATCAATAAAATAGAGAAAGAGTTGGGTATGCACTTTAAAAAACCAGGAAAAGAACAAATTTTAAATCCCCAATTAAATAGCAAATTGGAAATCCTAAAAATTAAAGATGAGATTAAAAAAATTGAATATAGGAAAATCATTAAATTAACAAATAAAACTAGAAGTTGGTTTTATGAAAAACCAATAAAATAGATAAGCCATTGGTTAATATGATTTTTTAAAAGAGAGAAGAAAACCAAATTACTAGTATCAAAAATAAAAAGGGTGAACATATCACTAATGAAAATGAAATCAAAGCAGATATTAAGAGCTATTTTGCCCAATTATGTGCCAATAAATTAACAATTTAAATGAAATGGAAGAATATTTACAAAAATATAAATGGCCTAAATTAAGAAAAGAGGAAATAGACTATTTAAATAAATCTGTTTTAGAAAAAACAATTGAACAGGCCATAAATGAGTTTCCTAAGAAAAGAGCATCAGGACCAGATGGATTTACAAGTGAATTCTACCAAACATTTAATGATCAACTAACTCTAATATTAAATAAATTATTTGGAATAGTAGGCAAAGAAGGAGTCCTACCAAATTCCTTTTATGCAACAAATATAATACCTAAGCAAAGAAGAGCAAAAACAGAGAAAGAAAATTATAGACCAATTTCACTGATGAATATTGATGCAAAAATCCTAAATAAAATGCTAGCCAGTAAAACAGGAAAATGATAAATGTTGAAGAAGATGTGGGAAAATTGGAACATTAATACACTGTTGGTGAAGTTGTGAATTGATCCAACCATTTTGGAGAGCAATTTGGAACTATGCCCAAAAGGCTATAAAATTATGCATATCCTTAGACACTGCAATACCACTTCTAGGGCTGTATCCCAAAGAAATTTTAAAAACAGGAAAAGGCATAGACCAAAATCTTAAACCCCATACCAAAGTAAAGTCAAAATGGGTATACAATTTAGATATAAAGGTTGATACTATAAGCAAACTGGGAGAACTAGGAATAGTTTACCTGTCAGGTTTATGGAGAACAGAAGAATTTATAACCAAACAAGAGAGAGAGAACATTATGAAATGCAAAATGGATAATTTTGATTACACTAAATTGAAAAGTTTTTGCACAAACAAAGCCAATGCAACCAAGATTAGAAGGGAAGCAGAAAACTGGGAAAGAATTTTTACAACCAGTATCTCTGATAAGAGCCTCATTTCTAAAATATATAGAGAACTAAGTCAAATTTATAAGAACACAAATCATTCCCCAACTGATAAATGGTCAAAGGATATGAACAGGCAGTTTTCACATGAAGAAATTAAAGTTATCTATGGTCATATGAAAAAAATGCTCTAAATCACTATTGATTAGAGAAATGCAAAATCAAAACTTTGAGCTACCACATCACACCTATCAGGTTGGCTAACATGACAAAACAGAAAAATGATAAATGTTGGAGAAGATGTGGGAAAATTGGAACATTAACACATTGTTGGTAGAGTTGTGAACTGATCCAGCCATTCTGGAGAGCAATTTGGAACTATGCCCAAAGGGCTATAAAAATGTGCATACCCTTTGACCCAGCAATAGCACTTCTAGGGCTATATCCCAAAGAGATCATACAAATGGGAAAAGGACCCACATGTACAAAAATATTTATAGCAGCTCTTTCTGTGGTGGCAAAGAATTGGAAGTTGAGAGGATGCCCATCAATTGGGGAATGGCTGAACAAGTTGTGGCATGTGAATGTAATGGAATACTCTTGTGCTGTAAGAAATGATGAGCAAGTTCAGAAAAACCTGGAAAGACTTGTATGGACTGATGCTGAGTGAAGTGAGCAGAATCAGTAGAACATTGTACACAGTAACAGCCATGTTGTGTGATGACTAACTTTGACAGACTTAGCTCTTCTCAGCAATGCAAGGGTCTAAGACATCTCCAAAAGTCTCACGACAGAAAATGCTATCCACATCCAGAGAAAGAGCTATGGAGTTTGAATACAGATCAAAGCATATTATTTGCTCTTTTTTTTAACCTCTTTTTCTTCTGTTTTGTTTTGTTTCTTCTTTCTTGTGGTTCCTCCTATTGGTTGTAATTCTTCTTTACAACATGACTAATGTGAAAATATGTTTAATAGGAATGTATATATAGAGCCTATATAAGATTGTATGCCATCTTGGGGAGGGAAGTGGGAAGAGAGGAGGAGAAATTTAAAACTCAAAAGCTTATGGAAATGAATGTTGAAAACTAAAATTAAATTAATAATTTTAAAAAAATGCTAGCCAGAAGACAACAATATGTCACAAGGATTATACATGGTAACCAAGTGGGATTTATACCAGGAATGAAAGAATGATTTAATATATGAGAAAACTGTTAACATAGTTGATTATATTAATAACAAAATCAACAAAAGTCATATGATTATATCAATAGATGTAGAAAAAGCTTTTTGTCAAACTATAACACTCATTCCTTTAAAAAAAAAATTTGAAAGCATAGATATAAATTTATTTTTCCTGAAAATGATAAGAAGCATCTACCTGAAACCATCATCAAGCATCATTTGTAATGTGGATAGAAGCCTTCCCAATAAAATCTGGAGTGAAACAAGGACATCCATCATTACCAATATTATTCAATACTGTATTAGAAGTGCTAGTAATAGTAATAAGAGAAGAAAAAGAAATTGAAGGAATCAGAATGGACAATGAGGTAATAAAACTATTTCTTTTTGCAGATGATATGATGATATACTTGGGAAAATCTTAGAGATTCAACTAAGGAATTATTTGAAACAATTAATAATTTTAGCAGAGTAGTAGGATATAAAATAAACCCACATAAATCATCAACATTTCTATATATTACCAACAAAACCCTGCAAGAAGAGATAGTGAGAGATATCTGACCTGCCAAGACAAACCTCAGAACTATATGAATATAATTATAAAAAACTTTTTATATAAAGTCAGATTTAAATAATTGAAGAAATATTAATTGTTCATGGGTGGGCAAAACCAATATAACAAAAATGAGAATTCTACCTAAACTAATTTATTTATTCAATGTCATCCCAACTAAATTACCAAAAAATTATTTTATTGAGCTAGAAAAAAATTAATAAAATTCATTTGGAAGAACAAAAGGTCAAGACTATCAAAGGAATTAATGGAAAAAATGTAAAAAAATGAACTTAAAAAAAGGATATTCTAATTGATAATGAAGAGCTCATCTTTGAGAGTGTAATTTCAGTAGAATGGTGAAGATAGAGGCCAGATTATGAAGTGCTAAGGAGAAAACAGTGGCACGTGAGGTGGGAGGTAGTGTGTGTGTTACAACTTTAAAAAAAAATCAACAGTGAAAAAGGAAATGAGGTGGGGGTGGGTGGGTAGGAAGAGAGCTCAGATGATAGCCAAACATGCTAGAGGGGTCAAGGAAAGGCTTTTTTAGGATTGAGGAGATCTGACCTTATTTGATGAGTACAAATGTAAAGAAAAGAAGATATTTAAGTTACATTGGGAGAGAAGGGATGACCCCTGGATCAAGGTCCCTGAGAAGAGGAAATCTATGTAAGGAAGAGAGGAAGAGCAAGGAAAGGATAGACCCATATCTCAGGGTAGATTGGACAGTAACTAACCACAGAAAGAATAGCTACTCAACTCTAACGTTATTTCTGTCTGCTCTACCAAGGAAGATGACCTTTGGACCAGAAATGACTGAACAAAAATAGGGAGCTGATACCCTATTAGGTAAATAAGGAGATAGATTATTTTAAGTCATTCAGTGTATATCATTAGGTATTCAAAGAATAGTCAGATGTGGTTACTAAGTCACTGGTGGTGACATTTTTTTTTCTGCAGCCAGGCTGTGAAACAACTTCAGCTATTTATTCATTTCAAGTATTTATTCCTTTCCATTGCCTGCCTCTCCCTGCCAAACAATTGAAAAAGAAAATCCTCATTAAAAATATACATAGGGGGACAGCTAGGTGGCACAGTGGATAGAGCACTGGCCCTGAATTCAGGAGTACCTGAGTTCAAATCCAGCCTCAGACCAAACACTTGACACCTAATAGCTTGCCACTTACTAGCTGTGTGACCCTGGGCAAGTCACTTAACCCCACTGCCTAGCCAAAAAAAAAAATATATATATATATACATATATATACACACACACACACACACACACACACATACACATAGGTGAGGGAGGGAGGGAATTTGGAACTCAAGGTTTTAAAAACAAATGTTAAAAATTGCTTTTACATGCAACTGGGAAATAAGATATATAGGCAATGGGATATGGAAATTGAACCTGCTCTACAGGAAAATAGAAAGGGAAAGGGAATAAGGGTGGGGGCTACGTGATAGAAGGGAGAACAGATTGGGGGAAGGGGTATTCAGAATGCATGCTGTTGGGGTGGAGGGAGAGGAGAGATGGGGAGGAAATTCAGAACTCAAAATCTTGTGGAAGTGAATGTTGAAAACTAAAAATTAATTAATCGATTGATTAATAAAAAAATTAAAAATATACATAGTCCAGCAAAACAAATTCCCACATTGGCCATGTCCAAAAATGGACAGGAACCAGGAAAATCTAAGTTCAAATTCAGCCTCAAATACTTACTAGCAGCATGACCCTGGGCAAGTTAGTTAACTTCTTTCTGCCTCAGACTCAACTGTAAAATGGTGATAATAATAAAATCTACCTCCCAGGATTGTTCTAAGGATAAAATGAGATATTTGAAAAGTACTTTGCAAATCTTAAAGCATGATTTAAATACTGACTACTACATTCATATACCGTAATTTGTTTGGTTATCTTCCAATAGATACACCCCTTCAATTTCCAGTTTTTGCCTACTTAAAAAAAAAAAAGAGTTGCTATAAATATTTTTGTTCAAATAAGTCCTTTTCTTCTTTCTTTGTTTTCTTTGTGGGATAGGCCAAGAAGTTGTATAGCAGAAGCAAAGGTTATGCACAGTCTAACTTTTGGAGCCTAATTCCACATTGCTTTCCAGAATGGCTAGATCAATTCACAGAACCATCAACAGTACACTAGTGTGCCTGTTTTCCCACAGCCCCTCCAACATTTGTCATTTTCCTTTTATTTGTTCAACATTGCCAATCTGATGGGTATGAGGAAGAACCTCAGAGTTGCTTCAATTTGCATTTCTCTAATTATGAGTGATTTGGAATGTGTATTTCCTGATTGTTGATGACTTGGATTTCTTGCTTGGAAAATTGCTTGTTCATATACCCAAAGGGCTATAAAACTTTGATTCAGCAATACCATTGCTAGGTCTGTATCCCAAAGAGATCATACAAATGGGAAATGGACCCACATGTACAAAAATATTTATAGCAGCTCTTTCTGTGGTGGCCAAGAATTGGAAATTGAGGGGATGCCAATCACTTGGGCGATGGCTGAACAAGTTGTGATATATGACTGTACTAGAATATTATTGTGCTATAAGAAATGATGAGCAGGATGATTTCAGAAAAATCTGAAAAGACTTATATGAACCTCATACAAAGTGAAGTAAACAGAATCAGGAGAACATTGCACCCAGTAACAGCAATATTGTATGATAAAGAATTGTGAATGACTAAGCTATTGTCAGCAATACCTTGATCCAAGACAATTCCAAAGGACTTGATGAAAAATGCTATCTGCCTCCAGAGAAAGAACTGATATTGTCTAAATACTGACTGAAACTATTTTCCTTTTTCCTTCTTCCTTCCTTCCTTTCTCTCTTTCTTTTTTTCTTCCTTTCTTTTCTTTCCATCTTCTTGCACAAAATGACTAATATAGAAAAGTTTTACATGATTGCACCTGTATAACCTATATCAGATTGCTTACCATCTCAGGTAGGGAAGGGGAGGGAGAGGGAAAAGGGGGAATAATATTTGGAATCAAAACTTAAAAAAAAAGAATGTTAAAGATTGCTTTTACATGTAATTGGGGAAAGAATAAAATATTATTTAAAAAAAAAGAAAATTGCCTGTTCATATTCTTTGATCATTTATCTATTGGGTAATAACTCTTAGTCTTATAAATTTGAATTAGCTCCAAAAAATGTCTTGGATATAACACCTTTATCAGAAAAACTTGCTAAAAAGATTTTTCCTCAATTACCAGTTTCCTTCTTAATTTTAACAGCATTAAATTTCTTTGTGCAAAAACTTTTAAATTTTCTATAATCAAAATTGTCCATTTTGTCTTCAATGATTCTCTCACTTGTTTAGTTTTAAACTATTCCATCCATAGATCTTACAGGTAATTTCTTCCTTGCTCCTCTAATTTACTTATGATACCACCTTTATATATTTCATATATCCATTTGGTGTTTATCTTGGTACAAGATTTTTGTCCATACCTAATTTTTGTCGAATTGCTTTCCAGTTATCTCAGCAGTTTTTGTCAAATAGTAAGTCTTTACCCCGGTAACAAGACTTTGGATATGTCAAACACTATGTAACTGCATTTATTTGCTTCTGTATTTTTTAATAATCTGTCCGATTAGTAAACATTTTTTAATCAGTATCAAATAATTTTAATAGCACTGCTTTATAGGCTAGTTTACAATCTGGTACTGATAGAACTCTTTCCTTCCCACCTTTTCCCCATTATTGTTCTCAAGATTCTTTACTGTTTGAGTTTTTCTTTCTTTCTTTTTTTTTTTTTTTTTGCTAGGTAATGGGGTTAAGTGAGTTGCCCATGATCAAACAGCTAGTAAGTGTCAAGTGTCTGAGGCCATATTTGAACTTAGGTTCTCCTGACTCCAGGGCTGGTGCTCTATCCACTGCACCACCTCGCTGGCCCAGAGATTCTTTACTCTTTTTCCTTCCATGTGAATTCTATTATTTTTTTTCTAGATCTAGAAAATAATCCTTTGGTGATTTGATTGGTAAAGAATAATAAAATTAATTTAGGTAGTATTGTCATTTTTATCATATCAACTTGACCTACCCATGAGAAACTAATATTTCTCTAGTTATTTAGGTCTGTCTTGATTTCTGTAAAAACTGTTTTAGAGTTGGATTCACATTGTTCCTAGGTATATTTTGCTAGATATAAACCCAAATATTTTATAACTTCTGTAGTTATTTTGAATGTAATTTCTAGTCCTTCCTGCTGGATTTTGTTGGTAATATACAAAAGCACTGGTGATTTATATACTGCAATTTTGATGAATTTATTAATTGATAAGTAATTATGTCAGTTAATTTTTTGGTTGGTTCTTAAGGGTATTCTAAATAAATCTTATATAATCATTCTTAAAGGTTTTCTAAGCAAATCTTTATATCTTTATATCATCTTACAAAAAAAGAATAGTTTTGTTTCCTATCAGTGACTTTTCAAAGATCACCAAAGAGGTGAGAGATACCTCAGGACTGGAAATACACAAATGTCCATTTTTTTTTTTTTTGTTAAGAAAGAAGGTTCTATAAACTATGGTCTAGTGAGTTTGATCTGGATTACCAGTAAAATTCAAGAACACATAATTTTCTTTTTTAACAGGGTTTCTAGCCTGGTACATCAGGAGACTGACATAGAAATAATTTACCTAGATTTTGGCAAAGTATTTGTCAAATTCCCCATGCTATTATTGTGGACAAGATGGGGAGATATGGGTTAGACAGGAATATAATTAGGTGGATTCTAAATTGGTTGAGTGAACCGACACAAAGAGTAAATTAACTATAAATAAATGGCTTGATGTTAGTGCAGAAGGCTGCCCCCAGTGGAACACCCCAGGAATCTATGTTTGGTCTTGTGCTATTTAACATTTTTATCAATGATTTGAATAAAGGCAAAAATAGGATGTTATTCAATTAGCAGATATTACAAATGTTATGATGGATTCCAGAGTCAGAATCCAAAAAGAACTCGGCAGGTGAGAGAACTGAATAGGGTAAGTTGAAATTTAATAAGAATAAATGGCAAGTCTTACTGTTGGATTAAAAGAAAATCAACTTCCCAAGTATAAGAATGGTAGAGCCATAAGTTGGCAGCAGTTTGGAAAAAGTTCTGGGGGTTCTAATGGACTTCAGACTTAATAGAAGTCAGTATGATATAGCAGTCAAGAAAGATGAAGCAATTTTAGTCTATGTAAAGAGAAGCATAGCTTCCAGAATTAGGGAGATGACAAATTACACATTTACTCTGCCTTAGTATGGAGTATTGTGTTCAGTTCTGGGCATCACTACTAGGGAAGGACTTTGATAAACTTGAGACAATCCAAGGAAGAGGAACCAGAATGGACAAGAAACATCATCCCATATGAATATCATTTGATTTAATTGGGGGATGTTTAGCCAGGAGAAGAGAAAATTTAGGGTACACACAATAGTTGTCTCCAACTCTAGAAGGACAAGGAAGGTTTGCCCCTTACAAATGGAGTCCCTCTAGATAAAGTTACAGCATATAAGACCCAAGTAACAGACAATAAGATAGGTAGGTGTTTAACAAATTTTAAGTGGCCCATTTGAATTGTGTAATGGTGAAAAGACTTTTGAGTGGCTGATTTGGACCTTATAATAGGGCATCAATCATTGAATGAAGGCAACTGGTGAATGACTGAGAGGGTGAACCGTGCCCCTTGTGGCCTAGGAATGTGCCGTATTTATTCCCTACATGTTTCTCCTCTCCCCACTGGGTATGAGAAAACATGCTCCAAATTTTATTAATATTTCTCTTCCTAAAATGCCTTTGCTTTGAGCTAATTGTGCCTCAATGGCCGACTATTAGAGAAGATGGCAGATGGAGAGAAGCTTATGAGATAAAGTTTAGCAAGTATGGACTCAAAGAAAGAATACTTTGAACCTAGGGTAGTAGATTCCCAAGAGACTCAATCTGTGAGTGTAATTTGGGGGTAGAGGGAGCTTGCCAGAGAGGTTAATAATCACTTAAATGCAGGGTGGTATAGTCAAGAAGGAATTAGACCTAGAGGGCAGAAGTGGGAACAATCGATGGAAATGGCCAAAGAAGCAAACTTAGACTTGATGTAAGAGGAAAAAAAAACCTTCCTAGCACATCATAACTATCCAAAAGCAGAATGGTCTACTTGGCAAAGCAGTGAGTTCCTGATCATCAGAGGTTTTCAAACAAAGGTTGGATAACCACTAGTCTGGCAGGGAGTCAAGGAGACTCTTGTTCAGGGAGGAGTTGCACTAGATGTACTCTGAGGTCCCCTCTAACTCTGAGAAGCTCTTATTCTGTGAGTGGGTTCAAGGGATCATGGCAAAGAGATTAATTATCCTTAGTGATAAGGATAAAAGAGGATAAAAGAGGGAAGAAAGCTTCCCTTCTCTAACAGTAGAGAGGAGAGAAAAGGCAATAATATTGAAGGTTGGGAAGGGAGACATGGATCTGAGGAAAGTCATATCTAAAGACCTTAATCTCAGTGAAAAATATTAGGTAATAATAGGGTTGAGGTGGAAAGAAGAAAAGATTTGGAATTTGTGCTGTGGGGTAGAACACAGGGAGTTTATGGAAAAGGTGATCAGAGACTTAAAAAGGAAAAGGAAAGAGGATTCTGGAAGATGGCAGAGTGAGTCAGAAAACTTTCAGCTCTCCAAATTTCCTACACAAAAAAAGGCAGAACATTGCTTCAGAGGGAAGGTAGAGCAGCGGAAATAAACAAAAGTCTGGGTAAAGCAGACGTTATCCTGAGACTACCTAAGAAGATCCTAGGATAGACCTGACCTCCAGCGGCAGAGGCTCAGTCAGCCTGAGTGAAGAGCAAATACCTTCAGGCCAACTCTAAGGAATCAATGAACAACAAGCTCTGGGGGGAGCTGGGGTTGGGAGGCAGCCTCAACCTTGCGAACTTTCATCTCATGGACAGTGTAGGGTCTGATGGCTGAGTAGGAGAAGATTAAAGGACCTTCCACTGTGGAGGGACACAACCACTTCCGTGCTGACTAGATGCACCCCGTGCTGGGCTCCTGCTATGGGAGTGGTGGGGAAGGAGCTAGCACACACCTGGAGAGTGTAGTAGCAAAGGGGCAGGGACCTTACTGGCTGTGGGCACTTGCAGGAGAGCAGAGTCCCTGGTTTCAGTTCCAGAGAAGAGAGGACAGTTGTAGTTTGCAG
Organism: Vombatus ursinus; assembly: GCF_900497805.2. NCBI lineage: Eukaryota > Metazoa > Chordata > Mammalia > Diprotodontia > Vombatidae > Vombatus > Vombatus ursinus. The sequence continues at coordinate 14,832,865 of NW_020954553.1, read as the reverse complement.
CCACCAGAGGTACTATAGGGAGTAAGATCATTTGCAGACCAGTGTGACCTGAGGCTCTAGCCATGGCTTGGGAGTGAAGAGGAGAGCCCAAGGTTGGGCCTGGGGACAGACTTCAGAAAATAACAGTAAGAAGGACCTGAGACTTGGGGCATTATTCTCCATATCTCGGGACTAGAACTTGATCACACTAATAGTTGCTAAAAATAAAATAAATTAAAAAATAAATAAAATGAACAAGCAAAGGAGAAAGAACCTAGCCATAGACAGCTACTATGGGGATAGAAAAGATCTGGGTTCATATTCAGCGGAAGATAATGGAACTAAAAAAAAAAGTCACTTCTTTTTCAATGAGAAACATCAACTGGTTCCAAGCACAAAAAGATTTCTTAGAAGAACTTAAAAAGTACTTTAAAAGTAAAGAGAGAGCAAGGAAAAATTAGGGAAAAAATAAGAGCAATACAAGAAAATCAAGAAAATTATGAAAAGAAAGTCAACCAACTTGAAATAGAGAACCAAAAACTTAAGGAAGAAAATAATTCCTTGAAAACTAGAATTGGGCAAAGGGAAGATAATGACGTCATAAGACACACAAAAAATAATAAAACAAAATAAAAGAATGAAAAAGAAGAGAATGTGAAATATCTCATCAGAAAAACAACTAATCTGGAGAACAGATCGAAGAAAAATAACATAAGAATAGTCGGGCTGCCTGAAAATTATGATAAAAAAGAATCTTGATACAATTTTATAAGATATTATCAAGAAAAGTTGCTCTGAAGTTCTAGAACAAGAAAGCAAAGCAGAAATAGAAAAAAAAAAACCTGAGAGAGATCTCAGGAGGAAAACTTACAGGAATATCATAGCCAAGTTTCAAATAGCCTAGGTTTAGGAGAAAATATTGGAAGCAACAAGAAAAAAGCAATTTAAATATGGTGGAGCTACAATAAGGATTACATAAGATCTAGCAGCTACTATGAAGAAGGACTGTAGGTCTTGGAATACTATATTTTGCAGAACAAAACAGCTGGAGTTACAACCAAGGGTAACTTACCCAACAAAGTTAAGTATAATCTTGAATGAAAAAAAAAAGATATTTAACAAACTGAAAGACTTTCAGGTATTTGGTTTTTTTTAAATGTTTGACAAATGCTAAAACTTAAATACATAATAAGAAAAGAAAAAGAAACATCATAAACAAATATAAAATAAGAAAAAATGGCATGTGCACAGCAGAACATAGGAGAGGATTCAAAATATATTGCAATAACTTTTCATTTCAAGAAAGCCTATGTATTAAATAATGTGCATTATGTTGAAAGCTGTCCATCTTTTCTTTGCTTCCTTGTAGGCTTTCTTTTGTTCTCTGCTGTACACTTTTCACTTTGTTCTTTTTTTCCCCTCTGTCCTCCCCCTACCCACCACCCTGAGGCTACAATTGAACATTGGATATATTTATATATAGGTATTGATATATACATATACTTACACATATATACACATACATACATATATACATATACAAACATATTTTCCCCAAGAGATTCTACTCCTAATCTTTATTTTTATGTTTGTGCATATCTCTTTTTTTTCCTATCTCTCTTAATTCCTCTACTTTACTTCTGCCTGCTACCTTACCCTCCTATTACTTAACCTATCCCCACTCCAGCAATGCCTCCCTTATCCTCCCATTCCCCTAAATCTAAACCCCCTTCTAAATCCCCCTTTTAACTTATTTCCATGCCCTCCCCTCTAAAGTTCCCTCCTTTATCCTCTCCCCCTTCCCTATCCCTTTAGAGTTTTATTTCTTTCTAAATTTAGAATGCTTTTATACTCTTCTAAATGTATATATATATATTTTCCCCTTAAACCCATTCCTGATGAGAATAGGTTTCCAGAACTAACAGCCCCCTTCCCCATCTAATTCTTCTGTATTGGTTCTTCCTCTTGCACTAAATTTGTAAAAAATAATTACTCTTTTAGCTGTACTTGAATGGTTTTACTTTTTGAAGTTAGATTATACTCAGGTCTACCCCAATCTTCCTTATAAGTTACCTAATTATTGGTAACAATCTTAGACATAGGTTTTACATTTTTCATACATTCTATCCTTATTTCCTTATTTAGTCCCTTGTAATTGGTTATTGGTATGTACCTTATATTTCTCTTGGTTCTTGTGTGTTAAATCTTCTATTGAGTTCAGAGTTTCTTTTTTAACGAAGATCTGAAAATCTGACAATTGATCAAGTGTCTATTTTTTTTTTATTCAGAATTATGCTTAGCTTTGCTGGATATGATATTTTCAGCAGAAACCCAGTTCTTTTGCTCTTTGATATATAGTGTTCCAAGAGCTGTGATCTTTTGGTGTCACCACTGCTAGGTCTTGTGTGATTCTAATTGTGGTACTGCCATAGGTTAATTTTTTTTTCTTGTTGCTCATAATATTTTGTCCTTGATCTGGAGGTTTTGGGATTTGACTATAATATTCCTGTGAGTTTTCCTCATAGGATCTCTTTCAGGTGGTGATCATTGTATTTTTTCTATTTCTACTTTCCCTTCTTGTTCTAATGCTTCAGGACAATTTTCTTTAATTATTTCTTATATTATTATATCAAGATTCTTTTTTTGATCAGAACTTTCAGGTAGTCCAATTATTCTCATGTTTTCTCTTTTTGATCTTTTGTTGAGATCCATTGTTTTTCTTATGAGATGTTTCACATTCTCTTCCATTTTTTTTTCTATATGTTTTTGTTTTTTTTTTAATTTCTTCATCTCTTATAACTTGACTGGCTTCCCCTTGCCCAATTCTGATTTTCAAGGAGTCATTTTCTTCCTTAAGATTCTGGATCTCCTGTTCTAATTGGTTGACTTTCTTTTCATAATCTTGTTTTTCCTTCCATTATTCTTATTTTTCTTTTTAGTTTTTCCTCAATCTCTCTCATTTGATTTTTAAAATCTTTTTTAAGTTCTTCAATGAATTCTTTTTGGGCAGGTGACCATTTGACATTACTCCTTGAGGTAAAAGAGGGTTTCTTTGCTTCAGTATCCTCCTCTGAAGACAAATACCAATCTTGTCTATTCCTATAGTAGCTCTGCATGGTTGGATTCTTTCTCCTTTGCCTGTGCATTTTTTTTTTTTTTGGTAATAATTTAGCTTTTATAATCACCTCTAGTTCCTGGGGTATGGGTGATGGAGCCTCTAGTCCTCTTCAGTTCTCCCTTCTGACCCTGAACTCAAACCAAGACCTCCAGCCTCCTTTAAGTGCCCACAGCCATGGGCATTCCAACCCACTGCTTCTGTACTCACCAGGCATTTACTGGTTCTTTTCACCCCTCACCCACTACGTCATCTCTGTAGCACAGCTGGGTCTGGCATTCCTTGTCATCAGAGGTTTCCTCAATCTTCCCCACGTCAGACGCCCAACTCCTCTCACTGTCCCAGAGGTAAAAATTCCTGTAACTGGGCGGAGGCTGCCTCCCAAACCAGCTAACCCCCTGCCTTGCCGCTTATTGTTAAAGCGGACCCTAGCCTGGAGGAAAATCTCCTCCAGGATTTTTCTTCAGATCTTCTCCAATTGTCCTTGGGGGACCCCTCTTCTGCCTCTACTCTTATTTATTTTCAGGGATCTAAGTTTGCCCAGAAGCGCTATTTTATCTCTTTCGTGAAGGAAAATCTTGAGAGCTTGAAATTTTCTGACCTATTCCGCCATCTTCCCAGAATTTTCTCCACTTTCAGATATTTGTGACAAAAACAGCAGAATTTAAGGGAAAATTCAACATATAACATCCAGGAGAAATATAAATATTAAGGACCATAAGGGACTCAATAAGGTCAAATCATTTGCTTCTTATATATGAAAATATTATCAGTTCTTTTATGACTGTCATTTTTATTTGAGTAATTTGAAAGAAAGGCTTGGGCTCAGTTGAATATGATGGGATAATTCTAAAAAAATTAAAACTGGGTAGGAAGAGATAAAAAGGAGCAATTGTCTCACACAAATGAGGCAAAAAAGGAAAAACTGATGCAGAAGTTAGGAGGGGAGAGGACAGGTAGTGCTGAAACCTTACTCTCATTGGGAATGAATTAAAGAAGGAATAACACATATATCTAGAAATGTATAAAAATCTTTTAAAATCAGAAAGAAATAAGAGGGCAAAGGGATAAGGTAGGAGATAGGATAAGGGAAGAATTCTTGGAGGAGTGGGTAGGTTAAGGAATAAAAGGAGTACGTAGCAGGTAGAAGTAAAGCAGAGGAGCGAGGAGGGATAAGAATAGATTGAGAAGGATAGTGGGGAAAATATACAAGTAATTATAGAAAGTGAATGGGATGAATTTACCCATAAAGTGGAAACTGATAGCAGATTAAAAATTTGAATTCAACAATATGTTGCTTTCAGGGAATGCTATAAAAATGGGAGATACACACAAACATAAAATAAAGGTCAAGAGTAGAACTTGTTATATAAAAAAAGCAGAGGTAGTAATGATTTCAGACAAAGTTAAAGCTAAAATAGATTTAATCAAAAGAGAAAAATAGGGAAACTATACTATGTATAAGTCATATTATTCAATATTGTTTTAGACCATTTACAATAACTAGACAACATAAAATACCTGAGAATATACCTGCCAAAACAGAGATAGGAACTATATAAATATATGTAAAACACTTTTTATACAAATAAAGTTATATCTAAATAAATGAAGTAATATTTATTGTTCATGGGTAGGTAAAGTCAATATAATTTTTAAAATGACAATTTTACCTAACTAATCTATCCCAATTAAATTACTAAAAAATTATTTTACTGAGTTAGAAAAAATAATAACAAAATTCATTTAGAAGAACAAAAGTCAGGAACTTCAAAGAAACCAGGGAAAAAAGATGTAAAGGAAGCAGATTCAGTAGTATCAGACCTTTAACCATATTATAAGGTGAGAGTATTGTTGAAGTGTAAAATTGATAATTTTGGTTATTTTAAATTAAAAATTTCTTGTATAAATAAACCCTATGCAGCCAAGAATAGAAGGAATGCAGAAAATTGCCAAAAAAAACCCACCTTTCATAAACAATCTTTCAGAAAGAATGTGAGTGGGTTGGAATATTGCTGTGGTATAGGAAATGATGAATTGGTTGATTTAAAAAAAACGGAAAGACTTGGACTTATGAAAGAAGATACTGTCCACTTTCAGAGAAACAGATGACAAGTGAAAATAAGCGTAGTACACTCTTACATATATGTGTATGAGTGTATATATGTATATTTAAGTATATCTATATATACATATACATGTATATATATGTGTGTGTGTTTAATTGTAGTGTTCTTGGAGGGGGGAAGAGGAGGGGGAGGAGAAAATAAATAAAATAAAAAATAAACAGCAGAGAACAAAAGAAAACCTAGAAGTAAGCAAAGAAAAGCTGGACAGCTTTGAAAACAATGTGTAGTATTTATTATATAGGTTTTCTTGAAATGGAAATTTACTACTTTATATTGTATCCTCTCTTATGTTCTGCTATGTACATGACAATTTTTTTTCTTTTCTTATTTTGTACTTAAGTTTAAAATAAATTTTAAAGCTTTAAAATATAAAAAAAGAAAGAAATTTTTAAAAAAGGAAAAGGAGAGACTTCAACAGATAAAGATGGGAAGAGGGTTGAGTCCATTCCAGATATATACCTTGTCTTCCTTTCACCATCTTTAATGCTAGTGCTTTACCTTTGGTGATTAGTCCCAATTTATCATGCATATATCATACTTGTACATAGTTGATTACATATTCTGTGTCCCATTAGACTGTGAGATCCTTGGGAACAGGGACTATCTTTTGCCTTTCTGGCACATGGTAGGCACTTATTAAATGCTTGTGGATGGACTTCTTCCAGCTGTAACAAGATCATTTCACAATTGGCAGGATAAGTACTTTCATCAGAGGCCAGGTACAAGAGGCAGATAGAATGTCTAGAGAAAAAAAATCAATTAAAATACTATCACTTTGTTCTTTGTTAGTAGAGTGCTAGTCAAAATTTGATAGGGATATGGACAAACCTTGAAAGTCACAGAAAACTTGAGTTTAGGTCTTTTCTGTCAGGCTGACCTAGGTTCCTATTCCCCTGGGTCCCTTGTGAGTGGCAGGACAAACACAGGATAAGGAAGGGGAAAGGCTGGGAGACTTGAGCAAATGGTGACTTGCATCTCCCCACAAATCATTTCAGAAATACCTGGTTTCTTCCTAAGCCTGGGGAAGACAAACATTTCTCTAAGTGTTGTCCCTTCCCTTACTAACTTCATTCCCTTGTAACGAGCTGATTTGATCTTTGCTTCAATGCAAAGATCAGCTCTCTGAAGGCTGAACTATATAGGAAATGTATCCCAGGGCCAGTTCATAACTTGAAGGAGCAAAAGAGGGAAGCTGGGCTCATAAATAGTAAGACTTGATAGGTTAGGAGAGGGAAGGAGAAAGAAAGAAAAAAAGGAAAAGAAAATGTGTAGGCAGAGGAAGGGAAAAGAGAAGGAATATTGGCAATTTATTTGCCTAGAAAAGCAAACTTTAAGTAGATATGGTGTTTTCCCTTCCATTAAAAGTCTTTTTTCTAATGAGTCATTGTGATGCAAAGGAGAATGTTCTCAAAAGCTAAGTCAGTGGTCTGCAAGCTCAGGCAGACCCTACTAAGATGGAAATTATTTGAATATAGGCCTAAAGATGGGCCTCCCTCCTTGCCAAAGGCAATCCTCCCTAGTCTAGATGGATCCTTGATACCTTTCCTCCTGTCTTTTCTAGCAGATTGCCTCCACCATCATCCCCTCTCTTGTTCTAATTTTCAATCTCTCCCTATTTACTGGTTTTTGTTTTTTTTTCCCATTGTCTACAGATACACTCAAATTTCTCTCATCCTCAAAATTCCTCACTGGACCCAACTATCACCGAAAAGCTATCATTCTGTATCTCTTCTTACTATCTTAGCCAAACTGTCCTACACTCATTGACCTTACTTCCTCTTCTTCCACTGTCTCCTAAAACCTGCCCTCAGGTTTTTGACCTCTTCATTCTTTAAACTGCTCCCTCTAAAGTTAGCAATGATCTCTTAATTGCCAGATCTAATGGCCCTTTTTCTCAGTGGTAACCCTCCTTGACCTCTCTGCAGTATTTGACACTTTTGACAACCCTGTCCTATAGGATATTCTCTCCTCTCTGCATTTTTTGTGAAACTGATCTCTTTTGGTTCATCACTTACCTGTCTGACTGCTCCTTCTTAGTCTCTTTTGATGGATTATCATCTTTGTCACAGCCATTAACTGTAGGTATACCCCAAGGCTCTTTCTATGCCCACTTTTCTTTTTTTAATTTCTTTTTTTTATTCTTTGTTTAATGACTACCAAGGAAAAAAAGGACATTTACAAAGTAGAAGAGAAAAGGAGGACTATATATGATACTGTGAATCTCCATTTTGTACAACTTCCTTAAAAGAAGTATATCATATATTCAACATGTTACTTTCAGAGTTAAATTTTTTTATTTATTTTTAGTTTTCAACAATCACTTCCATACTATTTTGAGTTTTAAATTTTTCACTCCCTCTCTCCCCACCTCCCTTCCCAAGACAGCATACGATCTTATATAGGCTCTATATATACATTCCTATTAAACATATTTTCACATTAGTCATGTTGTAAAGAAGAATTACAACCAATAGGAGGAACCACAAGAAAGAAGAAACAAAACAAAACAGAAGAAAGAGAGGTTAAAAAAAAGAGCAAATAATATGCTTTGATCTGTATTCAAACTCCATAGCTCTTTCTCTGGATGTGGATAGCATTTTCTGTCGTGAGACTTTTGGAGATGTCTTAGACCCTTGCATTGCTGAGAAGAGCTAAGTCTGTCAAAGTTAGTCATCACACAACGTGGTTGTTACTGTGTACAATGTTCTACTGGTTCTGCTCACTTCACTCAGCATTAGTCCACACAAGTCTTTCCAGGTTTTTCTGAACTTGCTCATCATTTCTTATAGCACAATAGTATTCCATTACATTCACATGCCACAACTTGTTCAGCCATTCCCCAATTGATGGGCATCCTCTCAACTTCCAATTCTTTGCCACCACAGAAAGAGCTGTTATAAATATTTTTGTACATGTGGGTCCTTTTCCCATTTGTATGATCTCTTTGGGATATAGCCCTAGAAGTGCTATTGCTGGGTCAAAGGGTATGCACATTTTTATAGCCCTTTGGGCATAGTTCCAATAAATTTTATTTCTTAATAAAAAAATCTATTTTCCCTCCCATTGCCCCCATTGAAAAAGAAAGAGGAACAAAAACTTTGTAACAAATATGAATTGTTAAGCAAAAGTAACTGCCTTATGACCATGTCCAAATTAATGCATAGTTCAGTCTATACCTCCAGGGGTAGCCTCAAGGCCATATATGGCCCTTTAGGTCTTCAAGTGAGGCCCTTTGACTGAATCCAAACTTCACAGAACAAATCCCCTTAATAAAAGGATTTGTTCTATAAAAGGTGGACTCAGTCAAAAGGCCACGCCCAAGGATAAGAAGGCCACATGTGGCCTCAAGGCTGCAGGTTCCCCACCCTAGTCCATCACCTTTCTATCAAGAGTTTGGGTAGGATGTTTTAAGATGAGTCTTCTGGATCATAGTTGGTCATTGCATTGATGAGAGTTCTTAGATCTTTCGAAGTTATTTGCTTTTAAAATGTTGTTATTACATCAATTATTCTGATTCTGATCATTTCACTCTGCACCAATTCATACAAGCCTTCTCAGGTTTCTCTGAAACTATTCTTTTCATCATTTTTATGGCACAATTCATTCATACAGACATACAATGCATTCCCATACCATAATTTGTTCAGTCATTCTCAAATTGATTAACACTCCCTTAGTTTCCAGTATTTAGTTACTACAAAATTTTTCGTACACATGAGTCCTTTTCTTCTCTTTGATCTCTTTGGGACATGGACCCAAGTAGTGGTATTGCTTGGTCAAGGGTTATACATGGTTTAATAACTTTGGGGGCATAGTTCCAAAGTGCTTTTCAGAATGGCTAGACCAGTTTATAAGTCCATCAATAGTGTATTAATGTGCCCATTTTCCCACAGTCTCTCCAACATTTGTTATTTTTGCTTTTTTTTCAACTTTAATAATCTAATGGTTATGAGGTAGAACCTCAGAATATATTTAATTTGCATTTTTCTAATTATTAGTGATGTGGGGCATTTTTTTTAATGTGGCCTAAATAGCTTGGATTCTTTCCTTGAGTACCCGTTCATACTCTCAAATCATTTATCAATTTCAGAATGGCTCTTATTTTTATACATTTGAATCAGTTTCCTATGTATCTTAAAAATGAGACCTTTATCAGAGAAACTTGCTGCAAAGATTTCCCCCAGGTGCTTATCTCCCTTCTAATTTTACCTGTATTCATTTTGTTTTTGCAAAAACTTTTCAATCTTATGTAGTAAAAATTGCTCATTTTATCTTTGGTAATCCTATCCATCCTTTTTTCCAGCAATGAACTCTTCTCCTATCCAAAGATCTAACAGATCCATTAGATTGAAATTTCCTTGAGGGCAGGGACTATCTTTTGATTCTTTTTTGTAGCCCTAGCACTTAGAACAGTGTCTGGCATATAGTAGGCACATATTGATTATTGATTATTTTAGGTAATTTCTTCCTTGTTCCTCTAATCCATTTATATCACCCTTTATGTGGAAGGGAACAAGCATTTATTGACACATACTATATGCTAGTCATTATGTTAAGCACATTTATCTCAAATATTATCTCATTTGATTTTGACAACAATTTTGAGAAACACATGCTATTATTTATATTTTTTCAGTTCATTTTTTTTTTAGATTCAAGGTGATTATTTTCTTTTTTTCTTTTTTAAAATTAATTAATTAATTTTTAGTTTTCAACATTCACTTCCATAAGCTTTTGAGTTTTAAATTTTGTCCCCCTCCCCCACTCCTTCCCCAAGACAGCATGCAATCTGATATAGGCTATACATATACATTCCTGTTAAACATATTTTCACATTAGTCATGTTGTGCAGATGCTATTATTATTCCCACTTTATAGATGAGAGAACTGAGGCAGAGAAAATCTAAGTGACTTGCCCAAGGTCACATTATAAATGAGGCTGGGTTTAAATCTGAATCAGGTCTTCCTGACTCTAGGACCAGTGTTCTATCTATTGCTTGACCTGGCTGCTTTTTTGTCTAAGTATGTATCTATTTGGAGCTTCTCTCTATATGGTGTCAGATGTTGGTCTACACCTAATTTCTGCCCAGTTGCTTTCCAATTCGTCCAGGAGTTTTGGTTAAATAATGAATTCTTACTCCAATAGCTGGATCTTCAGGTCTAGGCTACTGTGCTCATTTGCATCTGCCTACTCTGTTCCACTAATTGATCTCTTTGTTTTTTCACTAGTATCAAATCATTTTGATATGATTACTGCTTGGTAATATGGTCTGAGATCTGGTATTGGTAAGGCTCTATTCCTTTCCCACTTTTTTTTTTCTGGGCCTTCTCTTCATACTCTCTTCTGGCTGTCTACCTCATGCATTAAATAATCATCTCTATGCAGAGACTCTCATATCTACATAGTAAGGCCTAGACTGAGCTTCAGTTTTGTATTACCAACTGACTATTAGACATCTTGAATTGTACATCTATCCCATAGTCAATTCAAACTCAAAATAGAGTTTGTCCAGAACAGGGATCATTATCTTTTCCTCCCAAGACTAATCCTCTCCTGAACTTCTCTATTTCTGTCAAGGACACTACTGAGTTCTAGTTACCCAGGTTTGTCTGTCATCTTTGATTCCTTATGATTCTCCACCACACGTAACCATTCATTTGCCAAATTTTGTTTCTACCTCAAAAACATTTCATCTATCTCTTCTCTACTCACATATCCACCTAGTTTTGGCTCTCATCCTCTGGCTCCTAAACTTTTGCAATTAGCCATCTAAAGTAATTTGGGCTTCCTGCCTTGTCTCTCCACTCTAATCCATCCTTTGCACAACTACCAAAATGATTTTCCTAAATTGCAGTCCTGGCCATGTCACTAACCCAATGGTTCCCTATTACCTTCATGACAAATATATACTCTTCTGGCATTAAAACTGGCCCTATTCTACCTTTCCTCACTTATTACACATTACTTTTCTCTATGAACTATATGGTCATATCAAACTCATTTTGATGTTCCTCACACATGACATTTTATCACCTGGAGGATTTCTAAAATTGATCAAGGACTATTTGACTCTTAGTTTAAGTTAAAGTCTTTGAATAATTCAATATTACTGCCTAGGACTTGTTCACACTTGGTTCATGCCTCAGATTGATTGATTGGCTCATTGAAAGTGCTCTCACCTGATACAGGTAACTGGGCTAAGTGGAGTGGAATGATGTATTTTTAAAAAACATTTTCACATTTATTTATTTAATTTTTAATTTACAGAATAAAATAGCATTTCTATAACATCGTATAATATAAAAGATTATTGCACATGAAACCACAAATCTACTATGTACAACTTGCTATTCCTTTTAAATATATAATAGTTACGTAAATTTCTTTTTTTTCTTTTTTCCTTTTTTTAAATCTTTTTCTTCCCTCCCCCATCCTAGAGATGGCTACCATTAGACTATATATATATATATATACACACACACACATATGTATGTATGTACGTATATGTATATACGTATATACATACATATATAATTGATTAACTCAACCCCAATTCTTACAACAAGATGAACTTTAAGGTTCCTTCCAGATCAAAGTCTATGATCCTGAGACCCTGTGTATTTCAATATAATGTTTGCCTGTCTAAATTTGTGAGATCTCATATGGGGAATTAGTTTCCTTAACTATAAGATATATCTGTGTTTATATCTAAAGCCCTTTGCATGTGGCATGAACTTAATATTTGTTGAATTAAAGGAACTGAACTAAATAGTTGTAGAGGTTTCTTCCACTTGTGCCATTTTCTGTTCTAACGAAATTTAAGGTGCTTTAAGATGTACAGCTCTGGTATACAGAGAGGCTTCATAACTTGGTTGTGAACACATAGCCAGCATATATCTACCATAGACTTAGTAGTGGTATTGCTGGGTCAAAGCTCTGCACAGTTTTATAGCTCTTTGGGAGTACTATATATCTAAATTCACACTCAGGTTTTGTCATTAGTCTTTGCCACTGCATCATAGTCCCTTTCTAAAATTATATACTGATTTATGAATTTTCAACCTACATGGGACCATAGACATGGTCCTGGAAGAGACTACAAAGCTTGTCTAACTCCTCCATTTTAAAAATGAGGAAAGTGAGATCCACAGAGGTTAAGAGACTGTCCCAAGTTCTAGTAGAGTTAGGATTTGAAGCCAGGTCCTCTGACTTCCTGCTCTTTTTAACATTATGCTACAGTGCCTTCCTTCAACATATATATTATATGTATACACACACACACACACACATACATATATACACATACATATACACACACATACATATACACACACATGTATATGTATATGTGTGTATAGTATATATATATGATCACAGATTCATTGGTTTACAGTAATAGAATGTAACATTCCTTATATTTAGAGATCATTTGATTGGCTTAGTTTTCTAAGCTAAGTTTTTGGCTAAGTTTTCTAAAGTTCACTTTTCTAGAGAGCTTTCAGGTTTTTAAAAATATTTATTTATTTCATTAAATATTTCTTCATGACATGTAAAAAATTTTAACAATCATTTGAAAAAATTTTGAGTTCCAAATTCTCTCCCTCCCTACAAACCCTTCCTCCTCCTTCAGAAGGCAAGCAATTGGATAACAACTATCCATGTAAAGTCATGCAAAACATATTTCCATATTAGCCATATTGCAAAAGAAAACAGACCAAAAAAACCCAAACAAACAAGGAAAGTAAAATAGACAAGTATGCTTCAATCTGCATTCAGAGTCCATCAGTTCTCTCTCTGGAGGTGGATAACATTTTTCATCATGCATCCTTTGGAATTGTCTTGGATCATTGTCTTGGTTGGAGTAGCTAAGTCTTTCACAGTTGACCATCATTACAATATTGCTGTTAATGTGCACAGTATTCTCCTGGTTCTGCTCACTTCATTTTCCATCAGTTAATATAGGTTTTCCCAGGTTTTTCTGAGACCATCCCTCTCATCATGTCTTATAACAGAATAGTATTCCATCACAATTACACACTACAACTTGTTCGGCCATTCGTCAATTAATGGGCATCCCTTCAACTTTCAATTCTTTGCTACTACAAAAAGATCTGCTATAAATATTTTTGCATATCTAGAACTTTTCACTTTTTTTTGCTCTTTTTGGAATACAGACTTTGTAGTGGTATTGCTGGGTCAAAGGTCTGCACAGTTCTATAGCTCTTTGGGAGTAATTCCAAATTATTCTCCAGAATGATTGGGCTAGTTCACAACTCTTCCAATAATACATTAGTGTCCCAATTTTTCCACATCCCCTTCAGCATTTGCCATTTTCCTTTTCTGTCATGTTAGCCAGTCTGATAGGTGTTTCTCACAGTTGTTTCATTTGCATTTCTCTAATCAGTAGTGATTTAGAGCATTTTTTCATTTGACTATTGTTAGCTTTGATTTCTTCTTCTGAAAACTGTTCATATCCTTTGGCCATTTATCAACTGGGGAATGGTTCTTATTTTTTAAAATTTGATTCAGTTCCCTATATATTTGAGAAATGAGGTTTTTATCAGAGAAACTACTGTAAAAATTCTTTCTCACTTTCCTGCTTTCCTTCTAATTTTGGCTGCATTAGTTTTGTTTGTGCAAAAGTTTTTTAATTCCATGTAATCAAAATTATTTATTTTACTTCCCATAACCTTCTCTATCTCTTGTTTGGTCATAAACTCTTCCCTTATCCATAGATCTGACAGACACATTTTTCCATGCTCCCCTAATTTACTTATGATATCACCCTTTATGTCTAAAGCATTTATCCATTTTGACTTTATCTTGGTACACAGTATGAGATGTTGGTCTATGCCTAGTTCCTGCCAAAAGTTCCCAGCAACTTTTGTCAAATGTTGAGCTCTTACCCCCAAACCTTGGATCTTTGAGTTTATCAAACACTAGATTATTATGGTCATTTACTTTTGTGGATTGTGTACCTTTTCCATTCCATTGATCTACCACTCTATTTCTTAGCCAGTACCATACCGTTTTGATGATTACTATTTTGTAATATAGTTTGAAATCTGAAACTGGTAGGCTACCTTCCTTCACTTTTTTCCCCCATTGATTCCCTTGATATTCTTGACTTTTTGTTCTTCCAGATGAATTGTCATTATTTTTTCTAGCTCTATAAAATAATTCTTTGATAGTTTGATTGGTATGGCACTGAATAAGTAAATTAACTTAGGTAGAATTGTCTTTTTTTAAATATTTTATATTGGCTTGAACTACCCATGAGCAATTAATATTTCTCCAATTGTTTAGATCTGTCTTTATTTGTGAAAAGTCTTTGAGATCTGTCTTTATATGTGAAAAGTATTCTGTAATTGTATTCATGTAATCTCTAAGTTTTTCTTGTCAGTTAGAGTCCCAAGTATTTTATATTGTCTGCTGTCATTTTAAATGGAATTTTTCTTTCTATCTCTTGCTGATGGATTTTGTTGGTAGCATACGGAAATACTGATGATTTATGTGGGTTTATTTTACATCTTGTAACTTTGCTGAAGTTGTTAATTGTTTCACCTAGTTTTTTAGTTGATTCTCTAGGGTCCTCATACCATCATAACATCTACAAAGAGTGATAGTTTCATTGCTTCATTGCTTATTCTAATTCCTTCAATTTCTTTTTCTTGTCTTATTGCTATAGCTAACATTTCTAGTACAATAATGAATAAGAGTGGTGATAATGGACATCCTTGTTTCACCCCTGATCTTATTGAGAAGGCTTCAAGTTTATCCCCTTTACAGATAATGCTTGCTCTTGATTTTAGATAGATTACTTATTATTTTAAAAAAAGGCTCCACTTATTCCTATGCTTTCTAGAGTTTTTGAACAGGAATAGGTGTAGTGTTTTGTCAAAGGCTTTTTCTGCAAATATTGATATAATCATGTGATTTTCGTTGCTTTTATTATTGATATGGTCAATTATGCTATGTTAAATCAGCCCTGCATTCCTGGTATAAATTTTAAGTGTCAACCTATGTTTTTTGAAAGACCAATCTTCTTGACTAGAAAAAAACAACTGTAATTTAGATTTTCCTAGTGGCTTATCAGTAAGGCAATCTCCCCTTTTATTATGGTGAATATTGGTCTAGGATAGAGTCTTTGTTGGGGAAAGGAGGGAGCTTGTTAATTCTCAAGAACAAGAAGAGAGGGAAGTTAATGGGGGTAGGAAGAAAAGCAGATTAATCAACCAGAAGAACAAGAGCTTGGCTAGACTCTTGTCCCTCAACACAAAAGAAACGCTAAGCCAGAAAGCCCCTTTGTTGTTATTTCACTGAGTTGCCTTAAAGATCCACAAGGTCTGTGGTTAGTTGGGCCAACAGCGTTCAGCTGCGCTAACCACTGATAGGTCAACTCAGCTGATACCATCTGGTATTTTCCAATGAGAGGAAAAAAGAGGAAAATGAAAAGACTTGTTCTTGGGCTCCCATCACCAAGGTGTGCTTCAGTGTTGCACGTTTCGAATCCCATCTGGTGCCCGGATATAACTGAGCACAGACTCGCAGGCCAATTTAGATCTGCTCCCATCTAAAAAGAGGCACTTTGTTTCTTGCTAGGTGCTTGGTCCTCCCAGCCTGTGTATATGCACAATGTCTGGCTGCCCTGGAAGGATGAAGGGGCAAAGCAATTGAAATTCAGGAGGACATCTGTTACAGGAGATGAGTGAGCTAAAAAAAAAAAAAAAAATTCCCTTTTCAGCTGGGCCTTCCTCCCTTTGTCCCACCCCCTGGCCAGGCACTTCCCGGAATCTCCCTCGCTGGGGCAGTGGGAGCAGCTGCGTGTCTCTCCTGCTCTCCTTGGCTGGGCTGGGCTGGGCTGGGCTGAGCGGAGCCGAACCGCGCTACCTGTGGGCAATGCGCAGGGAAGTGTGCGGCAGGAAAGCAGCAGCGGAGGGAGAAGGGTCTGCGCTTGGCCACGGTGGCTGGAGATAGTCAGGGACGGGCAGCGCACAGTGCCCGGCTAGGGGGAGCCCCTGAACCAGGGCACGAGTCCAGGGAGATTTCTGCAGGCAGAAACGCAAGGAAGCCATTTTCCCCCCTCTTCCTCCTCCCCCCCCTTTTTTTGCCTGGGGGTTTGTCCCTTTTTCTTCCACCCCAGCTTGGCTTTCTTTCAAAGGCTGTTTCTCTTAGGATTTCATGTGTTATTCTCCACCTCACCCTGTGCTCTGCAAGTTTTTTTGGCTTTTTCCTTTGGCGTAATATGTATTGATTTGGTTTTTCACCCCAAATCTCGTTTTTCATTTTCACACAAATGAAAAATAATCCGTGAAAGTTGCTTTGGAAAATAGAAAAACTATGTGTCAGTTTTTATGTTATAGAATATTTGTAAGAAATAGAACTCATAATAACGTGATTATAATGATCACCAGTTAAGGATGAATAAAATAAAAATTTGTTATTTGATTGTCTTTGTGAGAATTCCAGAGGAGATATTTTCTGATATGGTATTGCAATATGAATATTCAATTCAACAAACATTTATTAATCTACCTATACCTGTGCTAGGTGCTGGGAAAGATGGAAAAATTAATTAAGGCTTGTTTTTTGCCTTCATGCAATTTAGAATTTAGATGGAAGAGCGATATGGATATACATTTTGTACTGATACATAGTGGAAAGGGCATGGAACTTGGGGGAAGGATCCTGACTCAGGTTTTCATTAGCTAGATGACCTTGGGCAAATTTTGTACCCAATTTCCTCAGTTGCAAAATTGGGAGTAAGACATGAAAGAGACCAAAGGCTTTTATATTACCCAAATGCCTCCTGGCTATGCATTATGAATACTTTCTTTGAGAAGATGGACATGAGGACTAAATAGCAGCTAAAAATAAAATTAATTATATTTTAACAGACAGGAAATGACTCATTATTGGTGTGCACATCATTCCTGAATCAGACCTGCTTTGTTAAAGCAAAGATCAAAATTAATGTAAAATTATGTAAGAGATAAAGTAAAAGAAACCAGGATTTAATGAATTTGATGTTTAACGTACAGTTACACAAAGACTAATAGAGCCTTCTATACTATTCATAAATGTCAGCCCTTTCCAATTCTAACCTAGCTTTCCATTCTGATGGTTTATCATTTCACATTTTAAGCATTTGTTAATGCTTGCTTATGACCTTTAGTGTTTTAAGCATTTCTTTTGTGATAAAGGAAATGAATAGTTGCCCTATACCTGATATCTACTTTGTTCATTGAGCATCATTTCTAGAAGAGGACCTGTTTGTCCTTTTTAGGGAAAACCTTAGACATGAACCATCACCACGCTTTGTTAAGGAGATTTCCCTAGGACTCTCAGGATGGGGCATAAAAAGCTAGTGAGCCCCCAAAACACCATATATCTTATCTTTCCAGGTATATCTTTTCCAATACTGAATCTAGTTTTATTCCAGAACCAGATCTAGAATCTTTTGTAGGAGAATACCCTGCACCTCAAATTATATATATGTGTGTATGTTTGTATATGTATACATACTTACATAAATAAATGTATAACATTATATAAATTTAATTATAATTGGTAACTATAAATTATATAAATAGGAACATATTATTTGTAAGTTATAAATAAATTACATAAAATTGTATATAAGTATGTAAAATATATACATATATAATGTGAGGTGCAGGGTGTTCCCTCCTCCCATAAAGGGTTCTGAATCTGGTTCTATAAATGTGTGTGTATAATATTTAATCTTCTATGTACCTATTTTCTTGACAATAAAAAGTAAGTTCCTATTTTATTTTTGTTTTTATACCCTCAGACCTTCTGCAGTGCCTAACACATAGTAGGTGCTTAATAAATGCTTGTTGAATTGGAGTAAATTAAAAGAATGAATAAAAATGAGAAAAAAAATGACATGCAATTAAAACAACTCCAACCTGAACTTTTTAAATGAATTGTTGCTAAAAAATAGGAAATGGATGGCAAAGACATAACAGATTATACATGTTTCCTAAAAAATTTTAAGTTATACAAATCAATTGCTGTAACAAAGAGGTCAAAAGAATCTATAAACTTCCTCAGCTAGTAAATATATGCTTGCCTTTCCCAGTGGAGATATATGGAAACCTGGTTTAGAATAAAAACTTATTTGCAAAATCTTATGGAAGAGGATGGTGGAAGTTTAGTATTTAAAACTGTATTTAGTATTTAAAACACTCTCCCATCAGTATATACAGTATAAAAAATTGGAGGAAAAATAAGCTTGCAGAAATTTTGGAAAGAAACCCAAGTAAGCAGTCATTCCAAATGTAATTAAGGATGAAACTAGAAAGAAGTTAACAAACACAAAAAACGGGAAAGATCTGCAAAAAAATTTACTTACTCTTGTCATCCTCAAGGGCAGCAGTACCACTACTAGACACATACCCCAAAGAATTCAAAGACAAAGGAAACAGATTTACATATAGCAAAATATTTATAGCAGCACATATATAAATATGTCAGCAAAAATATTTATAGCATCATTTGTTATAGCAAAAAATTGGAAACAAAGTGGGTTCTGGTCAATCGGGGAATGCCTGAACAAGTGGTGGCATGTAAATGTAATTAAATATTATTGGTAAGAAATGATTAGTACTACAAATTGAAAGACTCTCATAAAAACTTGGTTATATTACTGCAGAGTGAAATGAGAACAGAGAGCACAATTTACACAATGACTACAATAATGTAAAGAAAGCAACTTAGAGAGACTACAGAATTCTGATCTATGCATGACTAATCATGACTTCAGAAGACTGATGACAAAGCATGCCACCTTCCTCTTTGCAAAGCAGTGATGGACTAGAGGTGCAGACAAGATGAACATTTTCAGATATGGCCTATGAGTCAGGTTACTTTGCTTGACTTTGTTGCAAATGAGGGCTTCTCTGTGGGATTGGAGATGAAAGAGTAGGTAGCAGTGAAGATTTTCAAGGAGAAAAAGATAGAAAAGAGCATCAATAACACATTTTTAAATGCACAGTATACCCAGAAGAAAACAAAAAGAATTTCAGAAGGGGATGCAAACAGGACAATTGCTACCATGTTAAATATAATGTACTTCAAAAATATAACAGAAGTTCAGTTTCATACAAAATACTCATTTTTGTTCTTTGCATACTTAAATATTCATATTAATTGATTATTCAGTTCATGATAAAAAAATTTTTTTTACAGCAGTTGACCTAAATTATGTATACACAGTAGAAGACCATTATGGGGACAACACAATTTTGAAGCTATGAGATTAATTCTCAAGGTATCTAAAAAGGAGAAATTGCCAAAGGCATAAAAACAATTTCATATATTATTATTACCAAAAATAAGGTAATTGAGAGAATGTCAATAAATTCTGACCCATATGCCAACTTTCCCATTGATAAAATGTTTTTGGTTTTATTTTATTTTTTGAGATCGAGTCTTTCTGTCTTTCCTAGATTGGAAGTGCAGAGGCCAATTATGGGCTTGTCTTCATTGCTGATCTGCACAGAAATTTTGACCTGCTCTGTTCCCACGTTGGCAGGTTTACCTCTCCTTGAGCATAGCCTGCTGACCCCCACGTCCTAGAGGCTCAACATTATTGGTGCCTGTTGTAGTATGGACATTAGATTGGCTTCAGTTGTATTGCAGTTCAGAACTCTCAGACACAGACTCAAGCTATTCACCAGACTCAGTCTCCCCTAGTAGCAGGAATTACAGGTGTGCATGACCATGCCAGGTTGACACAAAATTATTATGACAAAAACCTATACATAGTGGGAAACAGCATGCACAGTGAATAGATAATGCCTCAGGGTCAAGTAGAGCTGGGTTCAAATCCTGCCTCTGACAAATACCAGCCTCATGGACCTGGCCAACTGATTTAATTGGTGCCCCAGGCAGCTCTCTAAGACTATAAACTGTGGAGAAGATGCTAATCTGCACGGGTAAAAAGAATTCTTTACTTCATCAGGAACTCCTTACAGTGAAATTACCAGTCCAGTTAAAATGAGTCTGTAATACATAAATCAAGGACATCCTTGATGAAGATATGAGAAGATAAAAGGCAGACTTTCACAAGTGATATTCTGTAATGGACTAAATCATTTCATTGCTTTTTTTGTGAGGCAAGTCGGATTAAGTGACTTGCCCAGGGTCACACAGCTACTAAGTGCTGGACTAAATATAGGCATACGAGTAATATAAAATCCCCTTGAGCTTATTGCTTATTGAACATAAAAAATCATTTGATTCTGTAGAGCAAAACGTTGCCTTAAAGGCTCTCTAGCTGTCTCCATGGAGGTCTGACCCAGTGCATAGCTGTGGGACCCTGACGATTTCTGGAGTGTGGCTTCTAGTTTTTGCATGCCCAGAGCTCTCCGTCTTGTTTCTCATTCTTGTGAGTCTTCTCTGTACATGGTTGTCAGCAATCTCATAATGGATCCAATGGCCTTTTCTTAGTGCTCATCTTCAACCTCTCTTCACCCCCACCCACTCCTGGGTACCCTCTCTTCCCTTAGCATCCAGAATCAAGCTCTCTTCCCTGTTCTCCTCCTGCCTGTCTGACTGTTCCTTCTCGGGCTCCTTTGCTGGTTCATCCTCCATCTTTTATATTCCCCCCATAGCTCCTTCCTGGGCCCTCTGCTTTCTCTAATATTCTCCCTTGGTCATATTGTCAGCTTCCATAGATTCATTGGTCATCTTTATGCAGATGACTCTTGAATCTAAATATCCAGTCCTAACTCTAGCTCTGCATTGTCAGCTACATGCTAGACAGTTCCGCTTGGCTCTCCCATTGGCATCTCAACCTCTACATGTCTAAAATGGATCTTATTATCTTCTCTCCTAAAACCACCCATCTTGAAACTTCCCTATTTATACAGAGGGCATCATCAACCTCCCAGTCATCCAAGTTCACAAACTCAAGAGTCATCTTTGTCTTCTCCCTCTCCTTCACCTCCCAAATATCCAACCAATGACCATGTCTTGTCAATTGTACTTCTACCATATTTCTCATACCCATTCTCTTTCTCTTCCATCAGAGATTCATCACTCAGATCTTAAAGCCTCTCACCTTTTAATAGCCTCTTAGCTTCTTTGTTTACAATCTCTTCCCTCTCCAATCCATCATCTACACAACCGCCAAAATAATTTTTCTAAAATGTAGGTCTGACTATGTCACTCCTATTCTTAAATCTCCATTAAGATCCTATTTCCTAAATAAATAAACATATTTATTTTAAAATAAACTAAATAGATATTTACTAAAAATAAACTAAATATATTTATCCAAAAAATAATCTAAATATATTTATTTGAAAACTAAATAAACGTATTTATTTTAAAATAAACTAAATATATTTATTTTTAAAATAAACTAAATAAAAAGAAAATAAAGTAGAAACTTCTCAATTTGACATTTAAAGTTCCTCATAATGTGGTCCCAGCCTCCCTTTCCAGGCTTCCTTTATATTATTTCCCTTTGTATCATCTATATTCTAGCCAGATTGGTCTACTTGCTATTCATTCAATTGTCATCCCATCTCCCACCTCTGTGCCTGCTCCCCATACCTGAAATATAATCTCTCTCCATCTTTGCCTCTTTGAATCCTCAACTTCCTTCCACATTTAACTCAAACCTCTCTTCCCATGGAAAGCCTTTCCTGATGTCCCTGGTTGTTAGTGATCCCTCCCTCCTTGACTTCTATATTGCATTTATTTTTCTGCTTGAATGTTGCCTTTCCTCAATAGAATTTCAACTCTATGAGGGCTGAGGTTTTCTTTCAATCTTTTTATCCTCAGTTCCCAGGCAGCTAAATTGCACAGCAGGGGGCCTAGGGTCAGGAAGATGAGTTAAAATCTGGGCTCACTGGCTATGTGACATTGAGAAAGTCAATTATCCTCAGTTTCCCCAACTGTAAAATGGGGATAATAATAGCATCTACCTCCTAGGGTTGTTGTGAGGATCAAATGAGGTAATATTGGTAATTAACATAGTGCCTGACCCATAGTAGGTGCTATTTAAATGTCTATTTTCTTTCTCACCTCCCCCATTCCTTAGCATAGTACAAGTGTACATCAGGCACTTGATAAATGCTTGTTGAATTGATTAAATTGTCAAAGGATGTTAAAAGACCATTTACTCACACTATTAGGCACCCACTGTGTGCAAAGTACTGTGCTAGGCCCTAGGAGATATTAAGGAGGAAACATAGATTATTAATAATCATTTGAAAATTGTTCAAATCTAATAATCAGAGAAAGTCAAATGAAAAATTTTGAGCTGTCACTTAAGTCCATCAAATTAAAAAATATACTTAAATCTTATCACATTCAATGTTGGTACTACTTTGGAGTAATGTGTACTGTTGGTGGAGATGTGAATTGGTGTTATTTTTGAAAGGACCCTGAAAATAGGAGTCACAAAATTGACTTTAACTTTTGACCCAGTGACTTTAATACTATTACTATACCCAAAGAATGTTATTAAATGAGGGGAGAAGACTTATCAGCATAGAAATATTCATAGTAGATTTGTGTGTAATCTCCAAAAATTATTAGCCTATATGTAAAATGATTGGTGAATGGTTGAATAAACTGCCTTATACCAACATAATGGAATATTGTGACTGTATAAAAATGGCAGTTATGAAGACTATAAAGAAATATGGAGAGGCATATGAAGAAAGAAGAATCAGAATAGCATACAGAAAAGAATCAGAACAGCATACACATATATGCATATACTATAAACAGATGAAAAAATGAGAGAGGAAATTCACACACAGCTTAATAAATGTTTGTTGATTGAGTATGGAAGAGTCAAAAGGGACACAATGAAAATAAATATTTAGTTTAAGTTTACAGGTGTGCTTTTTTCTACTTAGCAAATTATAAGTATTTTGTAGTTTAAGGCTTTGTGTCTGATTTCTTCCCATGTTTTGTTTGACTCCTTTTTTTTATATAGCCCGTGCTCTGGATTTAACTCTCCCAACCTCCAAAAAAGCTGGTATGTTGGGTCTCTAGATCATAGCTCATGCATCTTCCTTCAGGCTACCTGCTAGGGGTAGCCCTGAAGAGTTTGGGGGTGGTTTACAAGCTCACATACCCCTACCAGTGCAATTCTCTCTATGATTATCAGTTGATATCAATTAGATTTAATCGGCTTTTAGAAATGGGTATTTACTGTTCTCTATGTACAAATGTTGTACAAACATTCCCCTAAAGGTCTGTAACACACTCTCCCATCAGTATATACAGAATCAAGGGGAAAACTTGAAAGTTGTTTTGCTAGAATCCTTGAGATGTTCCCTTTAGATATGGTAGCATTTTTTGCTGGGTTCTTTTCTTTTTTTTTTTTTATAATTAATATATTTATTTTTAGTTTTCAACATTCACTTTCATAAGATTCTGAGTTTCAAATTTTCTCCCCCTTCCACTCTTCCCCCCTCCCTAAGATGGCATGTAATCTGATATAGACCCTTACTTATACATTCATATTAAGCATTTTTCCCATTAGTCATGATATAAAGAACAATTAGAACTAATGGGAGAACCACGAGAATGAAGCAATAAAACAAAACAACAAAGGAAAAGGAGAGCAAATAGTATGCTTCCATCTGTATTCAGATTACATAGTTCTTTCTCTGGCTGTGAATAGCAGTTTCCATTGTGAGTCTTTTGGAGTTGTCTTAGATTCTTGCATTGCTCTGAAGAGCCAAGTCTTTCAAAGTCAGTCATCCCACAATGTGGCTGTTACTGTGTACAATGTTCTCCTAGTTCTGCTCATTTCATTCTGCATCAGTTCATATAAGTCTTTCCAGGTTTTTCTGAAGTCTGCTTGCTCATCATTTCTTTTAGCACAATAGTATTCCATTACATTCATATACTACAACTTGTTCAGCCATTCCCCAATTGATGGGCATCCTCTCAATTCCCAATTCTTTGCCACCACAAAAAGAGCTGCTACAAATATTTTTGCACATGTGGGTCCTTTTCTCATTTTTTATGCTGGGTTCTTTTTAGAGACTTGAATGTGCCTTTCCTTTTCTTGACCATTCTGTCCTTGCCTCCTGATATGGCTGGTCCAGGGATACTGCCAGGACACCAATGTGAAGTCCAAAATCCTCCAAGCCTCTTGAATCCAAAAGATCCTCTTCCAGCCAATGTGGTGATGGGGGATCAGGAGAATGAGGTTGAGGGTAGGACCTCTTTTCCCCTAAGTCATTCTTTCTCACTACTTTGGCTGGAAGATCTTCCTATATGTTGGGAGAAGTTTGAATCTCTGGATTCTGTACTGGACTATTATTTTAAAGAAGACCCACAAGTCATGGTGAAGTTTTCCCACCAAGCTAAACAAACTTTCTGTCACACCTTGTTGAAATAGGAGGAGGGTCCAGACCTTGTTCACACCTAGTTCACAACTATGATTGATTTATTCCTGAGATGTATTCTCAACTAATAAGAGGTATCAGGACCAAGTGAGGTATGGTGATTATAAGCTCTACCTTTACATTTATAATAAAGAAGAACATAAATTCAAAATAATTAAATTGAGAGTGTTGTATTTAATAATCCCTAAAATCCCTTCTAGGTCTTTACTAAATGACCTAATAATCTCCTTAGGGGCTCTGTGGAGATACTGATTCCTATCGTATCAGATAAAACCTAAATAAAAGGACATAATCTGGTGGGAGGCATTATATTTTTAAAGTTAAAAATTTTTATTTTATGACCCAAAGCAAAACAATGGGGTCTAAATCAAGGTAATAATAGCTAGCATTTATAGAGAGTGCTTTAAAGGTTGCAAAACACTTTATACATATTATCTCATTAGATCCTTATAACAACTCTGTGAGGTAGGTACTATAATTATCCCCATTTTGCAGATGAGGAAATTGGGTGAGAGAGAATAAGTGACATGCCCAGAGTCACATAGCTAATAAGTGTCTGAGGTTGGTTTTGAATTCATATCTTTCTTACTCTAAGTCTAATACTCTATTAATTTCCACCATCTAGTTGCCTCTATTAGAGGAAATGTTTTCAATACTTCAATCATAGAGATGACTACATATGATCAAACAAACAAACAAAAACACTAGACTTGCGTCATAAATCCTGGCAGCTCCATTCACTTTTGTGAACTTAGACCAATCCCTTCCCTCTCTAAGTTTTGGTATATGCTCCCTGCTAAAAATTATGGGACTAAATTAGATATTCTTAAAAGTCTTAGGTCATATGACCCAGTCCATCTCAGCTGTTATACCCAGGACGCAGATCAAACTGTTACATTGTAACCATCCAACCCATGTCACTTGAGAGGGAAGCACATAATGGAAAGTCTTCTTTTGACTTGGTTCTGTTCATTTTTATGCAGATGACTCAAATAAAAGCATAAATTCATTTATTCATTCAACTAGCATTTATTAAGTACCTACTTTGTTCCAGGTGCTGAGCCAGGTGTTGGAGATACAAAGAAAGACAACAGATAGCCCTTGCTCTCAAGGAGCTCAGGGTCTAATGGGGGAGGTAACATTCAAAGAGGAATACAGACAGGACAAATAGGAGACAACTTCAGGAGGAAGGCAGTAAGATTAAAAAGGACTAGGAAGTCTTATTTTAAATTTTAAATTCAATTTTATCTTATTTTCAGCTCTGAATTCTCTTCCTCTCACTCCCCCCCCACCCCAACCGAGAAAATAAGACAAACAAACCTATTACAAACATATATAATCAAGCAAAACAAATTCCTGCATTTGCCATGTTAAAAAAAAATACGCCTCAATCTGTGCTCTGAGTCTATCATCTCTCTATCTGTGGGCGGGTAGCACGGTGAGAAAGTCATCTTGCAGAAGGTTAAGCTTTAGCTGAGACTTGAAGTAGGCAAGAGAAGCTAGTTGGCAGCGATGAGGAGGGAAACAGTTCCAGGTATGAGGGATAGATAGTCAGAGTTGAAGATGGAGCGTCATGTACAAGGAACAGCAAGGAGGCCAGTGTCACTGGATTCCAGAGTCGAAATGGGAGTAAAGTGTAGGAAGACTGGAAAGTTAGGAAAGGGTTAGATTATGATAGGCTTTAAAAACCAACCAGAAGATTTTATATTTGATCATAGAGGCAATAGGGAGCCAACAGAGTTTAGTGAATGTGTGTGTGTGTGTGTGTGTGTGTGTGTGTGTGTGAGAGAGAGAGAGAGAATGTGAGAGAAACAGTATTTTAGAAAGATTAATTTGTTAGCTGACTAGAGAATAGAGAAATTTGAGGCAGGGAAAATAACCATCGCACTATCACAATAGTCTAAGAGTAAGGTGATGAGAGTCTACACTAAGTGGTTGCATTGTTAGAAGAGAGAAGGGGGCATTTATTACCAAGGTAGAAATGATGGGTCTTGACTGCTGATTTGATATGAAGAGTGAAAGTGAGGAGTTGAAGATGATACCTAGGTTTTGAGCCTAAATGACTGGGAGGATGGCGATACCCTTGACAGTAATGGAGAACTTAGAAAGAAGGGAGGATTTGGGAGGAAAAGATAATGAGTTCAGTTTTGGATCTGTTCAGTATAACATTTCTATGGGACATCCAGTTTGAGATGTCTAATAGGCAGCTGGAGATGCAAGATTGGAGATCAGCAGAAAGGTTAGCGCTGGATAAGTAGATTTGAAAACCATCAGCATAGAGATGATAATTGAATCCACAGGAGCCAATGAGATCACCAAATGAAGTAGTATAAAGGAAGAAGAAAAGAGGGCCCAGGACAGACTCTTGAGGGACAACCATGGCTAAAGGGGGACCTGAATGAAGATCCAGTAAAGAAGATAGAGGAGTGGTCAAACTGGTATAAGGAGAACCAGGAGAGAGCAGTGTCCCAAAAAAAGTTGAGGGAAAAGAGTATCAAGGAAAAGAGAGTGATCAACAGTCTCAAAAGCTACAGAGAGGTCAAGAAGAATGAGGATTGAGAAAAAGCCATTGGATTTGGCAGTTAAGAAATAATTAGTAACTTTGGAAGGAGCAGTTTCCAGTTGAATGATGAAGTTGGAACAATGAGGTCAGAAGACTGCAGAGTTAAGAAAGTGAGAGGAAAGGAAGTGGGGGCACCTATTATAGACTATCCTCGAGGAATTTGGCCTCAAAAGGGAGAAGATATAGGAAAATAAGTAGCAGGGATGAATGAATCAAGGGAGGATTTTTGAGGATGGAAGAGACATGGGCATATTTGTAAGGAACCAGTCAATGTACAGGGAGTGATTGAAGATTAATGAGAGGGTAGGGATAACAGAGAGACAATCTGCTGGAGGAAACAGGATGGAATGGGTACACTTGTGCATAGCTTTTGGGTGAGACAGGTGAAGGAGGAGACAATGGCAGGAGGTGTCTGGGGGATGTGAGATGAAAAAGAGGAGATTTTTTTAGTGAAATATAAATTTTTCAGTTGAAATGGGAGAGGGGAAGGTGTGGGAGGTTTGAGGAGGGATGAAAAGTTTTGGAAAAGAAGCTTTGGGGTATGGGATAGTGAGTTAATTAGGGAAGTGTAAAAGCTGCCTTGACACAGTGAAGGCTCAGCTGAGATTATATAACTTTTATAAACTTGTATTGGACCCAGCATGGTTTCATGATTTTCTCATGCTTGTTTTAGCAGCAGGTGAATCAAAGTGTAGGCAAGGGTTGATGGGAGTAATCCAGGGCTAGAGTTTGGCACAGCAGGATATATGTATGTATAAAATATTTGGGAGTCTATCTACCATATCTACCAAAACACACTGGAGCTATATGAATACAATTACAAAACACTCTTTATTAAAACAAAGAGATCTAAATAGATATAGAGAAATGCCAATATATTAAAAAGTATAATACTACCTAAATTAATTTCCTTATTCAGTGCTGTACAAATCAAACTACCAAAGTATTACTTTCGCAAACTCAAAAAAAAAAAAAAGATCAAGATATAAAAGGGAAATAAAGAAAAAAGAGAGAAGGAAGGGGCCTAGAAGTGTAAGATCTCAAACTATACTCAAAGTAATTATCATCAAAATGTTTTGGTAATGGTTAAAAAAGAGAGAGATTGATCAGTGGAAAGGTATATAACATATAGAAACACAAACCTAGTGTTTACTATAGAAAAAGAAGGGAATAAGCATTTATATAAAGCACCTACCAGGCACTGTGCTTTAAGCACTTTACAAATATTATCTCATTTGACCTTCACAGCAACCCAGGGAAGTAAATACTGTTAGTCCCATTTTACAGTTGAAAAAAACTGAAGCATATAGAGGTTATATGACTTGCCCAGGGTCACACAGGTAGAATGGCTTCAGTTTCTGAGGCCAGATTTGAATTCGTCTTCCTGAAGCCAGGCCCATGGTTCTGTCCACTGTACCACCTAGCTGCCTCCAATATACCAAAGCTGCTAGATACTGGGATAAGGACTTCCTATTCAATAAAACACTACTGGGAAAATTGGAAAGTAATTTGGAAGAAGTTCAAACGCGACACCCCCTCCCTGTCTCCATTCCAATTCAGTAAATTGCAGTGGCTCCCTATTATCTGCAGGGTAAAACAAAACAAAAAAACAAAAAAAATGCTACGTTTGGCATTCAAAGTCCTTCGTAACTTAGCCCTCTCCTATCTTTCCAGTCTTCTTACAGCTTATTTCTTACCATGTACTCTTAGATCTAATAACATTGGCCTCCTTGCTGTTCTGTGAACAACACTCCAACTCTGTCCCTTCTCAACTCTGCCTACTGGCTTCCTTTAGTTCCCTACCAAAATGCCATCTTTCACAGGAAGCCTTTCCTATCCCCTCTTGTCAAGTGCTTTCCCTGTGTTAATCATTTCCTATTTATCCTATATATAGCTTGTTTATATGTATTTGTTTGCATGTTGTCTCTTCCATTAGATTGTGAGCTCCTTGTGGGCAGGGACCATCTTTTGCTTCTCTTTGTATCTCCAGCTTAAAGCATGGTACCTGGCACATAGCAGGTGCTTAATAAGTGTTTATTGATTGAAAAAAAAATCTGACACCATATACCTAAATAAGATCCAAGTGGATTAATGATCTAGATATAAATTTAAAGGAGCAAGGAAGAAAATACCTTTTGCATCTATAGATAGGGGAAGAATTCTTAGACAGACAAGGGAGAGAGAAGATCACAGAAGATAAAATGGACTATTTAGATTACATAAAATTGAAGTTTTTGAACAATCAGTATAGTTAAAATTAGTAGTGAAACCATTAACTGAGAAAAAAAATCTTTGCAGGAAGTCTCTCTGATAAAGGACTGACATTCAAGCTATCCAAGGAAAATTCAAATATATAAGAATGACAGCAATTCTCCAATAGATAAATGGTTAAAGGATCTATGAATAGGCCGTTCTCAAAATAAGAAATCCAAACAATCAACAGCCATATGAAAAAATGCTCCAAATCACTAACAATTAGAGAAATTAAAATAAAACAACTGAAGTTTCACCTCAAACCTAACAGATTGGCAAGGATGGGGAAAAAAGGGAAAATGATAATTGTTGGAAGGGCTGCTAGCAGATACACACTGGGGCACTCTTAGTGGAGCTGTGAATTGGTCTAGCCATTTTGAAAAGCAGTTTGGAACTATGCCTTAAAAAGTCACCAAACTGCATACTGTTTCTCTCAGCTATATTACCAGTAGACTTATATTGCCAGAGATCAAAAAAAGATAAAAAGGATCTACATACAAAAAAAGAAAAAGAAAGAAAAAAATGAAAAAATTTACAGCACCACTTTTTGTTATAGCCACAAAGGGTGTGCCCATCAACTGGGAAACGGCTGAACAAATTATGGTATATGAATGTAATGGAAGATTATCACACCAACAGAGATGATAAAAAAAGTCTATTTCACACAAGCCTGTGAAGATTGTATGAACTGATACAAGAGTGAAGTGAGCAGAACCAGAGAACAATATACAGGTAGAACAATATTGTAAAGCAAAACAACTTTGAAAGATTTAAGAATTCTAGTCAATACAATGACCAATGAAGACTCCAGAGGAGGGAGGAGAAAGCATGCTACCCATCTCCTGATAGAGGAATTATGGACTCAAGGCATAAGATGACATTTATTTTTGCACATGATAAATGCGTGGGATTGTTGTGCTTGACTATGCTTATTTGTTACAAGGGTTGTGGTTTTTTTAAATTTTGTTTTGTTTTTTAATTTGGGTAGGGGACGAATCCTGGGGGTAGTGGCAATCTAGTGATAAAGTTGCCAAAAAAAAAAAAAAGAGGGACATAGAAGAGTTTAAAAATACGTAAAGAAAAGAACTGGAGGGTTCAGAAACACAGACAAGCAGGACAGTTTTGAAAGTAACACTGAATTTATTATATACTCCATTTTCCATTGTTAAAACTTTGTTTTCCTTCAGTAGCTCTGTTTGGTTTCAACTCAATAGGAAGAACATTTCCCCTTTCCCAGACACCCCCCCCACCCCCCAAGGATAAGCTGATCACTTGAAATGTCATCACCTTGAATTGAAGGTAAACTCAGGTTTTGATACTCAACACCTCAATTTACCCTCAGTTGCCTCTCCCCTCTGATTTGGAGGATTAGAGGACTGCGCATTTTATTTCTCACAAAGCCTTCCCTTTATAAAGGGTTCAAAATCTTTTTGGTAACTCCATTTTCCATCAGCAGACTAGGAACTTCATTTCCTAGACTGGATATCCCCTGCTCCTTAAAGGGCACGGACTATCTCTTTTTCTTATTCATATCCCCAGCACTTAGCACAGTATCTGGCACAGAGTAGGCACTTAGTAAATATTTGGTTTTTTTTTAATTGAATTAAAACATTTTAAAAAAGCAAGCTGTACATGACATTTGCATTTTCATATATAATCTTTTCTGTTCTACTTTGCATATAGTCATTCTCTCTTTTTGGGGTATTTGTTAAATTTAGAATTAAAATCCAATTAAAAGACAGGAGAAAAAGAAGATAATTTGTATTTTATTTTAGAGGCAAGAGGGAGCTGGTGAAGCTTCTTGAGAAGACAGTAACATGATGAGACTTGTGCTTCAGGATTGTTTTTTTTTTCAGCTATATGGAGGATAGATTGGAGAGGGGAGAAACTAAATATATTGCATATTCATCAAATTTTCCAATGATTCAAAGCCGAGATGATTGGCTAATAAGATAGAATCAAAATCCAAAACAATCTTAGTAGTCTGGAAAAATGGAGCCAAAAACAAAAATGGGAAATCTAACTGGTATAAATATGATAACTTGCATTTAGTTTCAAGGAATCAGTTATGTAAGTATTGGGAGACAGGGAAGAGACATGGTTTGATCACAGTTTTTGTGTAAAAGGATTTGGGGTTTTTGCTTGATCTTTGGTTAACATAAGCCAATAGTGTGGCACAACTTGCCAGAAGGCTAACCTAATAAACAGAGTTAATTAAAGCAGGGTGTTTATACCAAGTGAGGTAGTAATCCCACTGTGTTCTCCACTGATCAGGCCACATCTGTGAGCTCAATAATGGAGTTCCAGAGTTGGGACCAAAAATACTCACATAATCCAACTCCTACCACAGTTACATAATAGGTGCTTAATAAATATTTGGCAAATTTATGTGTGCCAAAGTCTAAGGACATTGTAAATCTAGAGACTATCTGGGTGAGGATGATCAGGATAGTGAGCTGTTTGGGAAAATGTCATGGGAATGATGATTCAGGGAACTATTGATATTGAACCTGGAGAAGATTTGGGTAGTGAGAGACATAGTAACTGTCATCAAGTGTTACTCAGCATAATTCAATACCTACTCCATGCAAAGCACTGTGCTAGCACTAGGGGAAATATCAAATTTTAATAAGAAATGGTTCCTGGGCCCATTGAGTTTAGTCTAGTAGAGGGATAAGGCATATACACAAAAGTTTGTTACAATCCACAAAATAATCCATGCAAAGTGCATCAGAGAGTGCTAGGAAAGCAAAATGTTAGGAGCAAAGGAAGGGAAAGGTCATTAGGGATTGGGGGAATCAAGATGATTTCATGTTGTGTTATGTAGAAGGGAAGAAAAGTTCTCTATTGTTCTAGAGTGAGAGATTAGGGCTAAAGGGTGGAAGTTACAAGGAAACAGGTTTTAGTACAATATATAAAGCTTTTTAATCATTAGAGCTGTCCAGCAATGGAATGTACTATCTCATGAAGCCCAGAGCTGCCTGTCCCTGAAGGTTCTCAATGGATTCTGAATCATCATTAATCAGGAATAATGAAGAAAAGATCCTAGCATGACTAAAAGAATGAATTAATAAGATGAACTTTAATTACCTTATCAATACTAGACTTTAAAATATTTTAGAAATTTTTTTATTGATACTGCTTATTTTTTTATATCACAATCATTTCCACATATAGCGCATGCCCCCCCCGCATTGATTTCAGTCTTCTAACAAAGAAAAAGTTATGCAAAAGCAATTGTAATAGTGTCTGCCACTGCATGCGATACTTTGTACCGATCCACAGTCCCCTTCCTCTCTATAGAGAGGAGGAAAGTATGTTTCACAATCTGTTCTCTAGAACCAAGATTGATCATTAGAATTACTCTGGGGTTTTTTTGCATTCTTTTCATTTATATTATTGTAGTCATGGTGTATATTCTTCTTCTAGTTTTGCTTGCTTCATTATTCATCAATTCATATATCCTTCTATGGTTCTCTGAATTCCTCATATTCTTCATCTGAGTAGACAATAACATTCCATTCCATTCATAAACCACAGGATTAAGCCATTTCCCAAAAACAATGGCAGAAATTATGGTATACCTTATACAACTTTGTTTCCAGTTTTCTGCTATGACAAAAAGTGTTGCTATGAATATTTTAGTATTTATGGAGTCTTTCTGTCTTTGTCTCCCCTGCATTATGTTGCTCAGATCACTGGGTAAAAGGGTTTAAGCAGGTTAGTGAATTTTCTTGCATAGTTTCCAAATTATTTTCCAAAAAGGTTGTACCAATTTATAGCTTCACCAAAGTGTATTAGGATGCTAGTGTTCCCACAGCCCAAGACTCATTTTTTGAAGGTTTTCATTTGGAGTTAGTATTCCTCTTCTCTATCTTAATTCTATCTATCCTTTAAGGCCCAGATCAATTCTTACTTCCTGAACTTCCCAGATCACAGTGATCTTTTCTGTCCTCTGAACTTACTGTTTTTAAGTTCATTTGGCAATTAATCATAGACTACCTTGTGATATTTTAATAGTCTTTTCAACATTCTTTTTAGCTATCATATCATTAAACTCTCATATCTTTATGTCCTATGTTATTGATCTGTTTGCAAGCTTCTTAAGGAAAAGGATTGTCTCATGATATAAAAAAAAAAGACTGGTGCTACAAAAAGTAGCTGTAGAACACCCAGCTCACGATGGGCAAGATTTTATTTTCTACTTTCTTTCCTCCTTAGGCCTTTATCCTACTAGCAAAAGATCTTTTTTTTTTTTTCCTTCTGTTTCCTACATAAAACACCTTTCATCTATCTTGGATTTCTTTTGCTCTTGTACAATTTGTCACAAGGGACAAGGTTCTGGCAGCTGTCTGTTTAGTCAAGTGAAACCTTTTTCTTCATCCTTTTCCCCCAGAAGTGCTTCTGTCCCTTCTACCACTCAGGTTCTTAATTAAAAGATAAGCTGGCCTTAGAAAGTAACTCTTATGTTTGGGAAATTTTGTGGACAGTTCAAAGATGAAATGCCACAAATTAAGTAATTTCATTCCTGGACTTCACATTAGCAACAACATAATAGAAAAATATGAAATTAGATTTGGATCTGTTGTAGCCCACCTTGGTGAGAGCACACATCTACTAAATATTAAAAATGATTATCCTGTTTTCATTTCTGTCCAAACACTCAGACCAGTGGTTGATCCCACTATGTTCTCAGCTTCTTAATTGGTTTCTTATGTTCCTATGAGATCTGGTATGTTAATTAGATGATTTAGCTCTTGAGTGATAAACTGCCTTCAGTACATTTTTTATTCATTGTTTCAACATTAATTCAACTTACATTTATTTAGTGTCTAGTGTGTTTGAGGCCCTGTGCTCAGTGTGGGGGAAGCAAAGATAGATAAACAGAGTCCTTGATCTTAAGAATGTACCCCCAGATGTGTGAAACACTTCATTTCTTATGTATTCAAAGAGATTCTGCATATCCTTACTACTGTGTGCAGAATGCCATTCCTGCTCTTTACCCTCCTTGTGGTCCAATAATATGACACACAGATCTTCAGGATTTGAATTCAGCAGGAATTGAATATTTCTACTTGGATCTTCATGATCATCAGTGGTTAGCAAAGTGTGAATGGATGGTCCAGAAACTGATCCAGGTCATCTTGCATTTTCTTTCTGACTGTGTCTCTGGCCAAGTTGTTATGATCTCTAAGTTAACACATATATACATGTATAGTTGGATTATACATGGATTGATATTCAAAAATTGTAATTATTCAAAATACTTACTGCTACCTCACATGTACATATTGGGTTTGGTAAGGAAAGGCCTTCAAGGTTTTATTTATTTGTTCTTATTATGGTTCTTCACCCATCAAAACATGCATGGAAATCATATAGGATGAGAAGATGCTGAGAAAGTATAGGAGTTTCAATCTGCACTAGCATCCACACCAATGGCATCACATAGCAGTATCTAATCATCACATTTCTTAATATTCTCCCTTTTATTTGATATTGATGATGACAACAACCCATTTTCTACTGACCTGTAGGAATGTTAAGTAAATAGAAGTATGAAACAAAGACAGACATGCCAACTCTACCACATAGTCAGGAAATGATTATATAAGACAAGTTTATGTACCTCAGATTTTCATGGCAAAGAGCACAATTTCTCCAATTTTAGGCAAGTTCTCATGTTCTATCATTAGGAGTGAGAAGCCAAGTTGTTCCTGTGTCACCAGCTCCAGGAAAACAAAACAGGATAATGATACGGACTCTCCTTTACTCATCCTCATTCTGGGCTAGGCATGATACTGGCACGTCAGATAAGATGAAGAACACTCCTCCCACTTTTGGGGTCGGGCTGGTTGGCTGCTGGGGACCATTAGCTCCAGTAATTGGTCTACTCTTTATACCAGTCTTATCTTCATTTGAAGTGTCCTTGTGCTAGCAGGTACTTGGCTCTTTCATGTTCCAGGCTTCAGGAAGTTCAGTTCCAGCCTCACCTGACCCCTCAGATTTGTACTATTGAGACGAGGAGAGAAGTTGGGGTTTCCTTTGGGCGGTTGACTGGATCCTTCTGGTCTTGGCTCCCAGCCAGACATTATCCTAGGCCTTTAGGAAAGAGACTTAGATTTGGCAGAAGAGGCTCTGGGTTCCGCCTCTTCACTCATTTTGTTATTTTGGGCAAATCCCTTCAGCAGAGTCTCAGTTTCCTGTTCTGCAAAGTGAGGGCGTTAGGCGGAAGCATCGCTAACGCCTCTTCCAGTTCTAACTCCTTGAATCTCCCATTAGACCTGGGCTAGGTGCAATCACCTTGGTGGTCCCCAGGGCAAGGAGGTGGGCATAAATGGATCTCAAGACCCCATACACAAGGCCTTGTACCCCTTCCTAGGAGAGTTCACTCCCATCTTCCCCTAACCCTCATGTCAAAATTTGGTCATGGGGCCTTTAAGAGGGCAGCCATAACTCAGTGGAGGGAGCAGCAGCTGGTAGCTAGAGGGCTCCAGGGGTTTGGCCTACCCAAACTTTCTCACTGCGCATGCCCAGAAAGGGTGGAGTGATGGGAAGCGAGGGAGGGGCTGGCAGTGCGCAGGCGCTTCGCGCAAGCGTATTGAAGGCCCGCGCAAGAGGCTCGTTTTGGTGACCGCTTTAAGAAGGAGGCAGGCGGAGGAATTTCTCCGACAGAAAATAATCCTACACAGAGGGCCCATTAGACACCATTAACCCCCCGAGTCCCGGGCTCCCCGCGCCCCTTCCCCGCACCCCCTCCTGCCTCTCCTCCCCAAGCCGGGGAGTCAGACACCCCGCCACCTCCCCTCAGAGTGCGGGACCCGCCCCCTCCCCACTTGAGGGAGGCGAGGTGAGGCCCGGCCCGGGGAGGGCAGCATCGAGGCGCCGGTGCGTGTGCTGGGGAGGGTGGAGGGGGGGGCGGTGGCAGGCGGGGAGGGGAAGGGTGGGCAGGGCCGGGCCGTGGCAGGGGCAGACCACCAGCCCGGGGGCCGCCGCGGCCCCGAGCCAGAGCCGGAGCGGGAGCCGCGCCGAGAGGCGCCTCCGCCGGGGCCCAACATGGCGGAGCGAGAGGCGGAGGAGCCCGGCCCCCGAAAGAGGGTAGGTGAGGTGAGCTCCGGGGCCGGGGTACGGGCGGGGGAGTGAGGAAGTGCGCGCTCGGGGCGGGTGGGGGGCGCCCGGCTCGAGAGACCCCAGCGGGGTTGGGGGGCGGGGAGGGGGAGTCCCAGGAGAAGCGCGAGGGAGGGGGAGGAGGAGGGGCTGACCCGGCCCCCCCCCGAGCGTGCGCTGGGGGGGCGGGGAAGGGGCCCCCCACATGGTGGATCCTGTCTTGGGGTAGGGGTCCCAGAAAGGGGGGGCGTGAGTCGAGGAACCCCAGGCAGGGGAAAGGAGGAGGGGAGACGCAGTCCAGGATGGGGTGGGAAAAGTGGCTTTTAGGCAGGTGGGACAAAGATCTGTCGTGGGAGAGAGGGGGTAGTTTGGTCTCAACTCTTGCACTGTTGTGGAGTGGTGGTGTTGATCATCCCTGGGGGGATGTGTGTACGTGTGTGGTGGTAAGGTAGTGGGGGGGCGGAAGGTTCGAGGGGGAGTCGACAAAATTTGTATTTTCCATATGTAGAAAATCAGTGCTTTTGAAAATCCGGTAGGGCCTGAGTTAATAGAAGAAAGGAGGGGCTTGGAAGCTTTCTAGTCAAGAGTTAATTGGAGAACGTTTTGCAAGAAAAACATTAATTCATTGTTTGTCTGTCCTGCCCCTCTTCTAAATCCCTCCCTCCCTTTTATTGAGATGAAGGGGACTGTGTGTTGTTACCTAGAAAGAGGTAGAGGGTAATGTCAGGTTTTTTCATTTGAAGGGGACTTTTCTGTGACTATAATTAAAAATACTGAGGGTTTTTTTTTGCCTCTAGTTGAGAATCCTGAAGAGTATGACAGAAATTGTGATAATTCAAGGATGCAGTCCATTTATTCTGCAAGAGAGAGAACCGGTTCAGTGCCTAAGTTGAATGTCTTGTTAAAGTTCTCCTCAGAACTTTTATTTCATTCTCATTTTTCCCATCAAATTGAAAGCAGTGTTATTGTGTAAGGCACTCAGCAGTTTTTTTCAACTGTTACTTTACCCTTATTACCTGGTAGAGGACTCAGTACCAATAAGTACTCCCCATCCCCCCCCCCCACCCCGAGCAAATAGTTCATAAAATGATGAGAGGAGAGTTGTTATCGACTGGGTGAAAAGATGAGCATTTCTAAAATGCCTTTCAATTCAAAATAAAATCTTTTAAACATTTTCCCAGTGCATTCTGTGATTATGGTAAATGTTCTCTGTTCTTGTTTGTTATCTCTATGCATCTTTATATGTGTATACTATTACTTGTAAATATCTACAGCTGTTAGTTACTATTTTTGTACCACCCAAATTAGTTCATAGGTAGTAAATTGAAATTCTTATAGGTTTCTTTTTTATAAGGTGCAAAGGAGTGGGGAGTACAATGAATCTGTCATAGGGGTTTGTTAAACTTTATTATGATATCTTCAAATAGTTCATTTAGTGTTTGTATGTGTATATATATATTTATACATATATAATGCAATAGATATGGATTTTTGAGTATTGATTAGTTATTTTTCAAAGTTAAGAATGGCTTTAAACTTGGATCTTCATTTTGCAGGAATGATGGTATAAGGTAGCTGGGGGGATTATAATACTTTTCCCAAGAAGTTTTCCAAATATATTTTCAGCAATTCAGAAACTCAAGGTAAAGTACCTCTTTAGATATCTAATGCTAATAGGAGTTGGATACTTCAAACTGATTAATATGTTATTACTGTGATAGTTCTTATTCTACATTTCTGTAAAAGGTTAGTAATTTAGACTTAATACAAGATCTCCCATAGATTATGAATGTTTCTTTATTTTGAATAATTTTAATGCTTTTAAAAGATGCTAGAATCACAGCAGTAGAAATTGAGGTTACCTTTACACAGTATGTGTAGCATGCTTGAGTCTCTTGCTCAGTTTCCCCTGTATATTAGGGGAAGATTGCTTCTGTTTGTCAGGGAGTGGGTAGTTCAAGTTCTACATTCATTTGGTCTTTAGTTTCACATTGGAATAACCATTTGTGGGGCTGTCATTACTAATATATCCCTGATAACTTATGGGTACTAAACTGCCAGTTAATAAGATGATAGGACATAGAGCTAGAAAAAATAGTCAAACTCCCTTATTTTATAGATGAGGACACTGAAGCTCAGAGAGGTTAAGAACTCAATCACAGTCAAGTTCAATAAAGAACTGGACAAAATGCTGTGATTTAAAAATAATAATATAGATTTTTGCTATGCTAATGCTTCAGCTTGAACAAGTCATATAACTTCTGTGAACTTTAGTTTCCTAATGTGTGAAGTGAGAGGGTTGAACTCGATGGCTTTCTATAGGTCCCTTCTAGCTGTTGTCTGTGATCCTTTTACCATTCTTGACATCAAGTTGACCCTATGTTTTCAGAAAAGTGCAGCCTCTTACTAGTTAGCCTTGGAGGATTTAGAGGTCAGGTAAAGGAATAGTATATTTTTGGCCCCAAGGAGCAACCTTGTTAAGTTTGTAGGTGATCATTACTGGCAGATTGACCACCAAGTTTTTGTTTTTGCCAAATCCGTTTATGAACGCTATAATCTGAGGCATAGGAGAGTTGCAGTCCACATTAATGAATGGCGGTATACCCATGGTAAATCACAGATAATTAAAATATTATTGTATATTATTAGGCACTGAGAAGACTAATCCATTAAATGAATGATGATTAGATAATATAAAAAAAGAACCTGTAATTATAATGTGGTATTGTCTATAATAATAATTTGAATTAATATTTACATAGTTATAGTTTGTTTGCAGAGTACTGTCTTCAGGATTGCCCTGTGAAATAGTATATAGTTTCTATTTTTCCAAATTAGCTAATAGATCTCAGGATTATAGGACTTTGACTTAGAGAAAACCTTAAAGGTCGTGTACTTCAACCTCCTCATTTTAGAAATGAGAAAACTAAGGCTCAGAAAGGTTACATGTACATGCCCATCTGGGTTGTAAGCAGAGTTATGATTTGAACCCAGATCCCAAACCCTTGACTTTTATCATGTTACATTGTATTATTACCTGGTGATTGTTACTAAATTACATATATACATACATACATATGTGCGTACATATATACATATATTTATATCCTTAATGTTTGCAAATGTTTATAGTGCTTTCCTCACAGTAACTCTGTGTATATAGTATAAGTATTAACCAGATTTTACAGATGAGGAAAGTAAGAGTAGTTAAATACTGGAGTTATAATTCTTGCACAGATCTTTTGAATCCAAAAATCCAGTTTATTTTCATTCCAATCTACCATGCTGTCACATCTTATACCATTTTTTGGCTTTCAGGGCTTGGCAGACTGCCATATACATGATATACATTCAGGTAGATAATAATTTTGGTGGGAAAGGATTTCTCAACCTGGTAATGTTGGGCATATATAGATCCAAGTTCAAAGTCCTCATTTTTGGAACTTGGGTTTTATCTAAACTACCTGGTAGCCTTTTGAATCTGTGTAGAGGGTGGAGCTAGGGTTATAGGAGTCATACTGATAGCTTTACTTTACCAACTTACTCTGGAGACTCCTCATAGTGCCCTCTTCCAAATAGGAATTTTGGGCCACCTTGCTATGTTAACCTGTCTTATGGACCCTTGGAACAGTAAATCTCAATTATGTTTAGAAGATCCTGAATCCCATTTTATATTTGAGATACTCCTTGCTATTAATGGCTGGTGTTAGCTCAGTTGATTAGCGTGTGATACTAATAAAGCTCAGATTATTAGTCTGATTCTTATGAGGGATGTTAGTTATATATCATGGACAGTATCCCTAATTTACCATATTGATCACAGTATTTGTAGTGATAGAACATTGTTTATCTGTAGAAATCCATTTCCAATACAGGGTTTCTTAACTTAGATCATAGAATCTATTAGATAGTTTCTTGACAAAAAAGTTACAGGAATTATTCATTTATGTAGTCCAATTTTCTGGTATGATTAACTTCCATATAAAAAATGAAAAACATATGGAAGTTATTTTATTTACCAAAGTTGATAAAAGGAGATAGTTCCTCTTTGATGTCACAAGTATCTGAAATTAAACAAGTTAACAAATATTTGGGGGATGTTTTTGCATTTAGGAGGATAATAGCCATCATCCAAAACAAAATATTTACTTTTTTTTAACTTAAAAATTATATATTCTGATGTTAGTTATTTTAATGATATATGTGCATTTATTTAAAAATTTTATTCTTTCCTTTACAACTTTTACATCTTTACATTTTAAAAGTTTAAATTTTTATTTTTTTAAGCAGAATGGGCTTTCAGCAAGGTCAGCATTATAATTCGATATATTTTATGTAGTTATTCACTAATCTTCTTTACAGGCTGGAAAAGAAATTTGAATTTTTCTTTTCTTTTTTTTTTCAGTTCCCAAATCTTACTTAGGTTGAATTAATTCATACAAAGGAAATACTATTTTGATTCCTACAAAAAGAAGCTATTGCTGTTAAAGTGGAGATGATTCAACAAACATATATAAAATACCTACTGTGACTTGGTTCTGAAAGTGAAGCAGATAATTAAAACGTAGTTCCTGCTCTCAATGTAACACACAAATATTTAATAATTATATAATAAATATACTATATATAGTATAATGTACTATAAATTATAAATATACTATAACATTGCAATAACTATAATCCAGAATATGGTAAGAGCTTGAGAGAAAGACAATGCTTTTGTGATTTAAGTAAGGAAGTATCTTTGGAGAAGATCAGAAATGGCTTTATGGAAGAAGTGATGTTTGAGTTGTATCTTGAAAAATAAGATTTCAACAGGTGGAAATGGGGGAGCCAAGAATGAAGGACTTTCCAGGCATGGGGAATAATGTGAGCAAAGACAAGGTAATAATTAACTGTCTTACTCATTTCATTAACCCGTTAAGGCTTTGATGTTTAAAGGGAAAAAGATTTTGTGAGGATAAAAATGAGATAATATTTGTAAAGTGTTCTGTAAACCTCAAAGTGCTATATAAATGCTTGTTAACATAGCATTATTATTATCATCACTATTAATCATAACATAAATATGTATCAATATTATATTAAGATACACTATGTTGAAATATTAATATGTTATTACACAGAGCATTATTGTTGTTGTTATTATTAACAACAAGTGCACTAGGTTCGAAATTCCAACTGATACTTGCTCTGTAATTTATAATTACCTTAGAGCCCTAGGGAATTACCTTGAGCACTGAGAAGGTTAAGTGATTTGCCCAAGGTCATATAGTAAGTTTCTTAGAGTTCGACTTGAACCAGGTCTTTCTGATTCTGAGGCCAGTTCATTACCTATGTGTATCTCACATGTTGATAACATTTATATGATATTGGAAAACTAGTAGTACAAAAAAGCTGGTCTGTTATAAGATAAGAGTATCACTGATGTGCCTTTGAAAATAATAGACTTTTCACATGGTATTGAAAAGAGCATATAGTGTTCAACAGATAACTACTTATATATCTTTAGTAAGGACTGCCTTTTTTGTTTGTATTCCCAGATAGTGTGTAGCATAATGTTAAGGTGAGTGTTCCTGTTTATAAGGGTGATCCTTTGGAGGATCCTCTGCTAGGATTCCTACACAGGCTCTGATTTGCCTATGAAGGAAATTTAGATAGGTCATATTTCAAGTCTAATGTCTTCTGGCTTCCAGGGCCCTTGTTGGAACTTAGTTCTTATTGTCTTTCTGGAAACTGTAGCAACACCCAATTGGTCTTTTTTAATGTTGCACTTAAATTGTATCTTTTGGCTCACATACTTTGTGCCATCTTTGTAGAATATCCTTGTTATGGCAAAGAGCCAGTTAGCTCTGTAAAGTCTGTTAGGTTCTTGGTAATGGTGGAAATAGGATCTTTGGTTGAGATTTTTCCAT
This sequence comes from Vombatus ursinus, assembly GCF_900497805.2. Lineage (NCBI taxonomy): Eukaryota > Metazoa > Chordata > Mammalia > Diprotodontia > Vombatidae > Vombatus > Vombatus ursinus. Next base: position 14,790,394 of record NW_020954553.1, on the reverse strand, counting down.
CTGCCAAATCGAATATTTGATTGGTACAAGATCATCAGCAGATTGTAAGTGACAGTCTTTTTAGTTTTGATAGACCTTTTCTGTTTTTGGTTTACCTAATATAAATAGTGACTGAGTCCAAATATTACTTCCCTCAGTTCACTGTTAATGAACATAAAATTTTAATAGCAAATATGTATTTATTAAATAATTCACACTTTTTGGTATTTTGGAGGTATAATTCTTGGGTGCTTCTAGCCAACTAACACTTTTTCAATAGTTTCATATTGTTCCTGGTACCAAATAATCATAATATCATTAACCCAAACTTTTTTTCCCCAGTCATGGATTTCTTGGTTTAACTTATTGGAGCCTATTGTTGTTTGCCATGTACTTTTGTATTGCTTTTTGGTTGATCTTCGAATTAAGTTTGCCAGAGACTGTAGAATCCCATGATTCACAGCTAAGTTTAGTCAAAATATTTGCCTAGTTTCCTTAATGTAGAGATGCTCAAATGTCTTGAAAAATGTCATACACATAGTTGTCAGTTGTTCCAAGATGTATGAATTCTCTTAATTCTAATCAACACTTTGTGAGACTCCATTCAGTGAAGCTCACTTTCCGTCCCAATTTTGACAGTACAGATATTGCTGCCTAATGTGTTAATTAGTTATTTGAAAATACAGTATCAGGGAAGGGAATCATTTTGAAGGAATAATCTTCATACCTATCCAGTAAGCAATATGACTATTATAAAAGTTGACTGACGTAGTATAGTTAATTGTGATAGGTGATTGACTGTTTTGTGCCACGATCATCATAAAACTACTGAAAAAAGGTTAGTTTGCTATGAGCACTCAGTCATACCTCCATAGAACCTAATAAGGGTGAATCACTCAATAAATGTGTTAAAGTTTTATAGTCATTAACAGTGAATTGATTGGAAATGAATGTCTGTCTGCTCCATGGGTATCTACACAATGTCATGTAAACATGTTGGATAAACCTACTGAGGTAAATTTATGGAAGTATCTTGCACAGGATTAGAGGGGATGCAATTTGCATAATTGGAAAAGATGATATCAAAGATGCATTAGATGAGGTGCATCAGCCACTTGAATAAAATAGCCAGATTGACTAATTTTTTGCTAACCATGTTATGTAGACCCTCAGATTTTTTGTTTTATCTAGACTCTTAATGTCTCAGTTTCAAGTATTCTATTAGAAAGAGAATTAATAATACTTATTCTTAATGATTTTAGATTCAGTACAGAACAACTTTAGGGCTAAAAGGGATTTTAAAAGTCATCTAATCTTAACCCTTTTATTTTACACATGAGAGACGATAAGTTCAAAAGAAATGAGAAGTCATGTACCAAATTAGTTGATAAGCCCATATTAGAACCCAGTATTTATGTCTCTTTTAGGAAAAGATACGATACTCATCAATTGGGGAATGGCTTGTTGTGTTATGTGATTTTGATAGAGTACTTTGGTGCTATAAGAAATGACAAGGGGCAATGGTTTCAGAAAATCACAGCACGAACTATATGAACTGATACAAAGTGAAGTGAGAAGGACCAGGAGATCATTGTGCATAGTAACAGCAATGTTATAATGATGTTCAACTGTGAAAGACTTGACTGCTCTGATCAGTACAATACAATCAAGACAATTCCACAGGACTCAGGGTGAAAAAGGGCTGTCCACCTTCACAGAGAGAACTAAAGAACTGAATGCAAATTGAAGTATGATTTTTCTCACCTTTATTTTTCTTGATTTTTTTGGAAATATGGCTAATATTGAACTGTTTTTATGTGATTTCACATATATAATTGATATGTTGCTTGCCTTCTCATTCATTGGAGGTGGGAGGGAGGGAGAAAATTTTGAACTTGAAATGTAAAAAAAGAATGCTAAAAAGAAATAAATTAAAATGTTTTTTAAAAAGATGTTTTATGAAAGGCCAAGATAGTATTTTTAGTTATGAAATATACATATCTACATGTTTGAATGGTGGAAAATTAATTATTTTTGCTGAAATTTTGTTTTTTAAAAAATCCTATCTCAATTTTTCATTTACATTATCATGAAATGAGAATTGTATCTTTTGATCACATAATATATCAGACCATCATATGTAAACTATTCTTCAGAGTAAAACAACTTTGAATCAATTAGAAGGAATAATCTTCATACCTATCCATTGGGCAATATGACTATGATAAGGTAACTGAATTAGGATAGTTAATCCTGATGGATGATTGATATGGTTGTTCATAAAGCATTGTGGTACAGAGAGCAGTAGATTTGGAGTCAGAGGCCGTGTTTTCAAATCTTGTGTGTGTGTGGCCTTTATGTTTGGCTGTAGACAAGTCATTTAAACTCAATTGGACTTTAGTTTTTTCACTTGTAAAATGAAGAGGTTAGGCCAGATTACCTCTAAAATCTCCCTTTCCAATTCTAGATCTTTAATCGCTAAACTATTTGATTTGTGTGATCAGATTAACTTATTTTTCCAGTGCGGTTTTCAACAGGGGTAGAGGGATAGAGTTTGGCTCTACTAACAATAGCTGACATGTATATATAGCCCTTGGTTTATATATGTTCTCATTTGATCTGCATAGTAATGACCTCTCTAATAATGAAGTTATTTCAAAATGACATTGAAGGCAGTGTTATTTTGGAGGTATGCATATACTTATTTTCAGTTAGAACTGTTGAAAAATGCATCAAACATTAATTTCATGGGAACTGAATTCCTCTTGTCTGGTTTTAAAGTGTTGAGTTTTTTATGGATCTGTTTTAATTTCAGTGATTAAGGCTTCTTGTTTTGGAAAAAAAAGTACACTTTCACTTAGGACGTATTAATTTAGTTCTGGCTACATTGAATAACATGATACTCAGGAGTAACTAGTCTGAAAAGGTTAAAATGTATCTTGCAGGCACAATGAGGACTCAGAAGAGGTACTGAGCAAGATAATAAAATGAAGAAATTAGTACCTTAGGAAGATTACTATGGTGGCCAGGTACTGGAGGGGAAAGAATCTGGAGTTCAAGGTTATTGAAATAGTGCAGGTGTGAGATGATCAGGAACTAGACTGGGATGGCAAGAATAGGAAGGTACAGATATGAGAGACATTTTAGGAAGACTGGACTGTCCTTGATGCTTGGGTACTTACTGAATACTTGAATAATACAAAATTATAGAATCTGAGAATTGGAAGAAACCTCAGATATCAGTTCCCAACCCTTAGATAACCAAAAATCTTCTCTAGGATGGTAGATTTATATTTGAGAAGGACCTTAAATTTAGGATTGAGGGAGAACAGTCCAATCCCTTCATTTTATAGATGAAGAAAACAAGGCCCAGAGAGGTTAAATGATTTGCCCAAGTTGACACAGGTAGTTAAGTGGAATGATGAGATTAAAACTTTTACTAGGACTCTTGACTTCAAATCCAGTTGCTTTTTCTACTATATTATATAACACATCTGATAAATAGTAGTTCAACCTCTGTTTGAGTACTTCCCCGGGGAACTCACTGCTTTTTGCATTAGTCCATTTTGTTTTTTGATAGTTTTGTTCGGTAGTTTCTCCTTAAATCAACCCTAAATCTTCCTCTTTAACTACCACCTCACTAATTACTCTTAAGTCTGCTGTAGATAGTTTGATTGCTCTTTCACTGACGTCCCTCAGAATATTTCAGATCTATCAGAATTCTCCTCCTTCACCTCTCCTGGTTTCTAAAAGCCAAACATACATAGTTCTTTCAGCTGATTTTTGAGTACCATGTCCTACAATACCCTTATACTGGTTACCTTCTTCTGGATATGCTTCAGCTGGTACCATGTTTTTTTAAAACGTGGTACCCATAAGTGCCAATGAAAAAGCATTTATTAAGCAACTTACCATAGTAGTTCAGGGCACTATACTAAGTACTAAGGATACTAAGGCAAAAATATGGTTTCTGTCTTCAAGGAACTCACATTCTGAACTACTACTCTTAACACTACCCAACTCTTCCACTGTGCTCTCTTGATTGCTTGTTCCATAGATAACAAACTAGATTTCATCTTAAATCTTTTCCATTCTAAGTCCATGATCTTCTTACACTCACTGAGACCTGGCTCCATCCTGTTGATAGTTTCCCTGTCTTCTTTTTGCGATACTGGTTGCAGTTGCACTTATACTATTGTGGTGGGGGAGTGGTATTATTCTTTGTTCCTCATTGACACTCTTAGGCTTTCCCTCTACCCCTGTTGCTCAGTAACCTCTGTTCTTTGAGGTTAATTCTATCCATATACATACATACATACATACATACATACATACATACATATATATATATATATATATATAAACACACACACACACATATACATATATAATCACCCAATTAAATTATGGTGGTTATTGTGTATAAAGCTCCAGAACACTCAATCCTCACTCTTGCCTTCATGCTGGGGGACTTCAGCATACATGCTACTACTCCCTCACATACTCTTATGATTCCAATTCCTCAACTTACTCATTTCCCATGACTTATATTTTCCCACCATACTATAGCTACACACAGATGGTCATACCCTTGATCTTGTCATCACCCAGAAGTATTCCATATCTATATTCATAAACTCTGAAATTCTTTTGTGTGGTCATAATCTGTCATTCAGCTTTTCACTCTGCCTTGCTACTCCAAACATTTTTGAACTTTACTGCGATCTCCAATTCCTTTACCTCTCACTTCTTTTCTAGGCCATCACTTATGTACTGGCTACACTCGCCTTCCTTTCTTATCTTGACCCCTTACTGAAGCAGTTCTATGCTGTCCTCTTGAGTTCCTTGCCCCTTAATTCTAATTAAGAACTTGTTTTTCTAAACTCTGGCCTTGGTTTACTCTTACCATCTACTACTACCTTTGCTCATACTTATATGCTGTAGACTGAAGCTGGAGAAAATTTAAAAAAAATGTTGACTGGATCCACTTCAAGTTTATATTACATCTCAACTGGGTCCTCTTTGTATCAAGGCAGTCCTTTTACACCTCCTTAATTAACTCATTATCCATCCCACTCACCACAGCTACTTTTCTATACTCTTTTGTCCCCCCCTCACACCTTTCTCTCCCTCTGTAGTCTCAGCTGAGAAACTTGCCTTGTTTCACTAAAAAATCTCTTTTGCATCTCATCTCGCATCACCCTGATGCCTTCTGCCTGTATTTCTACCTTCACTTCTGTCTCATGTGGAGAAGTGGCCCTTCTTGCCAAGGCAAACCCCTCTACATGGACAAGTGATCCCATTCTATCCCATCTTCTCGAGCAGATTGGCCTCTCTATCATCCCTACTGTTTTGCTTATATTCAGTTTCTCCCCATCTACTGGCTACTTCTCTACTGCTGATAAGCATACCCATGTTCTTTCCGTCCTCAGAAATCCCTCATTTGAACTTTCCATCCTTACTTGCTATCCTGTATCTCCCCTCTTTTTTGTGTAGCTAAAATTCCTTGAGTCCACTGTCTGTAATAGGTACCTTCATTTTCTTTCTTCTCTTAACTCTTTGCAGTCTTCTGACCTCATCTTTCAATTGAAACTGCTATCTCCAAAGTTATTAATGATCTGTTTTAAAATGAAATTTTATTTTTAGATCCACATTCTCTCTCTCATAGCCTTCTTCTCCCAGTTGAGAAAGCACAGGGGGAAAACATGTTACAAACATGTGACATAGTCAAGCAAAACAAATATCTGCATTGGCCATGTACAGACAAAAATGTCTCAGTCTGGACTAAGTTCAACTGTTCTCAATCAGGAGATGGTATCAAGACCTCTGGAATTGCGGTTTGTCATTATGTATTGATCAGAGTTCGTAAGACTTTCAAAGTTATTTATCTTTATAATATTGCTGTTAGTGCATAAATTGTTCTGGTTTTGCTCACTTCATCAATTCATAAAAGTCTTTCCAGGTTTCTCTGAAACCATCTTCATTATTATAGGTCAATAGTATTCTATTATGTAAATATACCATAATTTATTCAGCTGCTTCCCATTTGATGGCACACCTTTGGTTGACAAGTCTTTTCAACCATAAAATAACTTCTGTAAATATTTTTGTACGTCTCTGTTCTTTCAAAAATTTCTCTGATCACTTTGGGGTAAAGGCCTATTAGTGATATAGCTGTGTCAGAAGGAATTCAGTTTAGTAACTTTCTGGGTACTGTTCCAATGACTAGACCAGTTTTCAGCTCCACTTCCTTAAATGTGGCTATTTTCCCACAGCCCCCTCCAGCATTTGCCATTTTCCTTTTTTGTCATCTTTGCCAATCTGATGAGTGTGAAGTACAATTCTCTAGTTATTTGGGATTTAGAGCATTTTTCTCAAATGGTTATTGTTTTTTTTTTTTAAAAGATGTTATTAGCTATACAACGACTAAGTTCATGAAAGGGTTGCAGTCCGAATGAGTTGAGAGAGTATCCACAGTGGTAAACTTAAAGGTATTTTAAATATCAAAACATGATTTATAATAATTCCCAAATATTTACATAGCAGTTTTTTTAATTAAAAAAAATTCTGAACTTACATTAAAAAATTTTTTTTTCTTTTTGGCGAGGTGATCGGGGTTAAGTGATTTGCCTAGGGTCACATAGCTAGTAAGTGTTAAGTGTCAGAGGCTGGATTTGAACTCAAGTCCTCCTGACGCCAAGGCCAGAGCTCTATTCACTGTGTCACCTAGCTGCCCCTTAAAAAATTTTTTTAAAGAAAGCATTTACATATACATGGTAGAACATATAGAAAATCGGATGTGAAATTGTGACTCCATTTCATAGTCATTTGCTTTTGAAAAAAGTACATAATAAATTCCACATGTTACTTTCAAAATTATCCTACTCATCTGTTTACTTTTAAAATTCTTTCTTGTCTCTTTGGTGCAAAAAAAAATTTCAAGTGTACTTTTTCTTAGTGGAGGGATTACTGTTACCAACCTCCTCATCTCAGTCCTTCCCAATTGAAAATGGAGGGGGATAAAACTCATTGTAACAAATCAGCATAATAGAGCAAAACAAATTTACACAGTGGTCATGTTTAAACTGCATCTCTCTATGTGCCTTGAGTCCATCATCTCTCTATCAGGAGGTAACATTTTTTTATCATAGGTCCTCTGGAGAATAAAGTTAATTTGATAACTACTCCCCCTTCCCTTATTCAGTGCTTGTATAGTATACTTTTCTTCCCATTTATTCCAGTTATGAAAAAAAAATAGCAAATCACACCTCCCTTCTTCCTTTTTTCTATACTACTATATCCTTTTTGCCCTCCCTTTGAACAAAACCAGTCTGCCCTTAGCTCCTCTTTTTTTTCACATGGTTATTATCTTTTTTCCTCCTAAAACTACATAGTTTTATCTTCTCAGCATTTATCAATTAGGGGATGGCTTTTACTCTTATATTTTTGAGTCTGTTCCCTATGGATCTTAGAAGTGACACCTTTTATCAGAGAAACAAGCTGGAAATATTTTTTTCTCATTTTTCTACTTCTAGTTTTCTCATTTACCTGCTTCTAATTTTAGCTGAATTGGTTTTCAAAAAAAATTTAATTTTGTATAATCAGAACTGTTTGTTTTACTTTCTATGTAATTTCTTCCTCATTCTTCTCATTTATTTGTGATGTCTTCCTTTCATGTCTAAGTCATGTCCTCATTTGGTATATGGTGAAATGTTAACCTATATTTAGTTTTTGCCAGACTGCTTTCCAGCTCTTCTAACATTTTTTATTGTATATTGAGTTTTTGCCCTAATAGTTGAAATCTTTGGGTTTGTCAAACTGTGGGCAACTTTATTTCTACATATTTTGTACCCATTTTTGTTCCACTGATCAGTCTTCTTATTTCATACTCACTACCAAATTGTTTTGATGAATATAGCTTTATAGTAGAGTGTAAAATCTGCTACTGTCAGGCTTCCTTCCTTGACAATTTTTTTCATTAATTCCCTTGATAGTGATCTTTTGTTACTGCAGATGAAATGTGTAATTTTTTTTTTTTGCCCAGTAAAGCAATCCTCTATAACGTATGTTGATTGCTATTGTACTGAATGCTCAGTAAATCAGTTTCGGCAGCATTGTCATTTTTGTTATATAGACTTGGCCTGTTCATGAACAATTAACATTTTCCTAATTATTTAGATGTATTTATTTTTGTAAAGTGTGTTTTGTAATTGTGTTCATAAAGTTCTTGGGTATCTTGGTAGGTCGACTCCCAGTTATTTTAACATTATGTTACCAACTATTTTTGTGGTTATTTTAAATGAAATTTGTCTTTTTAGTTTTTACTGCTAAGTTTTTTTGGGGGGGGGTAATATATAAAAATTTTAATGGCTTATGTGGCTTTTTTATTTTATATCATTCATTTTGTTGAAGTTGTTAATTGTTTCATTTAGTTTTTTTAATTCTCTAAGGTTCATCATGTCAAAATGATAATTTCGATTCTTTTTTTGCCTATGCTTAGCGATTCAGTATTTTTTCTTGTGTTATTGCTATAAGTAGCATTTCTGGCTCCATAGTAATGTTGATAAACATTGTATCTTGTAAACTACACCTGTAGTTTTTTTATTTATTAATTCAATTTTGTTAATCTCTGATTTTCAAGATTCTTTTTTGAAGAGTTTTAATTTGTTGATGTTTTTAGCTTTTTCAGTTGTATGTCCACTATGTTGATCTTTTTGTTGTTTTTTTTTCCCCCTTTTTTTTATTGATGGAAGCATTTGGAGATATAAAATTTCCCCTAATTACTACTTTGGCTGCATTCCAAAAATTTTGTATGTTAGTCTCATTGTTGTCATTATTTTCAGTGAAATTGTCATTTGTTCTTTGACCCACCTGTTCTTTAGAATTAAGTTCTTTGGTCTCCAGTTTTTAATCTTTGCTTCAGAAACCTTTATTGAATATAATTTTTACTGCATTATGGTCTGTCAAAGATGTGTTTAATGTTTCTGCTTTTTTGCATTTACTTGTGAGGTTTTTATGCCTCAAAACATGATCAGTTTTTGTGAAGGTTTCATGCACATCTGAGAAATACATATACTTCATTCTCTTCCTGTTGAATGATATCCAGAGATTTATCATATTTAACTTTTAAAAAATTCTATTTAGTCCTTCATTTCTTTCTTTTTTTGTTTAGATTTACCTAGGTATAAAAAGAATAAATTGAGGTTTCTCATTATTTTGGCTTTGCTCTCTATTTCTCAGTATAGCTTACTTTTTCCTTTAAGAATTTAGATGCTATACCATTGGTACATATATGTTTAGTATTGATATTCATTGTCCGTGGCTTCGGTGTCAAAGTCAAATAGAATTGGATCCTTGTAAGGCCACGTATTGACTTAGAAAACCACAAATTAACATTTTGTTGTATTGAATTTTAAATTATTTTGTTAAATATATTTCCCATTTACATTTTGATATGGTTTTGGTAGCACTGGGGAGTTTTACCTGCTGTTCCATGATATCTTTCATCAAAAGGTAGTTTCCCTGTTTACCTCTTTTAACTAAGTCTTTTTGGTCTCTTACTAGCTTTTTACCATTGTTTGTTTGAGATCATGGTTGCTACTTCTATTTTTTTTTTTTTTAACTTCAGCTGAAGCATTATAGATTTTGCTCTAGCACCTTATTTTAACTTTCTGGGCATCTTTTAGTTTCAAATATGTTTCTTAAAAACATATTATTGGATTCTGCATTCTTGTCCATTCTGTTATCCTTTTCCATTTTATGGGCTCTTCCCCTTCACATTCACAAGTTATGGTTGTTAATTGTATGTTTCCCTGTATAGTATTTTTAATGCTTCTAACTTTTCTTTGTTTTCTGTATCTTTCTTAAGAGTTTTTTCAGTTTAAGACTTAATTTTTCCCTTAATCTGCCTTCCCTCTTATTTCCCCTTTACCTTTTAAGTAAACTATTTCTGTATCCAAGTTTTATGTGTGTGTGTGTGTGTGTGTGTGTGTGTGTGTGTGTGTGTGTGTATGTGTATGTGTATGTGTCTGGGTCCCTTCTTTGACCAGTTCAGATGAGAGTAAGGTTAGAGTATTCCCCCTTTCCCTTCCAAGCCTTGTTTTACTTCTTGCTTATCCTAATTATGTGAGAATTTTCCTCACCTTTTCTCTCTCTTTCTTCCCCCCAAGTGTATTCCACTTTCCCTTTCCATTCTTCTTAGATCATTAAAATACTCCCAGGCCTTCTGTCTAATCAAATTAGACTCTCTCTATGCCCCTAATGAAGATAGAATTCTGAGGGGATAAATGTATCATCTCCCCATATTAGAGTGTAAACAATTTTTCTTTTTAGTCCTTTATGATTGCTCATGCATGTTTTATGTTAGAAGTTGAAGGAAAAAGTAGTTTTTTATGACATTCAGAATACAGTAATATTTCTATCAATACTGATTATATACCTCAATCTTGCTATGTGACCAGCTAACCTTCTTTCCCATTATTGTATATCTGTAATGATATCTTTTTATGCTTCTTCTGGTTTACAATTCTTTTTTGGCAATTGCTGCAGCAGACTAATGTCCACCATATATCTCCTAGTTGCTCTTTGGGTGGCCCTCCACTTTTAATTCAACAGAGACTAGAATTTCCACAATTCATAGCCATATAGCATTATCAGAATAATGTTGGTGTTGCTGTTAAGTTGTTTCAGTCATGTCCAACTTTTTATCACCCCTTTGTTGTTGTTTTTTGACAAAGATACTGGAGAGGTTTGCCTTTTCCTTCTCCAGCTCATTTTACAGATGAGGAAACTGAGGTAAACAGGGTGAAGTGACTTGCCCAGTCACATGGCTAGTGTCTGAGGCCAGATTTGAACTTGGGAAGATGAGCCTTCCTGATTCCAGGCCCAGCACTCTATCCACTGTTCCACCTACTTACTCAATACTGGTGTTAGGAAGACGTAAATTTGTTTCAGGGGGCAGCTTGGGATCATTAGAAAGTATTGTTCAATTTTCTAAACGCAATCAAAGCTCGTCAAGTGTAAGCATGACACATTTCTGTCTGTAGTGTCTGTCCAAAGTGCATATACCAATAGTCCCAAACATTTGGAAGATTCAATGCCCCATCTAACATGAAACCTAAATCTAAGGGCAAGTTCTTTGTTAACCTTTTTTTTTCTCTTCAAATAGAAGAACTGATCAAAAGCAAACATAAAATGCCATCATCCCCCTTGCCCTGACTTAAGTTTTCTCTTTTTGAAAGGTTCTAAAATATTAATTGTAATATTATAATAAGTTCTAGTTTTGTACCATTTTCTGATGTCATATAGTCAGACTTTTATTTGGAAACTGTTAAATCCCTTCTTTATAACTTGTATCTTTAACTTGAGTTAACCTAATATTTACTGGGCATTGACAGTGCTTATTACTGTGGCACATGTGAATATAGTCTCTAAATTCTGGGGGAGGGAAAGAGTCTGAAAAGTTTTTTCAGACTCACGCATTGAATCTAAAACTTTTTTTCCTGTTGAAGATAAGGAACTCATTAACATGATGAAGATAAGAAGATTAATTCTTCATCTTAGAAATACTGAACAATCCTTGATATAAGTTGACTTAAAACTAAAGCAACCAATGGAAAAGGATTAATGTAATTTTTAACAATTTAGAAAAAGGCAATAATGGCATGCTTATCAAATTTCCAGATAACATAAAGCCAAGAAGTTTAAGATGCATTGGATGAGAGTAAGGATTCAGAAAGATCCTGACAGGCTAGGACACTGTGGTTGATGGTGAAATTTAGGAGGGATAAATGTAAAGTATTATCCTCATGTCCAAAAAAAATCTGTTTCATAAATATAAAGGTAGGGAAGTTTTGGCAAGATAGCAATGCGTTTCAAAAGTTTCACCTTTTGGCTCAAGCTCATGAGTCAACAGTGTGATAAGGTAGCTAGAGTAGTTACTTTGATCTTAGACTTAGGCTGTTTCAAGATCCTGCCCGAGACTAGTCAGATAATGATAGCCCTGCTGTACTCTGCTATGATTAGACCGTATCTGGATTGTGGTGTTGAGTTTTGGGTCTAATATTTTTGAAAAAACATAGATAATCTGGAGAGCTTCTAGATGAGGTTCACCAAGCCAGTAAAGGGCTATTAGGTCATGCTTTAAGAGAGTTTGCAAGATCTGTCTTTTTTGTATCCCTAGGCTTACCGTTGGGTGAGGTGCATAGTAGGTGCTTGAAAAATACTTGTTGATTGCTTAACAATTAGAGCTGTTCAGAAGTGGAATGAACTATTTTAGGAAGGTGTGGGTTATACCTCCAAGGAGGTTTAGCATGAACTGGGTAACTTGACAAGTATGTTGTGGAGTGGAGTCTTCTTGTTCAGGTACAGATTGGACAAGAGGGTCTCTGAAGTCCCTTTAAATTCTGAGATTTTTGTAATTCTGTTAATTTTACCAAAGGCATGATTTTCATGTTTATGTTTTACTAGGGTAATATTTATTTTGATGATGTAATTTACAGGATTTGGGGACACTTGCAAAAATGAGAATAAGAATTTTTTAAAACAAGAATTTTATTTTATTTATTTTAATGGTATTTCATTTTCTCCCAATTGTATGTAAAGAAAATTTTTAGCTTTCATTTTTACAAGATTTTGAGTTCCAAACTTTTCTCTGTCCTTCCTCGCCTCCCTTTTTCCAGCCTCAGTCAAAGTGAGAACTCTGGAAAGACCTTAGCAGGCTTAGCTTAAAAAGGTCAAGGTCTGGGGCAGCTAGGTGGAGCAGTAGATTGAGCACTGGCACTGGAGTCAAGGGACCTGAGTTCAAATCCGGTCTCAGACCAGACACTTGACATTTACTGGCTGTGTGACCCTGGGCAAGTCACTTAACCCCAATCGCCTCACCAAAAAAATAAATAAATAAAAATAAAAAGGCCAAGGTCTCCCACTGCATCCTGGGCCATCTCCAGTTGTCCTGATCTGTATCTGGTCACTGGACCCAGATGACTCTGGAAGAGAAAGTGAGGCTGGTGACTTTGCATAGCCCTCCCTCACTATAATCTAATTCACTTGCAAGTTATGGCATCATCTTTCTGATGTCATGGTCCTCTTGGAGAATGAAGGACAAACCACAACCTGTTAAGCAATTTGATATAGGTTATATATGTGCAATCATGTAAAACATATTTCCATGTTAGTCACAGTTGTGAAAGAAGAAACAGACCAAAAGGAGAAAAAAAATAAAGTGAAAAAGTATGCCTCAGTCTGCATTCAGAGTCCATCAGTTCTTTAACTGGAGATGGATAGCATTTTCCATCACATGTCTTTTATAATTGTCTTGGATTATTGTGTGGATGAGAAGAGCTAAGTCACTTGTAGTTGATCCTCACACAGTGTGGCTGTTACTGTATACAGTTTTCCTGGTTCTGCTCATTTCACTTTGTATCACAAGTCTGTTCAGGTTTTTCTGAAATCTGCCTGTTCATCAAAAAATAAGACTTTTAAAAAAGTAAATATTAATGAGCACATTTGAATTGGGATTCATTTTTTTAAGTGAATGTTCTGAGATGTGCAGTTATACTTAAATTGCAAGAATAAGTTTCTAATGTTGCAACAGGATCAAGAATTTTATCTTTTTTAAACATATTTTTTCATTTTGAGTTCCAAATTCTCTCCCTTTCCAGTCCTTTTGCTACCCATTTAAAAGGCAAGCAGTATGATATCAATTATTGTTGTGAAATCATGCAAAACATTTCCATGTTAGCCAAGTTGCAAAATGGGGGGAGGACAAAAGTTAGATCAGAGTAGCTAAGACTTTCACAGTTAATCATCATTGTAATATTGCTTTTACTATGTACAATGTTTTCATTTTGCTCATTTCACCTTGCACCAATTCCTGTAAGTCTGTCCAGGTTTTTCTGAAACCATCCCCCTCATCATTTCTTATAGCACAATAGTATTCCATTATAATCATATACCACAACTTCAGCCATTCCCCCATTGATGGATATCCCCTCAGTTTCCAATTCTTTGCCACCACAAAAAATTGCTGTAAGTATTTTTGTACAAATGCATCCTTTTCCTTTTTCTTTGATCTTTTTTGGCTACAGATTTTGTAGTGATATTACTGGGTGAAAAGCCAGTATGTATACTGTATACAGTATTTATAGCCTTTTGGACATAGTTCCAAATTGTTCTCCACAATGGTTGGACCAGTTCACAACTCCACCAGCAATGCATTAGTGTCTCTGTTTTTCTATATTCCCTCTCGCATTTGTCATTTTCCTTTTCTGTTGTGTTAGCCGATCTGAGAGGTGTTAGGTGATACCTCAGAGCTTTTTAAATTTGCTTTTCTTTAATCAGTAGTAATTTTAGAGCATTCTTTCATATGATTATGGATAACTTGGGTTTTTTTCTTCTGAAAACTACCTGTAAGTATCCTTTAACAATCGGGGAATGGCTCTTATTTTTATAAATTTGCCTCCATTTCCTATGTATTTGAGAAATAAGGTCTTTATCAGAGAAACTTGCTATAAAAGTTTTCCCCAGTTTCCTACTTTCCTTCCAATTTTGAGTGCATTGATTTTGTTTGTGCAAAATCTTTTAAAATCCATCTGATCAAAATTACCTACTTTACTTCGTGTAATCCTCTCTATCTCTTTGTTTGGTCATAAACTCTTCCCTTATCCATAGATTTGACAGGCAAAATTTTCCATGCTCCCCTAATTAACTTATGATATTACATTTTATGTCTAAATCATGTACCCATTTTGATCTTATCTCGGTGTAACAGTGTGAGATGTTGATTTATTTGTAGTTTTCCCATCATTTTTTGTCAAATTGTGAATTCTTGCCCCAAAGTCTTTATTTTTTAGCCAGTACCAAATTGTTTCGATGATTATTGCATCATGGTATAGTTTGACATCTGATAGTACTAGGCCCCCAACCATTCTATTCTCTCTCCCCCTCCTCCCATTTTTCCTTAAGGCTCTTGACCTTTTGTTCTTCCAGGTGAATTTTTATTTTTTATAGCCCTATAAATTAATTCTTTGCTAGATTGATTTGTATGACTTTTAATACATTCATTTAGGTAGTTTTGCCATTTTTTATTATATTGGCATGGCCTTGCTTGATATTCTTTTACTTTATATAGCTATATAGACTTTGTATTTTCTTATTTGGGTATATATTGTGTGCCACCCTAGTTGATTAGTTAGCTTCTTAAGTGCAGGGAATGTTTTGTTTTCATCTTTGTATCTCTAGTGTCAAACATGGTATTATAGCTATTTCTTTTTTTGTCCATACCTGTGATTTCATTGATAGAAGGAACTGCCTGCCATTGCAGAATGGCACCTCTTATGGAACTGACAGAGTTGCATTGGGCACCCAGAGGTTAAATAACTTATTCATAGTCATTTAGCCATGTGTTAAAAGTAAGATTTGAACCCAGGTCTTCTTGACTGACCCTTTCATCCCCTACTTCCTTGCTGTCTCTCATAACTTATAGGTAGTAGCTACTCAGTAAATGTAGGATTAAAACTTTTTCAAATCGGTTTTAATACTCTTACAAATACTTTGCATTTTGAGACAAATTTGATTGCTATCAATAAGTAATTTAAAATTTGGAACAGTATTGAAACATATGGAGAAATAAGTACAGAGAAGCACTTTATTAGATGTTTCACAATGATTTCATTTCCCCTGTAGGTATATAAGACAGTACTTGGGGGGAGGATTGTTTCAGTCACTACATTTTTACTCTGATTAAATTTTTGTATTTTAAAATTTTATGTTGTGTTTGTAAATGA
Source organism: Vombatus ursinus (assembly GCF_900497805.2). Taxonomy (NCBI): domain Eukaryota; kingdom Metazoa; phylum Chordata; class Mammalia; order Diprotodontia; family Vombatidae; genus Vombatus; species Vombatus ursinus. The sequence goes on along the minus strand of NW_020954553.1, from coordinate 14,774,630 downwards.
CTTTGTAATTTTGCTAGCAGTTGGAATTGTTTTTTATAATTTGGTAACAGTGCATTAAGACCATTAACTGTAGTCCCAAATTGGAGGTCATTATAATTCTGTTTCTTTATTTGGATAAATTACAGTCCTGATGTGATATTTATTTTTCATATAATTAAAATTTCCTCTGGTGACCTCTGTGATCGAAAATGGGCAAACAGAATATTTAGACTTAAAATCACTTTAACCAGATATATAAAGCTGATCTCATAGTTTTCCAGCCACTGTTTTGTCACCTTTAAAGCACTTCTAGATTATACTATATGTACTATATTATAATGTACTGTACTATAGTCACAATCCTCTTAGCATTGTATTGCATAACATTTTCCACATAACATGAAAATTTTAAGGTGTATCATTAAGGAATCAAGGGTTTTTTTTATATTATAGGTAAAGCTGGAGTGGTCTGGAGCATTTGTTATAACTTTAAAAAAATCCTTCAACAATTCTATTAATTTTTTTCATTTATTTTTCCCTCCTTAAATTAAAATGGTTAAAATCTCATTTTCTGTATTAAAATGCAAAAATGTAACTTTAGGCAATGCCTTCCCTCCTTTTTGTGGTAAGAAATTGGGAATTTATTATAGTTCATTTATTTCAGTCGTGTCTGACCCTTTGTAATCCCATTTTGAGTTTTCTTGGAAAAGATACTGGATTGGTTTGTCATTTCCTTCTCCAGCTCATTTTAAAGATGAGGAAATTGAGGCAAACAGGGTTAAGTGACTTGTGCAGGGTCACAGAACTAGTCTGTGTCTAAGAACAGATATGAACTCGAGAAGATGAGTCTTCCTGACTGCAGGCCCTGCGACACTCCATTCACTGTGCCCCTTAGCTACCCTTATCTTCATTTATAGATGAGTAAATTGAGGTAGATAGAAGTTAAGTGACTTGCCCAGGGCCACACAGCTATTAAGTGTATGAGTCCTATTGGAACCCCAGGTCCAATACGTTATCCCCTGTATTAGCTAGCTGCCTCAAAGTTTATTATAGGCTTATTTAAACTCTGCATTACTAGATTTGATTTAAATGTGTATTTTAATTAAGATTGGTCATGTATTTCTGAAAGCCTTTGTATGATTTTAGAAATAAAAATGAAAGGAGCCAAATTGTTAAGTAATTTGCCCCACAGTAATACTAGTAACAGTCCTCAAGTACTGCCCAGCAAAAGTCATTGGTTATAGACAGTTAGCCAATAAGTGTAAAAGCTGCTAGGGGGCTCTGCAGAAAAAGACAGCTGGCTTTTGTATAGAACTCTATGGTTTTTTCCCCCTGTAGCTCTCTTAAATCTGATACTCTATGGCTCTTTTGATCTCTAGAGGGTTCTCTTCCTGTTGAAAGCTTTTCCTGTTGCAGGTATTTTGCAGACTGGCTAGCTCTTTGTTGTTCCTGTCCCTATTAATTACATAGGTTACTTATAAGGTAGGCAAAAATGCTTGAACTTCTTTGCAAAAGGTATCCAGTAGATACTAGTGGATTAATTTTAACCATTTGTGTTGTGAAATTTTAAATTGAGAGGGACATGTTGATTGGCTGCAGTAACTAATGACCCCTTCCCATGACATCACATACCTAGTCAGGGAGCAGTAATCCAGACCTGTCTTTTTTATCTTCAAGAATTGTATAGCACCTTTTTTTTTCTTTTATTAAAGTGAGACTTTTCTACTTTATAAATTAAAATTGGTAAGATAAAAGCTTAATTTAAAAATCTGAATTTTTGATTGTAAATAAACGTAGGGACAGTTGTTGCCTTATTTGCTAAAAGGCTAAATTTAGGCAACCATTGATTTAACTAAGGCTGGAAAAGAGACTCGCAGATTTTTTTTCTTGGATTTCTCAATCAGGATTCTGTTTGCTACCTTTTCTTTTTAAAAGAAAATCTTTTAAAAATGTTTTCATTGGTGTCTTTTGCTTTTTATATCACCATAGTTTCCCTGCAGCCTTCCTTCTCCTACCCCTCTCAGAAAAACATTCCATATAACAAATAGTATTTTTTTTAAGACAAAAGAGGAGGACAAAAATCAGGATAACTGATCAGTAACTAAAGAAGCATAGATATGTGTGCAGTGTGCATTTCTGTGGACCTTTCATCTCTGCAGAGGTATACTGGAAGTGTCTTCTAATATTTCTTCTTTTGAGCCATGCTTGTTTTCAGTTTCGCAACATTATTTTTTTTCTTAGCATAGTTCTTTCCATTTACATCATTGTAGTCCTGTAAATTTTATATGTGTTTTTAATTTACATTATTGTAGTCATTGTTTATAAGCCTCTGTTTAATTCCCTCTGCATAAGTGCATGTAGATCTTTACATACTTCTCTTTAGTCATCAAATTTATCATTTCTTAGAGTTTAGTAATATTGCATTACATTCATGTACCAGTTTATTTAGCCATTTTCCAGTTGATAGGCATCTACTTTGTTTCCAGTTCTTTACTATAAGAAAAAAGTGCTTCTATAAGTGTTTTTTTCTTGTTACCCTCCTTGTGGCTTAAGCCCAGTGATATAAGCCCTTGGGGTATAAGTAATAGAATCTCTGAGTCAAAGGATATAGGCATTTGAATCACTTGGTTTGCATAATTCCAAATTGTTTTCCAAAATTGTTGTACCAATTAACAGCTCCACCAACAATGTACAGGTGTACCTCTTCCAACAACCCCTCCAGTCTGGTTCATTTTCTAGGTGTTTATAGAGGAATTGAGAGTGAAATCTTATCTGTACTTCTTCCTCCTACTCTACCATCCTGGCTCCACCTCCCAGCAGTTGTTTCTATTTAAAGTGGAAGGTAAGGCAGCTAGGTGCATAGAGGGCTGGATTTGGAATCTGAAAAACGTGATTTAATGTCCTGCCTCATTACTTAAGTAGCTGTGTAACTCTGAGCAGATTGCATAACTTATGAACCTCAGTTTCATAAACTCTAAAATAGGGGTAAAACTGGTGCCTTACTTCACAGGGTTGATAATAAAAAGATAATATTAAAATATACTTATTTTGTATACTAAATATAGTATATTTTATAGTAAATGTAATATGTGGTATAAATGTAAAAGATAATGAGGTGCTTTGCAAATCTTAAAGCTATATATTAATGTTAGCTATATTATTTTATTATGATTAGTTAGCAGAAAGCCTGCACTCTGCAAAATTTTAGATAAATTAAGCCATCATCTAAATTTTAATTGTGTAAAAATAAATGTCCTTGTTTAGTATTCATATAGGAAAGAGCCTATTTAAACCAAGTTTTTATATTTTAGGTTTGTAATATACACTTGATGACTTGTAAGTTTGACATTAAAATGTTTAATGTCAAATTTACAAATAATTGCTATTATTTTCTAACAGAATTGGTGCTCTGCTTCATATTCCTCAGGTTGAAAATAATTCAGTGGCTGTGTAGTATGTTAGATTATTTCATTGTAGTTCAGAGAAATCTGCTATTTTAGGACTCCTTTTGCAGAAAGGTTTATTGTTTTGAAAGTTTTTTCACTTTTCTATTAAAAACTGCTAATGAAATATATTTTAATCAAGGATTTTGAGAAGCAAATTATCTATAGCTTACCCACTGGCCTCTTTTATTAGAATGAATGAGTAAAGTTATGCTTTTCTTATTCAGAGAATTTAATCTGGCACTAAAGTAGTATTCCATTTCCGTAAATCCTGAAAAGAATAAAAGTGCACAGAAAATTTGTTTCCATTCTAAAGACATCATTTGCTAAATTTATAAAAAACTTTTATACTAATTTTTTTTTTCAGTTTTGAATGTTAGCTCTAACTGCTCTAAGTTTTCTTAACTTCATTTTCTGTCTTTTCAAGAAATCTTTTGAATGCTGGAAAAACTCAAAAGTAGTATGGCAGAAATTAGGTGTAGAGCAGCATTTCACAGTTTATAACCACACAAACTCCAGATGGATAAATGACCTAGATATAAAATGTCACATCATAAACAAATCAGAGGAGAGAGAGGAAGGAAATACTTTTTTGTAGCTATGGATGGGGAAGAATTCATAGAGACAAATGATAGAGCAGTTTACAGAAAAATATAATTTTCATTTTTATTACATAAATTTTTATATAAATTTTTATTTATGAAATTTTTATTATGTAAAATTTAAAAGTTTTTACACAAACAAAACCAATAAAGCTAAAATTAGTAAGGAAACAGGCAACTGGGACAAATTTTGAAACAAATTTCTGTGAAGGTTTGATAGCCAAGATTACCTGAGGAACTTATTTAGATATGTAAGAATGACAGCCATTCTCTACATAAATACTCCAAGGGTATGAACAAGCAGTTCTCAAAGGAAAAAAATCCAAGTGATATGAAAAAAGTGCTTCAAATCATTCTTAATTAAAGGAATGCAAATTAAAACAATTCTGAGATTCTACCTTACAACTATCAGTTTCAGAAAGAGGACAGAAGTAGAAAATGATCATTGTTCAGGGAGCTGAAGGAAACTGGACACACTGGGGCACTGTTGGTGGAGCTGTGAATTGCTCTAGCCATTTTTGAAAGCATTCTGTAACTATGGCCCAAAAATCACTAACCTGTACATACTTTTTGATCCAGTGATACTGCTTAGACCTATGCTCCAAAGTGATCAGAGAAAGTAGAAAAGGACCAATATACACGAAAATATTAATAATATTATTAATAATATCTCTTTGTATTGCTGAAGACTAGTATCTAAAGTGATGTTCATTAATTGGGAAATGGCTGAACAAATTATGGTTTTGTGATGGAATGGTGGTGTTCCTTATCAATAATGAAAGAGATGGTTTTCAGAGAAAACTGAGAAGACCTGCATGAACTGAGGGAGAATGAAGTGAGCAGACGTTTAAAAACAAAAACAAAAACAAAACTTTGAAAGACTTAAGAATGTGGATAAATTCAGTGATTAATCAGGATTCCAGAAGTCTGATGATGAATAGTACCTACCTCCTGATGGATGATAGATGGATGATAGACCCAAGATGCAGAAGAAGAAATCTGTTCTTGGACATAGTCAGTGTAGGATTTTATTTTACTTGACCATGTATATTTGTTATAAGGATTTTTTTTTTTTACCTTAGCAGTGGTGGGAATAGGATGGAGAAGGGGAATAGTGATAGGATGATCAAAAAATGAAGAGAAGAAAAGAGGTGTTTGAAGCTTTTTTCCCCCCAATGTGAAAAAGAAAACAAAAGAATAGCCAGAAGGAATCACAGATAAGTAAGCCAGCTTTTAAAATTACTGTTGTTTATTTTATCTTTAAAAGGAGTTGTATGTAATAAAGTTCTGCATTTGCATGTGTTCAGTCCTTTTATTATACTACTTACATGAAACCATCCATCTTACTTGATTGTGAATTCACAATAAAAAAGTCTTGTGTGAAATTTTTTTCTAGCATTTTCCATACTATCCAAAAAGACAATAATAAACTTCTCAGGGTCTTAATATTTTAAAACAAAACATAGGGACTTATGGGTCATAACCTTAGGTTATTTAGTTAGACTGTGTTGACAATCAAAATACAGTGTGAGAACATGCCAAAAAACATGACATTCATCAATTCATCAGTTGGTGTTTCTTCAGTTGTGCAACAAAAATGTTACACATAATTAGCTCAGATGGTTTAAAAACAAAGCAAAAGACATGATTAAGTTAAATATAATTTGTGTACTCTCAGTGCCAGTGAGATATGTATGCTAAGGCCAGTATTGCATTTTGGCTTAAATATTTCTTTTGCATAGTTAATGTGTTATCACAGTCCTCTTTTTGTGACCTTTGATACCTAGATCCATTCTATGTTTCTACATTGACACTTCACTAATTTAGGTTGATTGATAGGAGGCTAATGTGAAAGAATTTAGAAAAAGAAATAGCATTTTATTTCTTTGAGGTACATATAGCACCTTGCAGCTGAGACAGCCTCATGGATTAACTTGCTTAGTGAATAGATCATTTCTGTGTTTTAAAAAAATTACTTTGTACTGATATAATTTTTTTTAGATCACCTGTTTCCTACTATATTCCTTCCCTTTACCCTATATCAGAACTGTTACATCCTGTCTAATAAAAATCTTTCAAGAGTAAGAAAAAAATTTGGCACATCTCAATGACATATCAAGAAAGTCTAATATGATAATGCCTTGTACTACAGCTGTAGTCTCAGAGCCTACAAAGAAGGGGGGAAAGATGACATGTAACAGTTGCCCCCATTTTGAGGCCAAGCTGATAACATTGATTTCTACTTAGCATAGGAGAGACAAACAGTGGCAGAACTTCGCTACTTTGTTTAATTGGCATTTTTAAAAATGTTATATAAGAGTTTAATTTCTTCTGATGCAGATTTCTGATTTAATGTGGTTTACATGTTAAATTTGTAATTTTCTGAGTTTCCCTAATTGGAAAAGATGTATAAAAATCAAGGTAATTTTTTTTTCAAAATGCTTTTAGGAATGTGTATGTATTTTTAAGATCAAAGTTGCATCCTTTTCTGCTACCTGCATTTGCTCACAATATTTTAACCAATGAACCTATAATTAAATGACTTTTTAAAGGTCTTAGAGACTGAAAAAAACATTTTTAAAAAGGTTATTCTCGTCTCATTTTTTTAAGAGGAATCTTGGCTTTTTACTTTTTTATGTATTTTATTATTGATAGTGATAAGCTGTGCCTGTTTTCCAAGAACCATATTAGCTTAAGTTTGTAGAGAGCCTCAACACCTGATTAGTTGCAAGGTCATGAACTTTGATCATCTGGCATGTCCAGGGATTGCTGTCTTGGTGAAGGGAGAATCTTTTGTTGACCTCACAGATCCTTGGAATGATTTATTGATATAAGTAACATAGGATACTTTGTGTGCATTTGTTGACTTTCCTAATTGGTTATGTTTATTGGCTGGTGGGTATGTTGTATACCATTAAAAAACTGATAGACATTAGACTAATAAATATTGAGTGATTTACATATAAAAATATAGTTATGTTTCATGGTTTTTTTTTCTGTTAAAGTGCAAGTAAATAATTGCAGTTTGCATAGTTTTAATGAAGAAAATAATTTATAAATTAATCCAGAAACTATTTAGCCATTTAATTACAGCTGAAATTAAGACTTTTTCTGGAATAAAAGGGGAAACAGTGTATCTTATTTGTTTTGTGATGGAAAATAAACATCTCATTAAGATTTTGAAACACTAGTCTGGAAGACTTTTTCCTTCAAAAAAAATTTTTTTTTTCTCTCAGAAGTCAGTAGTAATAGCAGCTTACACTTACAAAGTCTTCTAAAATATTTATAATGTACTTTGAATACATGATACAGATACTTCTATTTTACAAATCTTGATGCTTCTATTTTACAGATTAGGAAACTAAGGATCCGGGAGATTAAGTTGTAAAGCTAGTATGTAACTGAGCCAAGGATTTTACAAGTCCAGTGCACTTTTCACTACATCATGTTTCTCCCTAGATGCATTTGTAAGAGAGATACCTATTTATAGGCATGTACTTCAGCTTTTTGTATTCTATTCTTTGTTTATCTCTTTATGTCTATATATATTTTTAATAAGTGAGCTATTTCTTGTATATTCCTTTTTTTTCCCAGACCCAGTTTGCCTATGTGACAGAAAATGGAATGATTTTATTTATTTATTAAGGAGTTGCTTTTTTTTTTTTAAGCCTAGGCTTCTAATAATTAATTTTTGAATATTTTATTTTTTCTATTCTAAACTTAACAAACACCAATAAAAGAAGCATCTCTATATACAAAGTAGAGTGAGTAAAAGGGAATTTTACATGAAAACTCTGAGTCTTTATTACTTATAGCTTGGTTTTTCATTTTAAGTATATGACAAATTCAATTTATAACAGATTAATTCTGATGAAAATGTTTTTATATTCTTTCTGTACAGTGGTTTCAACTATCTGTTTCAGAACTTGTATGACAAATCTGTAAGAACCTCATAAGCAAAAATCTGTCTTAAATGTTTTACTGTTAGTCCTGAATCTTATCACAATTGCAATTGCATGAGGAATGATTTCTGGATACTTTTAAGTCTTAGACTACCCCTTTCAGCAGCTCAAACTTTGTGTCATCTGTTATGACCTTTTACAACACTTTAAAGAAAACATTTCACACATTGACAAGTTACTACCTTCTTAGACTGTGTTGAAATTTTTAACATTTGTTATATCTTTTGATTAAAATGATCTTTGCTTAATAGATTATTTGGTAACCAGCATGGTTAGGAAATAAGTTGTTTTGTTTAACAAAATATTCAAGTTGTATAGAGTTTCTCAGATAGACATTGTGAAGTATCCCTTTTCAGAGAATTAGGATACAATAAAATAAGCTAAACATTGAAACTATCATCAACATAATTCAACTATGTTTTCATTGAGATTATCATAACACCTTGGAATTATAGGGATTATTGTTTGAGCTTCTTTTATAATTGTATAGGTTCAAAAATGCCTGTTAATAGAGAATTCCAGCTAATTATTGGATTGCAGAATTTAGGAGGGTATCCTACCCTTCTACTCCTAAGAAAACAAGCTGCTTTCTTGACTGCGCTACGATCAGTACAACTATAATGGGGCATATGCATTCCTAAAAATCATCATACTATGCAAAATTGAACAATAAAAATCACAGGGCTTAAGGAAAAAATGGGGTTGGGCCACAACACTCAAAAACATTGTTTTAAGTCACACATAAAAAAGAGAGGAACCTAATAAAAATAGTAACACAGCTTTTTACACGTTGAATGGTTGGGAAATAGTAAATATTATAATAAAATAATGAAGATGTCTTCCTTGGGCTGCTGCTTGTCATCTACCCCAGTTCTCAGAGGGTCTGGGCTGTTAAAGTCAAGGGCTACTGGGGAGACTGGGCCTCATCTACCTGAAACTTTAGGAAAGGTGGAAGAAGGAAGAAAAACGAGGGAGGAGTAGTGTGTTTGTAGAGACAAGCCCTCCTCTGTCTAGCTCCTACTACATCAGAAGCTTTACAATGAATATGGCATTTTACCCTGAAAATGTTTTACCCTGGTTTTCTTATGAAAAAAGGAGGATTGCAACTTATGAGTTATGAAGCAATTCAGTTTTCTGTGTTCTTGAAAAAATTGAGAAGCAAATGAAGCAAAATTTGTGTTAATACTCAGATTTCTCCCCTAATACATCACTTGAGTTGTAGCAGGTTCTCATTTTCAAAACAAGCATTATAGAAGAATTGACTCCATTCGTCAGTGATATAGGCATCCTTTTATTGGTCCAGGCGCAGAAACATGTTGTGCTTTATTCTTTGTGTACCCTTGCCTCACATATTCAGTCACTCATAAAGTCACTTTGATAATTTTCTTTGAAATGTCCACTTTAAATATATATTTTTCATTCTATCTTTGCTTTCAAAATCCTAATTTAGGCCTTGTAAGCTCCTACATTTACTATGCCACCTGTTTAATTATCCCTGATACTACCCTTTGTCATTGGTCTGTTCCCTTTGCAAAATCTTCAGTGGCTCTGGGCTTAATTTCCCAACTAAAACTTCTTCACACATATGTATTCATGGTTCTGACCATGACTTTTCAACTATCCTTTATATGAATTAACCTCTTTAGATAGAGTTCAGGTATTCCTTGACTGTGCCATATACTTTCTAAATTACCTCCCGTCTGACATATGTTTTTCCTCTAGCCTGGAATGTTCCCCCTTTCCCCTAACCTGTTTGGTTATCATGCCCATATTTTGAAGCTTAATTAGCTCATTTCCTTCCATCTAATCCAAAAAATGTATTAAGCAAGACATTGTGGATACAAAGACAAAAAACAAAATGAAAAATAGACTTTGCCCTTGAGCTTACATTCTATTAGAGGAAACTACATGTAAAGAGATAAATATATACATGATGATTTAAGGATGAAAACAGCACTTTACTGCTAGGGAGGTAGAGAATGGTTTCCTGTAGAAGGTAGAGCATGAATTGAGCCTTAAAAGAAGTAAAGATTTCTAAGAGATAGAATTCATTTCAGGCAGTAGGGGCAGCTAAAAACAAAGTCACCAAGGCTGGATGTTAAAACCTTCCTTGACCTCTCCAGCTCTTATTAATCCCTGTAGTCACTGATTCCCATAGCCCTTACTGTCTGTGTCATTCGTTTGGCATCTGTCTTTTCTGACATTGCTTTTTTATGTATACAGTATTATCTTTTTCATCTAGTGGTTATCTCTCGGGCAATCTTGACTCTGGCATACAGTCAAGAACAAGGAAGGAATTGGAAGGGCCTCTGAAGAGCCCAAAGAAATGTCATAGGTGACCATCTGTGATCACAGGAGAGCCTCAGTTGGTTACCCAGACAGCCTATTAAATTTTGTTTCAAACATATTTCCCCAAAATTGGTTTATCTAGTTTCTAAACCCAAAGTCACTTAGAAGCAGCTAAGGTAGTAGATGTAGTGCTCTGTGGGATTCAGAAAAATGACTTTTAATTTCAGTTATACCACTACTTATCTATATCACGTTAGGTAAATCACCTAACATCTGGGCATTAAGCTTCTCATCTGTAAAATTAATAAACTGGTTTTTATGACCCTTTCAGCTTCAAAATGTCTCCAGTATTAGAGGCAAGAACATAACAGCAGGAGTGACAGTGAAGGACAGACAGAAAAAGCATGCAACAGACATAAGAACTCAAAAAGCATAGCATCTCAATGCTGAGAACATTGTGTAGACAGACCTAAGGATTTATAAATGCATGAAGTCATTTATAGATTGAAACTTGGCAAGGGTAAGTTATTTGTACATTGTTAGTACTTACTAACCCAGATCTTCTGGGTCTAAAAGTTTACTGTTCTTTTCAGTATACTACCAGATTCCTTTTCTCTTTAGGAAAAAAAAAATTCCTTCTAAAGTGGTTAGAAGGTTTTGGTATTTATTTCATCAAACATTGATCACTTATGTGGGTAGTATTATAAAGTAATTTCTGTTCCTTATGATGGTAAGATAAGTGGCATGTTGGCATGTTCTAGACTGCAAACTCTTTGGGAGCAGCATGTTTATTCTTTTTGTTCCCTGCAGTGCCCACATACATAGTAGTAAAGAGGCAGTATGCTGTAATGAACATCAGAAGACTGGATTTTTAATATCTCGTCTTCTGTTTACTAGTTGTCTTGTGATTTGATAAGTGACTTAATCTTTCTGAGCCTCAGTTTCCTAATCTGTAAAATGTGGATGAAACTAGTCATGTCTGCTTTATGGAGTTCTTTTTTTAAGATGCTGCTCAAGCATCACCTTTTTCACAAAGCCTTTGCTGATTTTCAAACTCCTGACAGTAACTTCCCTTTCCAACTACCCTATAGTACCACTTTGTATATATTTGTGCTTATTTGCTTCATATTTATTAAGATGGATAAGATTTTTTACATTTAATTTTTTATTTTTTTCCCAATTACTTGTAAACAAAAATTTTTAACATTTGTCTTTTAAAATTTTGAGTTCTAAATTCTCTCCTTGAGAAGGCAAGCAGTTTCATACAGATTATACAAGTTCGGTCTTGGAAAACATTTCCATTTTATCAATGTTGTAAAAGAAAACACAGACCAAAAAACCCAAAAATAATAAAGTAAAAAAGTACCCTTCAATCTTATTCAGACTTAGTTTTTTATTTGGAGGTAGGTAGCATTTTTCATGATAAGTCCTTCGGAATTGTTTTGGATCATTGTATTGCTGAGAATAACTAGGTCATAGAGAGTGGGTCATCATTCAGTATTTCTGTTACTGTACAGGAACAGGGTTCATATGGTTCTGCTCCTTTCACTTTGCATCAGTTCAAGTCTGCCCAGGCTTTTCAGAAAGCATCCTGCTTGCTTATCATTTCTTATAGCGGAATAATATTCCATCACAATCATATACCACAACTTGTTAAGCCATTCCCCAATTGATAGGCATCCCTTCAGCTTCCAGTTCTTTGCCACCACAAAAGAGCTGCTAAAATATTTTTGTACATCTAGATCCTTTCCTATTTTCTTTTATCTCATTGGGATACAGACATAATAATGATATTCCTGGGTCAAAGCACATGCACAGTTTTATAGCATAATTCCAAATTGCTCTCCCAAGCTGAATTTACGGCACCACCAACAATGCATTAGTGTCCCTATTTTTCACATCCACTCCAACATTTATCACTTTACTTTTCTGTCATATTAGCCAATCTGATAAGTATGAGGTGGTACCTCAGAATTGTTTTAATTTGCATTTTTCTAATCAAAAGTGATTTTGAGCATTTTTTTCATATGACTAGATAGCTTTGATTTCTTCTTCATATCCTTTGACCACTTATCAATTGCGGAATGACATTTTTATAAATTTGACTCAGTCCTCTATGTATTTGAAAAATGAGGCCTTTATCAGAGATACTTGGTATAAAAATATTTACCGCAGTTTTCCACTTCCCTTCTAATCTTCGCTGCATTGGTTTTGTTTGTGCAAAAACTTTTTAGTTTGATGTAGTCAGAATTATTCATTTGGCGTCCTGTAATGTTCTATTTTTCATGTTTGGTCATAAGTTCTTCCCTTATCCATAAATCTGGCAGATAAAATATTCCATGCTTCCCTAATTAGTTTATGATACCATCCTTTATGTCTAAATCATGTACCCATTTTGACATTATCTTGGTATGACAGTGTGAGATATTGTTCTATACTTAGTTTCTGCCAGACTGCTTTCCAGTTTTCCCTGCACTCTTTGTCAGTGGTTTTTTTTTTGGTCCCCAAATCTTGGATCTTTGGGTTTGTCAAGCATTAGATTGCTATGATCATTTACTACTGCGTATTGTGTAAGTTTTTTCATATCTGTTTGTTGACTCCTATCTTAGTCTTTGTACTTGTATCCCCAGATAGTAGTTGCTTAATAAATAATAGTTGATTGATTGTTTCTTCCTATTGGAAAGTGACCTCCTTAAGAGAAGTGACTGTTTTTATCTTTCTTTGTGTCCCCAGAACTTAGCACAATGCCTGGCACAGAGCAAGCCCTTAATACATGCTTGTTGAACAATTGTTAACTTTTGTACTATGTGCTATCCAGGGTTATAAGGATCAAAAGATAGGATGTTGACAAAGCAGTTTGTATAGCTGTAAAGCACTACATAAATGTAAGCTGTTATTATGGTAGTATGTGATTAAATACATAGGTTAACAGAGTTGAATTGTAGTTTGGGGATGAATAGGAGGAGATTTGTATTTTGAAAACACTTTTAACCAAGACAAATTTTATAATATCTTTATTTTTTTAAAAAACCAAATACTTAGTTTTATATGCTCTTTCTCAGAGATACTTACAGATAGGCATAGACTGTAACAACAACTTACTCTTGATTTAACTGTCTAGCTTTCCTATAATTGCTTGTATGTTTTGAGATTCTATGACAATCAATTCAATTATATTTGAATTAAGCCATTTTTCTAAATAATCTAAATTGCTGTGGTAAATTAGATATTTTTACTAACTATAATATACCTCCTAAAGTGCTTGGTTTATCCTCAGGAGTGTTTTGGATACTAAGCAACTTTGATTAAATACAGCGTAAAAGCTGTAGTGTATTGACATAGAACATTCACTGACCAAAACCTGGCCTTGAATTTGAAGTATAAAATCGTGCAAGTTTAAAGCAGATAAATCTTTAAACCTTAGAAGGGGCACTGAACTTGGGCCTGAGTTTGAACCTTAGCTGTACCACTTATACCTGTTACATTGAGCAAGTCACTTATCCTTTCTGTACCTCAAGTCTCCTCATTTGTAAAATTACAAGGTTGCACTAAGGAGCTTCTTAGTTGTAAATCTGTTATGCTTACTCAGTGTGTATAGTAGCAGTTGAAAAGATTAAAGAAGAATAATTATCTTAGCTGTCAAGGGATGTTAGTTAGAAACATGGTTTGGGGGGAGGGCTTGTTTAATGTAAGAACCAGGGATGGGCCAATAGTAAATTTTTATAATAGAATTCAAGTTACTAAGTCATTTTTAGTATAGCATCAAAGCAAAGTGTGCTTGGCACTGAAATGGGCATAGAATAAAGTCTTAGAAAATATTTTTGGCTACTGAAATAAATTTAATAGATTAAATGGGTTTCCACGCAACCACTGAATAATTTTTAAAACATTTCATAATAATAATTCTTATTTGGTTGACATAGGTAATTATCTAGAAGGTATCTTAGAGACCATTTAGTAGAATCCCCTCATTTTACAGATATGAAAACTGAGACTGAGAGAAACGACTTGTTCAAGGTCACTTCATGAATTCCCCCCTCCCAAGATTATTATGAATATTTAAAATAAATTTCTGCTGTTAATTAATTGTGTTATCAGTTCTAGTGTATATCAGGTTCCAGAATGCTGGAGGTAAGATTTGGTTTAGAGAATGATGTAGTAGAAATGAAGGGTAATATTTCCATTTTGTTAAAATTGGTCATCCTAAAAAATCATAAAGTGGTCCTAAGTATGGTTCTTTGTGCATATTTTTCGGAGCATTATTTTGAACTCTTATGAATATTTGGGAGTTGCATAAATCTGTTTTCTTTAACCTAGGTTCCCTTTTAACTTTTATTGCTCTGTTTGAAATAAGCAGGTATGACATTAGGTATCATTTAGGCTTTTATAATTAATAGTTTTTCACTGAGAGGATATGTTATTTTAGTGATAAGGAATTGGGTACTATGATTATGTTTCCCCTTCAGATATTTCTCATTAGTTTTTTAAATAACCATATATATTGGTTATTGTGTATTTTTACACATTTGGGTTGAAAAAGACAACCCTTGGGGGTGGATGATGCCAAAAAACATGATTTCTGTTTTCTTTTTTGTTTTTTTTGAACAGTTTGAACAGAAGGCTGGTGCAGTTTTTGATGAAATTGCAGATAAATGTAAGTACTACTTTAAAAATATGCTTTAAATAATTTTTAAAGTACATTAGCTAGATTAGTTGCTGGATTGATAAATATAGATAACTGATTACTGTAAAGAGCAACTTGATCTCTTATTACCAGTTTTACTTGACTTGCTATCAAGCAGTTTTATTTAAGTAGTTGAGTCGGTTTACATGATGAGCAGATTTTATAATTAATATTCATAATTAATCATCTGCAATATATTTGTGTTTAGTTGGTTAAATGTATTTGCCAAGGCCACTCTTTGAATTAAGGGTGGTAATATTTTGGGAGAGTTGAGGGTGTCTTAGAATGTCTTGTAGTTTTCTAAGTCTGGATAAAAAGATCATTATTACTTAAATAATTGTAAGTAAAAGCTATAAGATCATAGAGTTATAGATTTAGTTAACAAGCATTTGTTAAATGCTCACAGTGTGCCAACACTGTGCTAGATATTGGAGTACAAAGCCAAACAGAGCTGGAAAGGCCCTTAGAGGCCTTAGATTAAGAAGCTGAAGCTTAGAGAGGTTCATTGACTTGTCCAAGGTCACATATCTAGAAGCTGTTTTGAGGTGAAGTTTGAACATCTTCCTGATTTCCATGTCCAGCACCCTATCCATGACTTGGTAGTACATCTTGTCTTCTGGCTAATGTGCTTATTCATTTTTTTTGAGCAGAAAGTTATGAGTTGTAACCTGTTGTTTTCAATTAGGTTTGAGATAGGAGTACAGAAGGACAGGGGAAGAGAAGTTTATATAATATTATTCATTCTATTATATTACTAATTATTAATCCTATAATATCAGGATCAATTTTTTATTTTTGGGAAGGCTGGAATTCTATAGGAATTGAGAAGGGAAAAAACAGAAGAACAGGAAGTAGAAGCACCTAAAAGATTGACCTTACTTTCTTGAAACTTAAAGTAGCATCTTTTCCTTGTGCATTACCTATAGTTATAAATATAAAGTAAATAGATTCACTGACCTGTTTTACGTCTCTCTCTTCCTAAATACTAGATAGTCACAAGCTTAATTTCCTACTGCTTATGAAAATGTATGTCTTTTTGCAATCACAGGCAAATATGTTTATAAATTACATGTCATTCAAGTGTTAGGGACCCTATGAAATCAGTCTCTCTAAATCAGAACACAAAATTACTTGCCTGAAACCTCATGATATTCAGACAGTTTCCAAACAAATACTTCTAATAGTCCCTTTTATGCCTTTCTGGCTTATGACTCAAAGATTATCAGTTATGATTTAGAATGTTGATTTTTTTTTTTTTAACAAAGGATATAACACTGTGAAGCCAAATTAAGTTGTAGAACCAATTTGACCTCTTTGTGATGACCTCTGTCTTATGGCATTTAAAAAAAAACCCACAGACCACTTAATCCTACCTTATAAAAATCATATTTATTTTTATGTAAATCGATCCTTTATTGGTAGTTAAAAGGTAAAAACCTTTGTGTGAGCAGCTACTCAAAAAAAAACTTTATTGTTAGAGCCTTATCCTTGTGTGCTTTAGATGTAATTGACTAATGCTGCTCTTTAAAAATGAAAAAAATTAAATCTCAGTGTTAAAAAATGTGGATAGATATTGAGACATTGTTTTGAAAATTATTTTGATCATCTAAAGTTTGAAGATAGAGGAATTCTTGATGTCTTCTCATTTTCTTTTTCTTTTTTTAAATTAATTTATTTTGATTTATCAATAATCATTTCCATATGCTTTTGAGTTTAAAATTTTTCTCCCCCTTCCTCCCCACCACCCTCCAAGACAGCGCATAATCTGATACAGGCTATACATGTACATTCATATTAAACATATTTTCACATTAGTGATGTTTTAAGTAGAAATTAAAACTAATAGGAGGAACCATCAGAAAGAGGAAACAAAACTCAACAGAAGAGAAAAAAATTAGCAATTTGGCTTCCATAGTTCTTTCTTTGGGTGCGGATAGCAGTTTCCACCACAAAACCTCTGGAAATGTCTTAGATCCTTGTATTGCCAGGAAGGGTTAAGTTTATCAATATTAGTCATCATGCTACGTGGCTGTGATTGTGTACAATGTTCTCTTGGTTCTGCTCACTTCACTCAGCATCAGACCATACAAGTCTTTCCAGGTTTTTCTGAAGTCAGCCTGTTCATCATTTCTTATAGCACAGTAGTATTTTCTCATTTTATTTTTCAAAGGAGAAAAACAGTTTCGGCTTTCTTGTGGAAAGTAGTCTCTCCTTTAACCTATCAGATCTCTTTTAGCAGTGTTCCTGACTCATTGGATTTAGTGCCTGAAAAAACTTTAATTATCTCCCTTCATTTTACAGCTGAGGAAACTGAGGCCTAGAGAACTTAAACTAGGCTGAGTAGGTGGTTTCAATGTGAAAACTTCTCTTATACATGTTAGTAACAAAAACCAGTATGAGCCATGTTTATTTGGTGAGTCATAATATGATGATTTATTTGTGTATCTGTAGGAAATGTATTCAGAGTTCCAATTTGGGATATCAAGTACACATCTTAGTTGGGTGAAGTTGGGGGTGGGTTTAAATAATGATAGGGTCTCTAAGGAGTGAAGAAAGAAAGAGAAGAGAGTGCTGAAAATGAAGCTCTTGGGGCTATCCAGGACAGAGTGTGTGTGTGTGTGTGTGTGTGTGTGTGTGTGTGTGTGTGTGTGTGTAAATACGTTTTGGATTACCTATGTTGCATTTTTATTTTTTTTTTTAATTAAATTATTTTGAATGATCAACAATCACTTCTGTAAGCTTTTGAGTTTTAAATTTTTCTCCCTCTCTCTCACCTACCTCCCCAAGACGGCGCACAATCTGATATAGGCTATACATATACATTCCTATTAAACATATTTTAACATTAGTGATGTTATAAGTAAGAATTAGAACCAATAGGAGGAACCACCAAAAAGAGGAAACAAAGCACAACAGAAGGAAAAAAATAACAAATAGTATGCTTCGATCTGCATTCAAACTCCATAGTTCTTTCTTCTTTGTGGATAGCATTTTCCATCCTGAGGCCTTTGGAGATATCTTAGATCCTTGTGTAGCTGAGAAGGGTTAAGTCTATCAATATTACTCATCGCACAGCGTGGCTGTTACTGTGTACAACGTTCTCTTGGTTCTGCTCACTTCACTCAGCATCAGACCATACAAATCTTTCCAGGTTTTTCTGAAGTCAGACTGTTCATCATTTCTTATAGCACAGTAGTATTCCATTACATTCATATACCACAACTTGTTCAGCCATTCCCCATTTGATGGGTATCCTCTCAATTTCCAATTCTTTGCCATCACAAAAAAAAGCTACACGTGGGTCCTTTTCCCATTTGTATGATCTCTCTCGGATATAGCCCTAGAAGTGCTATAAATGCTGGGTCAAAGGGTATGCACATTTTTCTAGTCCTTTGGGCATAGTTCCAAATTGTTCTCCAAAACGGTTGGATCATTTCACAACTCCACCAACAATGCATTAGTGTTCCAATTTTCCCACTGTCTTCTCCAACATTTGTCATTTTCCTGTTTTGTCATGTTGGCCAATCTGATAGGTGTGATGTGGTACCTCAGAGTTGTTTTGACTTGCATTTCTCCAATCAATAGTGATTTAGAGCATTTTTTCATATGATATAGATGGCCTTAATTTCTTCATCTGAGAACTGCCTGTTGATATCCTTTGACTATTTATCAATTGGAGAATGACTTGTGTTCTTATAAATTTGACTTAGTTCTCTATATATTTTAGAAATGAGGCCCTTATCAGAGAACACTGGTTGTAAAAAATCTTTCCCAGTTTACTGCTTCCCTCCTAATCTTGGTTGCATTGGCTTTGTTTGTGCAAAATCTTTTCAGTTTGATGTGATCAAAGTTATCCATTTTGCTTTTCATATAATGTTCTCTATCTCCTGTTTGATCATAAATTCTTCTGTTCTCCGTAAATCTGATAGTAAACTATTCCTTGCTCTCAGTTTGCTTACAGTATCAGCCTTTATATCTAAATCATGAATGCATTTTGACTTTATTTTGGTATATGGTGTGAGATTTTGATCTATGCCTAGTTTCTGTCAGACTTTTTTCCAGTTTTCCCAGCAGTTTTTGTTAAAGAGTGAGTTCTTATCCCAGAAGCTGGGGTCTTTGGGTTTTATCAGATAATAGATTACTGCAGTCATTGACTACTGTGTCTTGCATACTTAACCTGTTCCACTAATCTACCACTCTGTTTCTTAGCTAGTAGCAAGTAGTTTTGATGATTGCTGTTTTATAATACAAGTTAAGATCTGGAATGACTGGGATACCTTCCCCTGCATTGCTTTTCATTATTTCCCTTGATATTCTGGACCTTTTGTTGTCTGTGTTATATTTTATAACTGACATAATTAAACACTTCACTATATCTGTGATTTTATCAGTGTGGCTGCTCTTTGGAACCTAATCATACCTTCTGAACCTTTTAGACTTGTTAGACTCTTATTTCTTTCCACCAAGAAGAGGGTCTATTTAATGTGCAAGAGGTTTTCCTTTAGGTTTCATAGTATTTCAGTAGGTTACAGTACAACATGGCTGTCTGTCTTTTATCTCTTGTTCTCACTATGTGACAAACCTACTTCTTTTTCAGACAGTTCATATTTCCTTACACTACTACTACTTGTGAGAAAGTCCTTGTTAGTAGTGTGCTGAAGTATATTTTTATTAATTCTTTATCTCTTTTGCCCTTGGGGTCACCTCTAGTATTTATTCTTTGGAGATGGTGGCATTATATGTATCACTTACAATCAAAGGGTATCCTTGGAACAGTATTGGTGTTTAAATGAGAAGGTTTTGTGACTAGGATAATTGAAACTTCTGATAGAGTGTGAATGGTGACATAGCCACAAAATGAATTCTTCCCTTGAGTGTATAACTAAGTGAAAATGCATTGTTTTCAATCTAAGTAAGCCCTTAAATTGCTGGATTATTAACTGATCTATAGCAGTTTGAGTCTCCCAGAGAAGTAAACATTAGATTTTAGTTTAGATTTATTGATGTACTTGGGTTGTTTTGTTTGTTTGTTTTTTACACCACAGTCATTTCCTGATATCCTCCCCAGAATCCTCCTCTGTAACAAAGAAAACAGTCAAGCAAAACCAATCAGCACAGTCACTCAATCTGTCAGTATTTGCAACAGTCAGCATCCATAGCTTCCCTCGTATTGAGAGGAGGGAGGTATGTTGTATCATCTGTCCTTTGGAACCAGTATTAGTCATTGCATTTAATTTGCATTCAACTTCCTTTTAGTGGTGTCATTTATGTTGTGGTAGTCATGTATGCTCTTCTCTTGTTTCTACTTTTTTTGTTTTTGTATCAGTTCATTCAATTGTAAACAAACATTTCAAAAATAATAGTACTTTGGTGTCCTGTTTCTATTATTGTCATAACGAACAAATGATTTATAGTTTTACCAAATAGCTGATAACAGGCAATAGTTTTGTCTTTGACTCAATATTTTATATTATTCAAAATTCTACATTCCAGACTTATTTCTGTATGTAGAGTTGGCAGGTGATTTAGCATTAATTAATCATGCGTGAATGTGTTGCATTTCAAGCTGGTTCTTCTGTGTATTCTATAAACAGCATTTTTTCTTTTCTAGTATAGCTTACTTAAATAGAAAGCATCTCTGTCAAGAACTGATTTACAGATAGATTTTTTTTTTAATTGCATCTGAGGTAACAGAAAAGGTTTTCATTCATTTAGGAGGGGAAAAAATAAAGGAAAATAAATCCCCAAACCACCCAACCAAATAACCCCAAATATATTCCTAAGATTCTGATTGAAGCAAGATATGATTAGAATAGCCCTCCATCCTCTCCTCTCATCTGTCCTTTAAGGTCAGTTTTTCAATCAGTTCTTGGAGTGGGGCAAGTTCTCTTCTGTCAATTAAGTTGAACTCCTGCACAAAAAAAAAATGAAGTGCTTGAAGGCTGTGTTAAGATGGACTTCTTCCTGCAGCTAGATCATGGGTCAAAGGGCTAGTGGTAAATATGTGGTAAAAAGCATACATCCTGAACAAATGCTTCAGGATAGTTTTTGCCACTGACATGAAGTTCTTTGGGAAGGAGATACCTGTTTTGGATGGAAATAATGTCTCATCATCCAACTGGACCTATACCCAAGTCATCAGGTAATCAATATACTTTGGTACAGAGCACTTAATAGGCTTCTTTATGTTGGTTCCATTTACCCAATGATATTCATATTTTGGGCCACTGACATCATTGGGCAGCTCTCCTCTGTACAGAAGTCTGTGATGGTTCCATAAAGCATGTATTTTTTAAAAATTAATTTATTTTTAGTTTTCAACATTTGCTTCCACAAGATTGTGAGTTCCAAATTTTTACCCCATCTCACCCCTCCCTGTACCTCAAGATGGCGTGCATTCTGAATATCCCTTCCTCTAGTCTTCCCTCCCTTCTATCTCTCCCCCCCTTCTCTTATCCCCTTCGCCTTTTACTTTCCTGTAGGGCAGGATAGATTTCTGTACCCCATTTCCTGTATTTCTTATTTCCCAGTTACATGTGAAAACTTTTTTTTAAACATGTGTTTTTAAAACTTTGGGTTCCAAATTTTCTCCCTTCCTCCCTCCCCACTCACCCTCATTGAAAAGGCAAGCAACTCAATATAGGTTATACACGTGCAGTTCCGCAAAACGCTTCCATAGTCGTCATGTTGTGAAAAACTAACTGTATTTCCCTTAATCCTATTCTGCCCCCCATTTATTCTGTTCTTTCTTTTGACCCTATCCCTCCTCAGAAGTGTTTGCTTCTGATTACCCCCTTTCCCAATCTGCCCTCCTCTCTATCATTCCCCTTCTCTCTTGTCCCCTTCTTCCCCTATTTTCCTGTAGGGTAGGACAGATTTCCATACCCAGTTGAATGTGTATGTTATTCCCTCCTTAAGCCAAATCCTATGAGAATAAGATTCGTTCATTCCCTCTCACCTTCCCCTGTTTCCCCTCCACTGTAAGAACCTTTTCTTTTCTGTTTTTTGTGAGATAATTTACCCTGTTCTACCTTTCCCTTTCTCCTTCTCCCAGTATAGTCCTCTCTCTCACCCCTTAATTTTATTCTCCAGATATGACCCCTTCATCTTCAACTCACCCTGTACTCTCTATCTATCTATCTATATATATACATACATACATATGATTTTTTCCCTCCAACTACCCTAATACTGACAAAGGTGTCATGAGTTATAAATATCATCTTTCCATGCAGGAATGTAAACAGTTCAACCATAGTAAGTCTCTTATGCTTTCTCTTTCCTGTTTACCTCATGTTCCACTTGAGTCTTGTGTTTGAAAGTCAAATTTTCTATTCAGTTCTTGTCTTTTCATCAGGAATGCTTAAAAGTACTCTACTTCACTGAATAACCATTTTTTCCCCTGAAGGATTACACTCAGTTTTGTTGGGTAGGTGATTCTTGGTTGTAATCCTGTCTCCTTGCCCTCCAGAATATTATATTCCATGCCCTGCGGTCCCTTAATGTAGAAGCTGCTAAATCTTGTGTTATCCTGATTGTGTTTCCACAATACTTGAATTGTTTCTTTCTGGCTGCTTGTAATATTTTCTCCTTGACCTGGGAACTCTGGAATTTGGCTGCAATATTTCTAGGAGTTTTCCTTTGGGGATCTCTTTCAGGAGGAGATCAGTGGATTCTTTCAATTTCTATTTTGCCTTCAGGTTCTAAAATATCAGGGCAGTGTTCCTTGATAATTTCTTGAAAGATGATGTCTAGGCTCTTTTTTTGATCATGGCTTTCAGATAGTCCAATAATTTTTAAATTCTCTCTTCTGGATCTATTTCCTAGGTCAGTTGTTTTTCCAATGAGATATTTCACATTGTTTTCTAATTTTTCATTCTTTTGGATTTGTTTTACAGTGTCTTGATTTCTCATAAAGTCACTAGCTTCCCATTGCTCTATTCTAATTTTTAAGGAAGTATTTTCTTCAGTAATCTTTTGGACTTCCTTTTCCATTTGGCCAATTTTGCTTTTTAGGGCATTCTTCTCCTCATTGGCTTTTGGACCTCTTTTGCCATTTGGGTTAGGCTGTTTTTTAAGGTGTTGTTTTCTTCAGTATTTTTTTTGGGTCTCCTTTAGCAAGCTGTTCACTTTTTTTTCCCATGATTTTCTTGCATCACTCTCATTTCTCTTCCCAGTTTTTCCTCTACTTCTCTTACTTGCTTTTCAAAATCCTTTTTGAGCTCTTCCAAGGCCTGGGACTGATTCATATTTTTCTTGGAGGCTTTGGATGTAGGAGCTTTGACTTTGTTGTCTTCTTCTGGTTGTGTGTTTTGATCTTCTTTGTTACCCAAAAAGACTCTGTGGTATGACACTTCTTGCGAGGTTTGCTCATGATCCCAGCCAATTACTTGAGTTATAAACTCTTTATTAAGGTAGAGATCTGCTTCCGGTGTGGAGAATGTACTGTCCCAAGCTTCAGGGGTTTGTACAGCAGTTTTCAGAGATACTTCTAGGGACCTGTAAATTTTCAGTTCTTCCAATGTGGTATGATAAGGGGTGAGGTGTTTACTCCTTTCCTGGCCTATGCTCTGGTCTATGAGTGACCACAGGCACTCTTTTCTGTCTTGGAACTGAGGAGTATTTCCTCTCCACCACTACTACAAATTCTATCACGCCAGCACTCCTCCTCGCCCCAGGACAGCCACCCAGAAGTATGACCCAGATCCAAGCATGGGCAATGCAAGAGATTCCTGCCTTAGCACTGGCAAAGAGATCCCTACGATCCCCCTCTGATCAGACACTTGATTCCCGCTCAGTCTGTGGGCAGGAAGCTTGGAAGGCTGCCCCAGGGCCAGGCTCAGGAACTGGGGCTGAGCCCTAGCTTCTCTCTCACTGCAGAAACAGACTTTTCCCACTGACCTTCTAAATTGTCTTTGGCATTTGTGGGTTGAGAGGTCAGGAAACCGCCATAGCTGCCCATGATTCAGTCCTCCGAGGCCTGCTTCAGGTTCACTGTGGTGTGCGCACCCACTCTGAATTGTGCTCCTCTCCCAGCCCGGCGCAATATACGTTTCTGATCAACCATTCAGGTTGTCTTGGGCTGGAAATTTGTTTTACTCTGTCTTTTTTGTAGATTCTGCTGCTTTAGAATTTGTTTAGAGCCATTTTTTACAGGTATTTGGAGGGGTTTGGGGGAGAGCTCAAGCAAATCACTGCTTTCACTCTGACATCTTGGCTCAGCCCCCCTTCATAAAGCCCATTGATCTGGTTGAAGAAATCCATAGTGTTATTGTGGCTGCATTCAATCTCCCAATTCTGTTACCCTTAACCTAGCCTAGCCCTCCATTGTTTTACTTCCCTATGGCCTCAGGCCACTTCCCTGCCCTGAATTCTAACTATACTCCATTCTCCTTTGGCCTAGTGATCCTGGTCCCTGGAGTTCTGTTACCTGGTAGGCTACTTGGCCACTCCTAGATCCCTCCCATAGTCCTTCTGTATATAAGGTCCATCTTGTCTCCATTAAGATGATTAGATTCTTAAAATCCAGCGACATGCTCAGATTCTAACAATCTAGCCCATAGCTCACTAATGTTCAGACTCCTTAAGAGTCTAGCCAATATGATGGATGTTCTAATTACTCTTGTCTTTGTCTAGGAAAAAAAAAAAAGAAATCCACAGTGTTGACTGGGACCCACTCATTTAAGTCTTCCTCCTCAGGAAGCATAACAGCCATCTGCAGTTTGCTGTTTCTGAGGATTCCCTTTGTATCTTTCTTGTGAAATAGAAAAGCTGAAATCCTATGAGTTTTGTTTCTGAGCTCAATATGTATTCTTCATGAGTTATCTGGTGTTTTTTGTTTTTTTTTTTTTGGCTAGACAATGGGGTTATGTGACTTGCCCAGGGTCACACAGCTAGTAAGTGTTATGTGTCTGAGGCCGGATTTGATTTCAGGTCCTCCTGAGTCCAGGGCCCGTGCTCTATCTATTGTACCACCCAGTTGCCCTAGTTATCTGTTATTTTGATAAATACTTTTATATATGAGTTATGAAAATCGAAAGGAGTCTTGGTCTGTTCTTAAAATGGACTTGACATCTTTTAGATCGTAATTACATTTGCTGGCAATAGTTTCAGTGGCAGAGTTAAAAAAAAAAAAACTTAAAACATTAGTAGAAAAAACAAATCCTGGCTCTATCAAACTTTTTTGACTGCAGTTTTGCAATATTTTTTCCCCTCTTGTACTTTGTAATCCTAGTAGAGAAAAGAAGCTAGCCAGATAGCTAATAACACAATTGTGTGGTTTCTTGAGGTAAAATTGTTTTTATTATATTTTTTAATTTGGAAAACCATGTTTTTGGTATATATGGAAAAAAAAATGAATGAGACAAAACTAATATTCCATTAGGAAGAGGTGATTGGAATAAGTATTTCTATAGTGCTTATGTGCCAGGTACTGTACTAAGAGCTTTACAATTATTATGGTATTTTATCTTCACAACAACCCTGAAAGGCAGGTAGGTGCTATTATTTCCATTTTACAGATGAGAAAACTGAGACAGATTAAGTGACTGGGCCAGGATCACAGAGCTAATAAGTGGTTGAAGCTGGATTTGAACTCAAGTCTTCCTGACTTTAGGCTCAGTGTTCTACCACCTAGTTGCCAGGAATTCTAAGTAATATGTGTAAATAAATGAGAGACATCAAAAGATCTAGTATATAGTTAGGTTCCTTGGCTTAGGGTATGTACAATGTCCTAATAGTGCAATCAGTTAATTTATCCCTCAACTATAGTGTCATTATTTTAGTCCTAATTAAATGATGAGGTTTTTAGAATAAGGAAAATGAATCCTGTTGACTTATTAGTATTGCCCTAAATTAGATAGTAAGTATGATTAAGTTTCTTATAATGGGATTTTTTTAATGTTTAGTCTATCCTGGTAGTAAGAAAAATCATTCACAACATATAATACTCAAAGTTTGCAAAATGGTTTAACTTGTTGTGATAGTTTGTACAGTAAGGGATTCATTTTTTTGTAGACTGATGGAATTTTAAGAGTTCTGGAGGTCTTGTCCTAAGATTATACATTTGAGAGGCATTGTGGTGTAGTGGATAGAGTACTGGAATTGTCAGGAGACCTGGGTTTAGATGTCGCAGTGACATTTATGAATTGTGTAACTATGGGCAATTCACTTAACCTCTCACTGTCTTGGTTTCCTTTCATGTAAAATGGAAATGATACTTGGCCTATGTTCTTCACAGTGTTGTTGTGAAGAAAGTACTGTGCAAATCTTACAGGGCTTCAAATACGAGTTGTTGTTACTAAAGAGGAAAGCCTAGAAAACTTGGGATTTACCCAAGATCATACATTGCTCTGGCTGTCTTTTTTATAATGATTTCTTGTTAACTAACATTATATTATTGCGGCCAAGTTTGAAGGAGACAAACAAGTTTGGGTTTTCACTTACTGTAGCTACCAAGTTTAAACATCTTCCAGAAGTATTATGACAGGGACTTCAGAGACTATCTAGTCCAGTTTCCTTACTTTATGGATGAGGAAACTAAGGACAAGAGAGATTAATATAAATTCAAAATAAATAATTAAGTTGAGAGTGTTGCACTTGATAATCCCTAGGGTCCCTTCTACCTCTATGATAAATGAATTAATAACCACCTTAGGGACATTCTGGAGATCCTGAATCCTGTACTATTGGGACATAAGCTGGTGGAAAGTATAGAGGGTCAGAGAATTTGCAGAAAGAGTTGACATTTTTTTTTCTGTGACCCAAAGCAAAGTAGTTGTTACTATAGAAAATGGTCTTGAATAATGATAATAATACCTAGTATTTATTTAGTGCTTTAAAGATTGCAAAGCATTATACAAATATTATCTAGTTTGATTCTTATAACAATCCTAGGATACAGGGGCTATTATTATCCCTATTTTACAACTGAGGTGGAGAGAAGATAAGTGACTTCCCCAGGTCCATATAGCTACCCAGTGTGACAGGATTTGAACTCAAGTCTTCCTGACTCAAATTCTAATAATCTAACGAATATTTTTCACCTCCCAGCTGTCTCTATCAAGAGAAAATATTTTCAGTGATTTATTCATGGGGATAAGGCTGACTGGGTATGATGAAACAAATGCTAGATTGGAGTCATAAAGCCTGGGTTCTTGACATTACCTTTGTGAACTTAGACAAATCACTTCCTTCTCTGGGCTTCAGATTTTTCCTCCATGAAATTATGAGGTAGTCTTAAAAGTCTTTAAGTCAGAGGATCCCTTTCCATCTCACAAGTGTCATGTCTAAACCTTCTAATCCATGTACTTGAGAAGGAGGTCTATAGTGGAATGTCACAGGTCCTTCTCCTTTGACCTGGTTTTGTTTATTTTTATGCATGACTTAGATAAAAGCATAAGTTCACTTATTTACTTAGCTAGCATTTCTTAAATACGGTATTGTACCAGGCACTGTGCTAGGTGCTGGGGATACAAAGTAAGGCAAAAACAGACCCTGCCCTCACAATCAAAAGGGGCAAATAACTATGTACAAACAAGATATAGGCAGGGTAAATTGAGAATAGTTTCAGAGGGAAGGCACTTGCATTTGAAAGACTTCTTGCATCTGAAGTAGTACTTTTGAAAGAGAGAGAGAACAAGTGTAGACTATGGTTTGGGAAATGGCTTTTAATGAAAGGTAGGCTTTGGTTATGAGGAGAGAATTCTGTGCCAGAAAGCAGTATGAACCAGGTTATGAATATGATAATGATCATGATTGACATGTTTGATATGTGATAAGGAGACTGTTCTGGCCAAACCAGAGACTTTGTTAGGAAATAATGGTAGATGAGATTGGATAGAGTGCAGCAGCAGAATTCAAAGCAGAGAAATTTGGACTTTATCCTGTAGGCAAGAGATAACCATAAAAGATTTTTGCTTAAAGGAGTGATGATGATGATGATGAAAGCAGTGTTTGAAAAAGGATAGTATATAGAGGAGATTAGAAATAGGAAATACGGTTCTTGGAGGGGAAATCCAAGAAGAATTGACAGGAATGAGTGATTGAATATGGAATGAAGACATATGAGTTAAAGATGGTTGAAGTTTTGAGACCAGTAGAACAATTGTATCAGCCACAGAAATAGCAGATTTGTGAGATACAAATTTTGGGCAAATATGAAGTATTTGATTTTAAGCTAGGTCAGTTTCAGCAGCAGTAGGTTTGCCTTCCTCTCCCTTCACCCCACCCCACCCTTCAGTTCAGCAACTCATAAAGACTATCAAATACATCATAGAAGGGTTGTGGTATGTTTTGGTGGAGGGAGTACCTTAGACCAGTAACAAATTTTTTGCTTCTGGGTGAACCCCCCCCCCCTTCAGAGAATATAACTCAGGACTTACTACTTTATGCATTACTGTTATGATAGACTTCTGTTCTTTGTGTGATTACAGTGGAAAACACTAGCCTGAGATTTAAGCACTAGATACTGGTTCTAGTAGAGGCACCTAGATAGCTCAGTGGATAGAGCACTGAGCCTGGAGTCAGGAAGACCTAAATTCAAATGTGGCCTCAGATACTTACTAACTTGGCCAAGTCACTTAATCCCTGTTTGCCTTAATCCAATGGAGAAGTAAGTGACAAACCACTTCATTATCTTTGCCAAGAAAACCTCATGGACATATGGTCTATAGGGTAATAAAGAGTCAGACAGACTGAGCAATAACAATGGGTGCTAGTACCACCTCACTGATATCTAGCTTTGGAGCCTTGGGCAAGTCACTTACCTCTTAAGTTTCTGATTACTTACCTGAAAATGAGGAAGCTACTAGACAAGATGATTTCTAAGGTTTCCTCTTTTGATTTGAAGAATTAACAAGCCTTCCTAAACATCTGTCCCTTACAGAACTGAGGAATAGACACTGCGTAAAATAGAGCTCATGTGACAACATGAAATATGTAACTTTGAAGGATTGAAAATTTGAATATGATGGTAGCAACAGGGGGAAATAATCAATAGGCATTTGGAAATAGAAACAGAGCCCTGGGGAAAGATACGATCTGAAGCTGTAGATTTGAGAATTATCCACAGAGTTTATAGTTGAAGGAACGAGAATAGGTCAGCTCTGAAAGGGAGAGTTTTATGATTAAAACAGCACTAAGACTTTTGGGACATCTTGTATATACTATAGAAAAAAGTAAATGACTGAAAACTTAGCCAGGTCTGTGTTATCTTTGACTGCTTTTAGAACAAAACCCTTTTCAGGAACCTTGCCTACCCTTCATCTTATCTCTTGAAGATCTTGACGCTAAAAACCAGGAAACTAGCTGCCTGATTTCCAAATAATTTCTGTGATGCTTCATTTTTTAGTACTTGGCATTTAGGGGTGGAAAAACAAAATCTTTATTTACGTGTTACAAATGAGGTACAAATGGTAAGTTATTATGAAATGTGAGTATCAATTGAAGTTTGAAGCAGTTAATTTACTTATACAATACTTGAATTCCAAAAGTATGATATCCTGCTTTCATTATATAGTTATTAAGCAAATTTATATTTTTTAGATAGGTACTTTGCTTAGATACTGATACCTTATTGTTAGATAACTTTTTATCACCTATGGAAGCAAAATAAAATTTTTTGGTTTGTTTTATGAGTTGGCAGACACTTAACAAATCAGGATATGTTGCTGACAGTTGTGATGACAATTATGAGAATTAAGCATTTATATTTTTTAATTTAAGTTTTATAATGCATTTATTGTCCTTATTTTTAATCTTGTTTTAAAATAACTAAAGTGCATTTGTCTGTAAAGTCTTGAAGGAGAGAGCACAAACTATTTATTGGAAGGAACTTTTGGAGTGGATTCTAGTCCTAGCTCTAATATTGGTTCTCTTTGCAACCTTAGAGAAGTCACTCAGACCCTCTGTGAAGATTTTCTTATCTATCAGATTACATATTAATATGTAACATATCTATCTCAAGTTGTTACAAAACTTAAATGAGATTACATATTAAATACTTTTAACATTAAAGTATATGTAATTTGGTGAATCTCTTGTTAGATGAAATAATACTTTTCTTTGAATGTTAATAAAGTCTTATACATGATGTCTACTTTAATATTACAAAATTTGTCTAAGCAATTTTTTACTTTTTAAGGTGGTGTTATCATGGATACAGAAATGACTGAAGACATGGACCACAACTTAACTCCTCCTCTTGAAAGCATGTCTTATGGAATGCCGAATCAAACAGGATCTGAAAATTCATTGCTCGATGAAGATGATTATTTTTTGAACTCTGGGGATCTTGCAGGGATTCCAGTTGTTGGTAGTGACAATGAGGATGAACGAGATTTTAGTACAAAGGACAATCTCACATCTGCAATTCATGCTGCTGATAGTTTGGAAGTAGATCGAAGAGTAACACAGCATGAATCAGACAGTGAAAAAGAAATACATATTCAGAATAAAGTTAAAAAGGACTTTCCCAAACAGTTTGATCAGGGTTCTGTATTTAAATCCATTCGGAAAGATTTTAGTCTAGCAAGAGAAAACAACAAAGAGACATTTTCTGGAAAGGAGAAAAATAGAGACATACCTTATCAAGATCGTGAAAAACGGTTGGATAAACCCCATAAAGAGGTGGATTCCAGGTTGAAAAGCAGTTTTTTTGATAAAGCAGGTAATAGTGTAATATGTTGGAATAAAACTATAGAGCAGAGAAAACAAGAACTAGATGAGATGGTTCAAATAATCGATTGTAGTTAATGTAGCAGCTGCTTGCCATGGATCTGTTATGTATAAGGGACTGTTCTAGATACTGGGGATACACAGTGAAACAAGCCATAGACCTTTGACACCCAAGGAGCTTAGGTCTAATGAAATAAGACAGATAAATGCGAGAATGTGATTAAATTGAAAAAGGGGAAAGTTGAGACATTGCATCAAGAATATTGAGGAGAAAAGCAATGACTTAGAATTGGGTAGGAGGATTGGTTATGGAATACTTCAGTTGTCTCATTTATGCCCTGAAAAGAGGGAAGAATTTTATGAGGTGAAGGTGGGTGAAGTCCATTTTATGCAAGAGAGATACCATGAGATAAGGTACAAAAGCACAGTGGGAAAAGCTGGGGTGAGAATGGGGTCAGAGGAGGGTGCAGGTGAGTAGGGCTCTGATACAAGTAGATAAGATTGTAAACATGTATTGGAACCATATTGCAGACCTACCTTGAATGCCATAACAATTTGATACTGTTTTTGGTACCCTACTTTTTCTGCGGAACCAATGAAGGTTATTAATTAGAGTAATATGTCAAAGTAGTATGTTAGGGCCATTATCTGTGCAGTACTGTTAAGGGATCATTTGAGAGGGAAATGACTGAAAGTTTTTTGGTAGACTACTAGGGAACCACTGTTAGAGGAGGTTAAAGGAAACTAAAACACCATTTCTTCCCTCCTCCTTTTTTGGGGGGGGTCAGGGAGGCAATCAGAGTTAAGTGACTTGCTGAAGGTCACACAGCTAGTACATTCTGAGAACTTGGGTTCTTCTGATTCCAGGGCTGGTGCTCTGTCTACTCTGCCACCTAGCTACCCTTAGAGTACCATTTTAATCTTTTTTTGTGTGTCATGGAACTCTTTGGTTATTTCTTTTCAGAATAATGTTTTTAAATGCATAAGATAAAATATGTAGGATTACAAAGAAATCTAATTTTCTTGAAAAACAGAAGTTTGAGAGCCCCCTGAAATTTATCCTTAGATCCCTTTGCGGTCCATGGACTCCAGGTTAAGAAACCCTTGGACTAGAGAGAGGAAGAGAGACCAAAGTAGCCTAAACTATACTATCTTTTTTTTTCTTTTTTTTTTTGGTGAGGCAGTTGGGGTTAAGTGACTTGCCCAGAATCACACAGCTAGTGAGTGTTACGTGTCTCAGGGCGGATTTGAACTCAGGTCCTCCTGACTTCGGGGCTGGTGCTCTATCCACTGCACCACCTAGCTGCCCTTGAACTGGACTATCTTTAATGGGGATAGTTGGAATGTACATTTGTGAAGTAAAATCCATAGGATATGGTAACTAGCAATGGAGGGATTAAGGAGTCAAAAGATAATTCTGAATGAAGAGTCAAAGATAACTGATTGTGGATATCTGAGTGACTGGGAAGAAGGTGTTGCTATGGATAGAAATTGGGAAGTTGAGAAGACCAACTTTTTGAGAAAAAGTGATGAATTCAGTTGTGAACATGGTGAGTTTGAGGCATTGAGTCATCCAAGTGAAGGTGATCTAGCACAAGTATGGACTCACAGGACAGGAGTTATGGTTAGAGGGGTTAGATTTGTAGGTAATCTCTGTATAGATGACAGTTGAACTCACTGGAGTGAAGGAGATAGCCTTGGAGAGATTACAGTAGTAGGCAAGTAATCCTGAGGGCCAAACCTGGGGGTGAGGGATGATGGGGTGGCATACACACACACACGCACACACACACACATATATGTGGAGGAGAAGGAGGATGGATAGCAGGCAAAGGATACAGAAGAATTGTGCAGAGAGGTAGGAGGACAACTCTAAGAGTACAGGATCACAAAAGCCACGAGAGGCCAGAATATGAAGAACCCTGCCAGAAGTCAAGGAGAACGGAGACTAGAAAAAAAAAAAAGTGGCTCTTGGATTTGAAAGGCAGCATGGTGCAATGGAAAGGTACTGGATTTGGGCTTGGAAGACTTGGCTTTTGAGAAAGTCAACCATTCTGGGCCTCAGTTTCCTCATCTGTCAAATGAGGTAGTTTCACTAGGTCATCTCAGGTCCTTTCCCACTTTAAAATCTGTCATTAGTGACCTTGAAAAGAGAGTAATTAATTGAACGGTAGCTAGTGTGAACGTTTGAAAAGTTGAATGAGCAGTGAGGAGGTGGAGATGATGAGTATAGGATACTCCTAGAAGGTGGGCAGCTAAAGAAGACAGTAATGTAAAAGGACCAGCAGAATGAAGGGAAGAGTTTATTTTTGATTTGAGCAAGTTTGTAAGAATGAGAGGAAGGAACCAGTAGAGAGGGAAATGGTGAAGATATATGTGAGAGATCTTTGAGCTGAGCTGCTTTTTTTTTCTTCTTTTTTTTAAATGACTGATGGTCACAGGAAATTGAAGTGAGGTAGGATAGGGGCAGTGACAGAGAGTTTGCCTTGATAAAGAGGAGGGGCAATCTCATCCTCTGAGGTAAGAAGAAGGGCAGGGCAGATAAGCACATACTTAACATAGGTTAGAAGTGTGGAAACAGGGAGTTGAAGGAGCTCACTTCTGATAGCCTCTATTTTCTCAGTAGATATAGATAAGTCAGTCGAGAGTGATGGAGGCTGAGGAATATGGACTAGCCAGGGAGGCTTAAGAGAGAAGGTATGAAACTACAGTTCTGGGAAATGGGAGACTAAGTAAGAGATGAATAAAAAGATTGCCCAATTAAGACTACATAGATATATTTGTAGTTAACCCAGTCATTTTTCTTCAGCGTTCACATGTTCTTAAGTTGAGGCTGAAATGGCCAATTAAATTTTGTGAAAGCATGCTGTTTTTGTTTTATCCTTGTTATTCCCAAGATAACCGTTTGTGTTCTTTGTGGTCTCTGTTGAAAAATACTGTTAATCACCATTTCTTTTTCCTTCTGCTCCAGCTTTGCGTGGAAAGGCAGAAAATTACAAATTACTTGTTGCATTTTGTTTGGCCATTAAAACATGAAGTTTGATTGAACTTCGTTGTTTGTAAAGCTCAATTTTTTTCTTCTATTTAGGGAAGTCTCATCTATTAATATTTGGTGGCCAAACACATTTTTAAGTTGATTATTTGTTAACTGTGTATAGACATAAACAAATATTTAATAAATTAACTCTAGGTTATCACTACTTTTGGGGGAAAAAATGAAAACAAGACCTAGTTATATTTATGTTAATGGCTAAAGATGAGATTATAATGAATAAGGTCTTACCAAATTCTTTAATTAAAATCTTACTTTGACCTGCATTGTTAATTATAATTATCTGTTCCTTTAAACTTGGGACTCTGTAGTTGAAATAAAAATGGCTCATATTTATATAGTACTTTATGGTTTACAAAGTGCTTTTTTCACAAGCCCATGAGGTGAGTAGTATAGATATTACTTCCATGTTACAGGTGAAGAAACTGAGACTATATGACTATACTCAGGGTCATATGACTAATAAAGGTTAGAACCAGGCATCAAATCCAAAACTTATCTTGCCTTAGACAATGCTTTTTCCATTGTACCATATTTTTGTTACTTTAAGCCCATTAGTAAGAGTTAACGTGCTCAAAATTTTTTGTATGTGTGAATTCCACCGACGGTTATTTCTTAGTAAGAACTGCTGTGTATTTTTAATGGAATAGTACTCATGAAAACAATCATTTTTTAACTCAAAAATGAGTATCTATCATAACAGAATTACAAATATGTTGATTAATGAACTGCTAATAGCTGTTTCCTGTGTGTAAGCTTAGTCTTAAGCTGATTAAGATCAGTTTCATCTTATTTAAGGAAATGTTCTTTGATAGGCTTCTTATTTAACCACATTACATCTTTTCCCAGTATTCATCTCTAGTAATGATATTTTAACAGGACTTTGATATCCAGGAAATTATTGAAACTGGATAGCATCTGTGGAGCAGCATCCAGGAATATGAAAGGTCTGAGGATGATCTGTATTTAATAACATCTATAAGGCATACATAGTATATTGGGTACTATATTTGGACACACTGAAAAATGTGATTCTGGGCTTCAAAAAGCTTCTCTTCTAAAAGAGATAAGACATAAAAATGAGCGAGATTTTGGTCGGTTATGCAGCTGGCAGCCGGTCTGGTGAAGTACAGTTAGATCTCATTAATTCAGATGAACTGGAAGTAAAAAGTCTGAATTCATATTTTATAGTATGTTTGTTATTTTAAATACATATAAAAGAATAGTTGATAAAGTATGTTAAAGTAGAAATCTTGTCAGAAGTGCCTTAATGAATAGATAAGGATCATATGTAATTATTAAAAGGGGGAATATACTCATGAGTATTCTTCACACTCATATTTTGTTAAATTCTTTAGCTTTTTATTTTTCATGTTGGAATTACCACATTCAGGATTAGTGGTCTGAATAAATGAGGTTTTCATAGGAGGTGCTTTGCCTCTTGGAAGGAAAAGAAAAACTACCAAAATGAAATTCTGTAAGAAATTAAAATACATTGAAAGAGAAGGAAAATTCTTAGTGCTTTCGTGATGGGGAATAGGGTGATATTACTAAGGCGGAATCTTACTAAAGTAAATCTAGTGGAATCAGTTAACAAACGTTTATTACATGCCTGTTGTGTTTCAGGCACTGTAATTGGTACTGGAAATATAGAAAAAGAAAAATTTAGTGAAACGGTCACAGGTCTCAATGAACAGAAGAATTGGGGAAAATTTAATAAAAACATTTATTGAGAATCTACTATATGTAAGGCAATTTGCTATATGCTTTAGGAGGTACAAAGTCTTATCTAGTAAACAGGAAAGATAAGATAAAAAGATTTAGCAATTCAAGATTAAATAACAATTTAAGGTAGCAGTAATAGAATTTACTCTTCAAAAAATTAATAGTTTAAATAGGTGTAAAATGTTCTGGTGGATGGGGCAGATGGTTGGGTCAAAAGCAGGACTCTAGAGGTGGGAAAGTGTAATGAATATTCAGAGGACAGAGAGGAAAGCATTGTGACATGAGTGGAGGGTTGGTATTGGGGGAAGTAATGGGAGATGTTTGAAAGGCACCAGCTTTTAAAGGGCCTTGAATCAACTTACCTTTGGGGTTTTTGGAGACCTACTTTAGCTTGAATATCTTGCTGAAAAGGGGAGCTAATGAATAATTGTTACCCTTCCAAATCGCTTTTTACAAGAATTATATTTATATACACATTTGTTTTTTCCAGTAGCTAATCAAGTTGAGGAAACATTACATACCCAATTACCACAAACCCCAGAAACAAACTTCAGGGTAAGTTTTCAATGTGTATACAGATAGCTATCAATGTGACATAACTCTTGTCAAAAAGTTGCTGTATTCACATCTCTTCCTAATAAAATAATTGATTTAGCTTGTGAGGTCAAATGCTGATTTCTTTTATTTGTTTGCCTGTTTGTTTGGCTTAAAAATATTTTGAGAGAGGTTCTAAGAAACCTATGTTGATAGTTGCTTTATTCTTATTTTATTTGTATTCAGAGTTACCTGGAACTGTTACTGTTTGGTGTAGGGAACTTCCTAAGTAGCTGTACAGTTCTTTATTCCTAATGAAAATGTTTTGCTGTGGGTGAGAAAATTAGAGACTCTTGATATTTAAATGTAAATATTCATTAATGTTTTACATTATCTTTTAGGAATCAAGCTTTCCATTCCCCAGTAAAGAATCTATTGGTCCAGAACTGGGGAATTCCTTTGCACCAAATATTAGAATTAAAGAAGAACCTTTGGATGATGAATATGACAAAGCAATGGCCCCACAACCAGGACTTCTAGACAAAATTAAAGATGAGCCTGACACTGCTCAAGTAAGCATTTCTTCTTTTTCATGTTTTTTTTTTTCTAATTTCACAAACTAAATTGATTAATTCCATGAGGTAGTTCTTGGTATTGGGTTTGAAAGGACTTAACGATTATTTCTCAGGTTGAGGTGGGGATGGGGGTGGGAGATGTGGAGCAGGGTAGAAAGGGAGAGAAGAGAATAAGTGCTAGGCACTGTGCTGAGACATTTACACATTTTATTTCCTTTGATCCTCACAACAATCTTGGGAGATGGGTGCTATTATTATTTCCATTTTATAGTTGAGGAGAAACCGAGGCTCAGGGAAACTAAGTGACTTTCCCAGAGTCATACAGCTAGTTAAGTGCCTGAGGCCTGATTTGAACATAGGTTTTCCTGACTCCCAGTCCAGTGTTCCACCATCAGCTGCCTCTAGAGATCTCCACACATTCATATATTGGTAAATTAGCAAGAAGCACAAATGGTTGTAGCATCCATTTTTCTTTTCTCTGCAGAAAGAAGGTATATGTCTTGGCATTTTTTTTTCTCCCTTTTCAGTTTTTTTCCCCCCTTTTCAGTTTTTTTCCCCCTTTGGATCCATTTGTGTTCTTGTTCTCTTAATTTCCTGACCCCCTTTTCTTAGTGGAGTAGTACTGTTGATTTGTACTTTCTGTTGGTGCTTAGTTGAGCATATCATTCTTTATTACTCAGCAGAGATGTGGCTATTCAGAAATCTCTTACCATTATTTGCCTGGAAACTTAGGAAGAAAAAATAAAATTTGAAGAGATTTTGATATTTGGTATTTGATAAATGTTATCATTTTGTTTGCTCCTGGTTGAAATTGCATAGTGGTGGACAATATGTGCCAGCTGCTAACTTTTAGAATGAAATTGTTCTAGTTTGGTGAGCATCAAGTGATCTGGAAGAAAATAAGATGAAAATTTTAAAAGTTTGTTAATCAAACAATAAATTTACCCTAACAGGGATGTATGTGTACACATATATGTACCAACTTATTCTTAATTTACTAGCTACTCCGATGGAGTCATGATTTCATTGCTATAGTCTTTCTGTAACTGTGCATTGCCCATCTCTTCACAAGGTTTCCTCCTATCTAATTTTTAACAATCTGTTCCCAAAAATCCTCTGTAAAGGATCAATTTAGTGGATTGGAGACTTTCCACTTAGATGTCAGTGTACCATTGACCCTCTCCACCTAGTTATTTCTTATTAATAATGCTAATGATAATAAATTTAAGATAAGTGTTTATATAACAATTTAAAGTTTGCAAAATGTTTTATCTATGTCATCTCATTTGATCTTACTGTCACGACATGAATAGTCCTTTTTTGGTCAAATACATTTTTGATAATGGCTTGTGTTGTTCCTCTTGTGTAAGTTATTGGTTGTGTGCTACAGCCTATGTGTCTTTACAATGTAATTATAATTTTTGAATTTTGGTAGAATTCTTATATTCTATAATTAGCATAGCATCGCTGGAAGACTATATTGGTTAAAGATCATAGATCTAGATCTTGAAGTTACCTCATAGATTATCCATCCACCTCCTTCATTTATAGATGAATAA
The DNA here is from genome assembly GCF_900497805.2 of Vombatus ursinus. NCBI lineage: Eukaryota > Metazoa > Chordata > Mammalia > Diprotodontia > Vombatidae > Vombatus > Vombatus ursinus. The sequence goes on along the minus strand of NW_020954553.1, from coordinate 14,736,551 downwards.
ACTGAGGTCCTGGTAATTTTAAGTGACTTGCCCATGATCACACAGAGAGTCAGGAGTAGCATTTAAATGCAAGTCCTCTGATTCTAGAGCTGTGCTATTTACCTTGTATAAACCATGTTGCCTTTAGTATTTTTGCAGTGATGGTCATTTTGGATCATCAAAAGGACCGTATAATTTCCTAAATGTATTTCAGCCTGATTTCAGTACCCAGATAATTGTTTGTGGTATTCTTACCTTAGAGTAGATATACATGTTGATAGAATTAATTTATTATTTTTAATTAAAAATTTTTATTTTATTTTCCAAATTCTCTTCATTCCTCCCTTTTCTCTCCCAACTGTTAAGCAGGTAAGAAATATGATACCCCTTATATATATGAGGTCATATAAAACATTTCTTCAATAGCCATGGTTTAGGAAGAATAAGCAAGAAAAATAAAGAATGAGAAAAAATGCTTCAGTCTGCACTCTTAGTCCACCAGTTTTTTATCTGGAGATGGGAGTAGCATTTTACATCATAAGTTGTTTGGAGTTGGTGCGTCATTTAATTGATCAGAGTAGCTAAATGACTTTCACAGTTGATTATCTTTATAATATCATTGTTACTGTGTACATTATTCTCCTGTTTCTTCTCACTTCTCTTTTCTCCAGTTCATATAAATCTTCCTAGGTTTTTCTGAAACTATTCTTTTTATCATTTCTTACAGCACAATAGTATTACTTGATGAACTACTTTGACAGACTGCCTAGTTGAATGGCATGTTTTTTAGTCATTTCTGCTGTGTCTGACTATTTGTGACCCTTGAGGTTTTTTTTGGCAAAGATACTGGAGTGTTTTGCAGCTTTTTCCAGCTCATTTTACACATAAGCAAACTGAGGCAAACAGGATTAAGTGACTTGCTGTCGGTCACCCAGCTAGTAAGTGTTTGAGGTTGGATTTGAACCCAGGTCTTCTTGACTCCAGGCTTGGCACTCTATCCACTGTAACAGCCTCTTGGTTGCATTTTATTTTACTTAGATGCTTTTGTGAAATCAGTTAACAGCAAAAACAACATGTTCTTACTATCTCTGTATACTTCAGTCAGATGTGTGACTATAAAAATGTATTCTACTCTAGAAAATTGACAATAAAGGCTCACTTGTTCTTTCTTTTAAAAAAAAAACGACAAAAAGTAAACCAAAACTGTGATTGAAAACATAAATTCTGATTCCTCACAACTCTAAAGATAGTAGCATGATTAAACAAAGAATTATGGTCGCAGAGGCACAGAAATTCACATATGGAAGGGACATTACTGCCCATTTAGTCTGATCCATACTTAGAATCTCTATTATAGCATATTCAGTTAATAGTCATTCCTTTACTTGATGAACTCATTGCCACTCTAAAACATCCTATTTCATCTTACCAAGGTTCTGATTGTTGGGAAATTATTTCTTTTTCTTTTTTTTTTAAGGCAATTGGGGTTAAGTGACTTGCCCAGGGTCACACAGATAGTAAGTGTCAAGTGTTTGGTCTGAGGTCAGATTTGAACTCAGGTCCTCCTGACTTCAGGGCTGGTGCTCTATCCACTGGGTCACATAGCTGCCCCAAAGAATCACTGGGTTTTTTTTTTTTGTTTTGTTTTTTTTTTGATAGGCAATTGGGGTTAAGTGACTTGCCCAAGGTCACACAGCTAGTAAATGTCAAGTGTTTGGTCTGAGGCTGGATTTGAACTCAGGTCCTCCTGACTTTAGGGTCGGTGCTGTATCCACTATACCATCTAACTGCCCCACCCCCCCTTTTTTTTAAAGTAAGGCAATTGGGGTTAAGTAACTTGTACAGAGTCACACAGCTAGGAGGTATTATGTGTCTGAGGCCATATTTGAACTCAGGTTCCTCCTGACTCCAAGGCTGGTACTCTATCCACTGCGCCACCTAGCTGCCCTAGGGAAATTATTTCTTTCCATCAAGCTTTAATTTCCTTTTTCTTGAACTTTGAACTCATTGTTCTTAATTCTGCCCTGTAGTTTAATTCCTGTTTGAGGTGGCAACACTCCCTCAAGTACTTGAAGATAGCTTGCACAGGTCCTCCAGTCTTTTCTCCTGGCTAAACATCCTAGGCCAGGGGTGGGGAACCTGGGGCCTCAAGGCCACATGTGGCCTTCCAGGTCCTTAGGTGTGGCCTTCTGACTGAGTCTCAGTGTTAGGGAACAAATCCTTTTATTAAGGGGATTTGTTCTGTGAAGTTTGGATTCAGTCAAAGGGCTGCACTTGATTCACTAATTCTCATATGGTGAAATAAAGCCTTTCAGCACCTTGGTTGCTCTTGTCTGTACACTCTCCTCCAGCTTATTAATATACTTCCTGAAATTTGGCTCTGATAACTGACTGTAGCACTTCATATGTGGCAGGAAGATAGTGAGACTGTCACTATTCCTAGAAGCATCAGCTGTTGTCTAGCCATACGTCTTTCATCTTGTACTTGTAAAGTTGTTTTTGTAACCCGTGTGAAACTTTACATTTATTAGTTTCATTCCAGTTATCTCGCCTCCAAAGATCTTTTCAAATCTTGACTGTTATCTAGTGTGTTAACTATTCCTCCTAGTTTTGCCTTATCTGCAAATTTGATAAATATGTATTTTGAGGGAGGTAGGTGGTATGATGGATGGAGCACTGGGCCTAGAATCAAGAAGACCTGAGTTCAGATTTAGCCTTAGGCAGGTACTAGCTGTGTGACACTGAGCAAGTCACTTAACTTATTTACCTCAGTTTCCTCATCCGTAAAATGAGGATAATAATAACACTTATCTCCCAGGGTTATTGTGAGGATCAAATCAGATAATATTTGTAAAGCACTTAACACAGTGCCTGGCACATAGTAAGTGCTATATAAATGTTAGCCATTATTGTTGTTGTTGTTATTATCATCTAACCTCAGACACTTAATAGTTATGTGATCCTGTGCAAGTCATTTAATCTCTCTTTGCTTCAGTTTCCTCAACTGTAAAATGGAAATAAATATATAGCTACCTTGCAGTGTTGTTGTGAGGATCAAATGAGATATTTGTAAAGCTCTTAGTATTGTGCCTGGCACTATGTAGTAGGTACTTAATAAATACTTCCTCCCTTTTTCCCTCACTCTCTCCCTTTTTTCCTTCCTTTTCTCTCCCTTTCATCCTGCCTTCTCTCCCTCTTTCCTTTTCTGCCTCCTTTTCTTCCCTTCTTCTCTTCTCCCTGCGTTCCTCCCTCTCTTTTTCCTTCCCTTCCTTTATTCTTTCCCTCCTTCCCTCCCTCCTTCTCTCTAATAAAAATGTTAAATAGAGCCAAGACAAACATGGAGCCCTGGGACATCCTGTTGGAACCTTGCTTGCAAGTTGACATCAAACCATTAATCATATTATTTACTTGATTTCACATCCATCTAACTGTGTGGTCATCTTACCCATGTCTCTCCATGTTTTCCACAAGAAAAGTATGAGAGAATTGATCAAAATTAGCGAACTAAAATTCAGGTAAACTGCATCTGCATCATTCCCTGGCATACCAGTTTTATGACCTTTTCAAAAAAGGAAGTAAGGTTAGTCTGGCATGACCTTTTTGATTAAATTATCTTGGCTCTTTGTGATCATTCTTTCCTTTTCTACATGTTCACTAATCATCTTTCATTTGGGCCATGGTTCCTTTTCTTTTTTTTTAATTTTCTCACCTTTGGCAAAATAAAACTAGAGCATTAATGGCTTAGTCTTGGCCAGTGCAAGTACATTGAACAATAAAGATATTAGACCTAAGCTATACATACCCTCTGAGAGGGATCTTTCAATTAAGAAAGTGCTGTTCTGGGGCAGCTAGGTGGTGCAGTGGATAGAGCTCCAGCCTTGTAGTCAGGAGGACCTGAGTGCAAATCCTCCCTCAGACATTTGACACTTACTAGCTGTGTGACCCTAGGCAAGTCACTTAACCCTATTGTCTAGCCAAAAATCAAAAAAACAAGCAAAAAAAAAAAAAACGTACTGTTCCTAGAGCATGAGCTTCTAAAAGGAGATGGCAGAAGGAAAGCTTAGGGCAGGGGTGGGGAACCTGCAGCCTCAAGGCCACATGTGGCCCTCTAGGTCTTCCAAGTGTGGCCCTTTGACTGAATCCAAACTTCACAGGGCAATTTGCTCAGAGGGCCGCACTTGAGGACCTAGAGGGCCACATGTGACCTTGAGGCCGCAGGTCCCCCACTCCTGGGTTAGAGCCTGGGTATTACTCAAAATTGTAAAGAGCCTCAGTCCATACCACACCTGAAAAGGGGAGAGAAATGGGATTTTATTTTTCGTTTCTATCAAAGCTGAGATTTTAGTCAATAAAGAGTTCTTGGTCAGTAAAGTGGCAACTAATCTTTAAACTCAAGGGGTTTTGGAAAAAGAAAAGAAATAGCAATTTGTGCTTCTGTTTTAATCCAGGTAAGTGTATTCTTCACTAAATTCTTTTGTTCATCAGTTTTTAAAACAGTATGTGACAATTCAGTCCTAAACCTCTGTTCAAGTTCAATTCTGTTATGTGCATATATGTACTTTCCTGAATATCTTTTTTTAACATCAAATCTTGGTGCAGAATATTTTGTCAAGGGATGATTTGTATGAAATATATAGTTCGTCTCACTTTGCATTTTCCCCTCAACTCTTTTAATTGAATGTTGTATTTTAAAATGAGGTCTATATTCGTAGATTCTAATAATAGTAAAAATTAAATTTATTTCCATAATCAAATGAAAAAAGTATGTTGTTCTTCTCAGGTAGCTAGTCACTATGGTAACTTATCTAAGAGTTATACATAACTTTTGAGACAGAATGGCCTCATTGTTTGCCAGGAGATGGAATATATTCTAAATACTCTTGAAAATAAAGAAATAATGTAACTACTGTGCTGAACTATCCTGTCATAATTCATAAATTTAGAGCTAAAAATTGTCTTAAAGCTCATCTAAATCTTCGTTTTATTTTTAATTACATTTTATTACTCCCTTTTTTTTTTGTTAGTTAATCCCCATTGAATCTTCATGGTGACAATGAAAAGTATTTAAATAGAAACATCCAATGTAGAAACCAGTTCTGACAATATATACAATATTTTTCTCTAGTAGATATCCACTTTCCTGCCATGAGGGAGGAATTATGTTTAGTTATTTCTTCCTTGGTTTTTCCACCACTTAAGAGTTCAAATTCCTTTTAGTAATCTTTTCATTTGTAAGGCTGTACGCATGTAATATATTACTCTCTTTGTTCTACTTATTTTACTTTATTTTAGATCCTATAAATCTTCCTATTTATTTATATTCACACAACCTTTTTTTCCCCCAGCTCTTCCCCAGTTGATGAGTACCCATTGTGCTTCCCAGATTTTTGCTACCACAAAGAGTGTTGCTTTGAATATTTTGGTATATCCAGTATTGGACTTTTTTTTTCCTTTTTTTTTTTTTGACCTTGACTCCCCTGGAGTATGTGATCAGTAATGAGATTACCTATATTTAAAGGACACAAACAACTTAAGAACTTTAATTGAATAGTTTCAGATTGATTACTTGAATGTCATCCTCTAATTTTAAACAGATAAGAAGGGAAACAATGTAAAACTATTGTAAGGAAATTTTTTGCAAGAAGCTGATAGTTTCTAGCTTAGTAGATAACAGTAAGGTTCAAAAGTTAATGGCCTTTTAAAAAGCAGCTGTTACAATAATCATGGTAATAAGTTTTATCCTTTTGTAAATATATAGATTTTTTTTTTGGTGCTTTCTGTGGAATTTGTAGAATTTGGGTCCCAGGGAAGAAGGAATTTGATTCTAGTGTTTATTAAGATACAAAGGTAAGGAGTAACATTCTTAATCACCTTCTAGGAAAGGAGCAATCCACTATGGTAGTTTATATAAAGAATACAAAGAAGTGGACAGGGAGTATAATGAAAAAATCAATGAGTCCTTAGGCAGAATATATGAAAGTTCTGACTGTGATGTTTTGTACGACTGTGGGAAAATCTGTTGACACCCAGCTTCGTCATCTGTAAAATGGGTATCTGACATTTAAGTCTAAGCTTATTAGAAAAAGACTTGAAAATATACATACTGTTAAGAACTAGTAAATGAGACAGTGTGAGGGGATTGTACCATTTGTTAATGTTAAGAAAACTATTTGTGATGCCTTACAAAATTGTGAGGAAAGAACTTTGTAGAATGACTGTCAAGCACTATCTAAACAAATTTGTTCCTGTTATTTTTAATAATATTAATAATGATATTTGAAAGATCTCTCTATGCCTATACTTTTTTCTCCCTCTTTTTCTTTTTTTAAAAAAAATTTGTTATAAGGAATGGTTCTCTGGGTGGAGTGACAGAATATAAGGAACCATCTAGGTAATGTCAATAAAATATATTTTAAAATAAAAGGAATAAGGTGATGGTGATTGTTGCTCTCACAGATTTTAGAATCTAGTTACAGAGAAAAACTTAAGGAATGGAGTTACATATTACAAAGAACATTGAGTCAGTCAGAATACTTGGTTTTATTCCCATCACTGCCACTAAGTGGCTCTGACCTTGAACCATTTTACCTCTCTAAGACTCAGTTTATTTATATGCAAAATGAGGAACTTCAGCTAGATGGTTTTTAAGATTGCTTTTAACTCTGAAATTCTACACAGGTTAATAAGTGTCCTAGATGGGATTTGAACTCAGGGCTTCTAACCTCCAGAGCCATACTATGTTTCCACCCTAACTTTGTCATGTAGGTCAGAGATAGAAATTTATCTGTTGGATTTGAGCCTTAGATCCCATGTACAAATGTCGCTATTGATGCCTATTAGTGAGAGAATGGCTAAACCAATAATAGTACCTGAATGTAATGGAATATGACTATGTTGTAAGGAATTAATTCTGTAAGGAATGATAAAGACAGAGTGAGTACAGAGAAGTAAACAAGTAACAGGACCAGGAGAACAAATATTCACGATAACTGCAATGTAAGTGGAAAGAGCAACAACTCAATAATTGAACCTAAATGCTGGAAAATTAGAATGGCCAAACTTGGCCTAAGTAACAGATGAGAAGATACCTACTTCCCCTGCTCTTTTGTAGAAATGGGGTGCCATGGACGTGCAGTACTATGTAATGACTCCAGGCTCTTTGGGGTATGCTGGTGAATTTTGTGCAAGTTCTCTTTTCTTCCTCTTTTTCTCTTCTTTATTATAAGGTTTGTCATTCTGGGAAAGGGGTAAGGCTACAGTGGGAAATGGAGATGATGTGAAGAAGAAACATGTTGATATAAATGTGTTTTGGCAAATGTATTTTAGCAAACATGGTAGTGTCTTAAACACTCTTCACCTTTCCTGGTCCAGCCGCACCAGGCTCAGTCATTTCTTGATGAGGGTGTAGCTGACGCCATTGTAATTCCCCACTAAACCTTTGACTGCTTCGGTGATCATGAGCAAGAAACTTATCCTCTTTGCAGCCCAGCTTTCTCATCTCTAAATTGAAAGTCGGACTAATTTTTAAAAGCTCCTTTAATCAGTTCAGTTTAAATCAGTGTTCAAACTCAAGTTACCTGATCTCCAAATCCAATACTCTTTATTAGGCCACCTGGCTAATCTAGCCAGAGGAAACAACACGCGGGCACACGCGCGTGCGTGTGTGTGTGTGTGTGTGTGTAAGTGAGAGTGAGATATATAAATACGTACAAAATATGTAACGAGACGATTTGGGAGGAAGACACTAGAAGAAGACTTCATTTTAACGGTGATATTTAAACTGTGTTTTGTTGAAAACTAGGAATTTTGAGAGTTATAAGTGCAGTAGAGTGTCTTTTAGGCATGGGAAGCAGTCAGGACAGTGCAGAGGCACAGAGAAGATAGGCTACTATGGATCAAAGATGGTCAAAAAGTCAGTTGGACTTGACTTTAGTCTGTGTGAGTGGAAATGATATGACATCAGGCTGGGCTGGGAAAAGTAGATTGTGGAGGGGTTTTGAGGGGTAAAAGGGAGCCCTAGACTTTACTGATGAGGGGAGTGACGTGATCAGACGTATGGTTTAGGAAAATAGCTTTAGTGGCTGTACAGAGGATGGATCGGAAGTGGGGATAACAGATAGGGAAGCCGATTAGGATGCTAGTACGTTTGGCTTAGCAAGAAGTCATGGAAAGACTGAACTAAGCTGATCTTGAGAAGCAAATGAATGGAAGATGTTGTGTAGGTAGAAAACAGGATCAGGCAACTGATTAGATATGTGGAGTGAGTGAATAGTTGAGGATAACCGTGAAGTTTCAAACCTGTGTAACTGGAAGGATGGTGGTATGTTCAACAGAATCAGGCCCCACCTTCTCTAAATCTTCATGCCCTAACAGTACAAGATAATTCCTGGTGGTTTGCAGTGGAATGAAATGAATAAGTGATGTGGGAGTTAATCTGAAGGACAAGACTGTGTTGTAATGGACTAGAAAGGCTTAAATGAGCTCGCATTTGAAGGCTTAAAAGTGTTTTTTTCACAATGACCCATGATGTAGGTAATTCAAATCTTATCCACATTTCAAAGATGAAGAAACTCATAGAGTCTTGTTGGTAGGTCACACAACTCAGTAATCTATAAACTTTTAGTAGATATTCTCCTACTGTGCACCATGTCCTGTGCTGAGCTCTGGGGATACAAACCACTGGGAGGATACAAATGAGTAAAGCATAAGAACTCATTAAAAAGTTTGTGAAGTATAAAAAGTCTGTTTAGAACACAAGCCTCCAGTCTCACAAGCCTTGTTCTCTTTTTTTTACATTTTGAAGGGCGATTGGATTTGGTGAGGAAGAGAGAATGAAACGATAGCACTGCTGGTGTGGCAGGAATGTTGCACAGTTGTGTGAGGTCGGGATGATGCACATAGTGTTTGGAACACAGTGATTAGAGTAAAAGTTTCCTTTTTTCTTTGAAATTGAGAAAGTATGGGGGGGAGAAGAAGGAAGGGAAAGTATGTGTGTATACATTTGTGTGTATGTATACATGTGTGTTGTATCAATTAAGCAATTATTAATTACTTATGTACCTGTGATATACCAGACATTGTACTAAGAGCTGGAGATATAAAGAAAGGCACAAATAGTTCCTGAAGCTCGAGGAGCTTATATTCTAATGCAGGAGACAACATGTAAATATATAGGTACATACAGAGTAAATGGAAGATAACCCAAGAAAGGAAGGCTGTAGGACCCAGGGGATTTGGGAAACACCTTCTCTAGAAGATGACATTGAGCTGAGTCGAGAAGAAAGTCAGTGATTCTAAGATGCTGAGGTGAGGAGGCAGAGCATTCCAAGGATAGGACACCCAGCGCAAAGGCACCGAGATGGGAGTTCAATATTTGTAAGTGAGGACTATCAGGAAAGCCACTGTGGCTGTATCATCAAGTGTGTAGGGGCTGGTATAAGAAGGGACCAGGTTGTGAAAGGCTTTAGGTGCCAAACATATAACAGAATGATGTCATGAAGATCTGGAGTAGAGAAAATAAGCAGGTGAAGGAGGTGATCAATAGGATCAAATGCTGTAGAGATGTCAAGAAATTTGAGGGTGGAGAAAAGACCATTACATTTGGTAATTAAAAGATCATTGGTCCTTTTGGAGAGGGCAATTTCAATTGAATGAGGTTGGAAGCCAGATTTCAGAGGATATAAGAATGAGAGGAGAGGAAGGGGAGGTGCCTGCTGTAGTTGACTTTGTCAAGCGGTTTAGCTGAGAGGGAAGGAGGAAAAATATAGTACTATAGCAAGTGGGGATGGCAAGAGCCATAGAAGGTTTTGTTTTGTTTGTTTGTTTGTTTTTAAAGAATGGGGAAAGATTATAGGTATATTTGGGAGAGACTGAAGATTAGAGAGAGAGAGTAGGGATGATAGGGGGCCATCTGCTGGAGGAACACAGGACATGGAGGGGATGGCCTTGCCAGAAACGATGATCTCTTCATTATAGGAGTAAAGGAAAAGCCATTAGGAGGAAGATGTCTTAAGAGTTATGAAATGAGTAGAGGAATATAGCCTCAATGTTTTCAGTGAAGTATGAGGTGAGATCTTTAGTAGAGAGTGGGTGTGGGAGACTTGAGAAAATATGAAAAGGGTTGGGAACAACCAGTGTAGAATTTGGTAGCAAATTAATTAGGTATATTGTTATTGATATTTTTAGGGCCCAGCAAGATTAGAAATTACAAATTTGTTATGGACCCAATTTTTTTGTGATTTTTTTTTTCTCCCCAATTCTATTCACCCGTGTGTGAATAGGAGTAAAGAAGGTGGATGGTGGGAGGAATCTAGAATTGGGTTTGGCAAGATATAGTTAGTGATGGAATGAACAAGAGATTTGAGAGTAAAGGATAGTATAACTTTGAACTGGTTCACTGAAGTGTTGATACATGGAAGGAAGCTACTGCAGAGGGTAATGACTTGGGAAAGAACTGAGAGGTGGAGAAAATAGAGGTCACATTAAAGACTGAAGAACAGGAGTCCTAAAGCATAGGAAAGGAAGGAATCACAAAAGGTTATCATCAGATAAAGGAGTTTTGGAGCTCATGAGCACAATGACTTTAAACTGATGGGGTGGTAGATTGTTTTTTCTAGATCTTAACATTGACCATCAAATTTGGGACTGATTTACTCCCACTTGTTTATGTTACTCCTAGAGTTCACAACAGTTTTTCCTGATCAGTGATTATCATTTATCTCAGATGACCAATACAACCATTCTTCCTTATTAGAGTTAAGAACCAGACTCTTAATTTTTTTTTTTTTGAAGCACAATCTAATGAGAACCTGACATTTTCCTAACTTCGCTGAACTATTGATGCTTTTTTAGATCATTAGAACATTCAGACATACTGTGCTGGCAGTGTTTAAAATTGGCAGAAAGTTCAAATATATACTTTACATGGGAGACACATTGTTAGAAGAAAATCTTTGACATATTTTGCTTTTCTGGATCAAATGCTTTGTTATAATTGGTAGTTACTGATTACAGTAAGTTCTTGTATTCTGTATATCCCTCTCAAATGTATAATTATGAAGTAATATCCTATAGAAAATCATTTTCAGAAGCCTATCCTTCTCTCATGTTTGTCATGTTTTCCTTCTACAAGTGCATAAACTATTCTTAAAATGATTTTATAATGATGTGACTACTGATACTATTTTTTTTTTTTACCAGTCTTTACTGATTGATTCCCTTTTGAGGGTTAGTAATGTTTTTCGTTATCTTTTGCATTTTTGTAGGATCATTCCAACTTTCAAGTAGCCTAAAAATCCATGGCTCCTCCAACCCATTTCCCTCTTCAACACCACAGTGGTATTCCTAAAATATGAATCAGACTACGGTGACCCCGTGCCTCTAGCTCAAAAAATCTTCAGTTATTCCCTGTTGTCTCTAGAATAAAATACAAATTTGTGACTTTGGCTTTAAAAGCCCTATACAGTTTGTCTCTTGGCTTATTTTATAGTATTCTCTGTGCAATCTCAGTTTCTATCAAATTGGCCTACTAGATTCTCCAAATATAACATTCCATTTTCCCTGCCCAGGTTGTCCCACCCTGTCTAGACCCCACTTCTTCCTCACCTCTAACTCCTAAAATCCTTAGTTTCTTCAGAGGACATATCCAGTGCCACGCCTTGCAAGAGGCTTTCTTGATCTTCCCAGTTTTCCTCTCATTCTTCTTCTTGAAAATTTTTTGAATTTATTCAGTTGTAAACAGGTAATATCCCTGCAGTAGAATTAAAATTCCTCTTGTCACACGTATTTACTTTTTTCTTTGTGTTTCCAGTGCCTGCCATCATGCCTTGTTCATATCAGGTATTTAATAATTGGTTGCTGAATTTAATTAAGTTGATTTTTGATGCACATAATGTCTAATTTTTATTTCGTAATCTCAGTTCGGATCAAGTTCTGATCCTTGTTCTGACAAGTCATTGGTCTAGCTGTACATAGGCAAGTGTTTCAGGGCATGATTTCCACATCAATAATTATTGTTTTCTTGTTGAAATGACTTTATTTGGTCCTTATCCCATCTACACCCTAATCATTCTTTTGCAAAAGAGCTCATGATGTAAGACATGAAGCTTCTTATGTTTACAGCTCTTAGCTCGTCTCTTTCTTTTGTTCTTGAACTATATTATTTCCTGATGTATTTTACTATGTCCTTTCTTATTCCTACTTTTGCATTAGTCAAAGTGGATGTTGATTTAATTTGGTGGGCCTTAGTGAATTCTTTAAATAACTTCTCTACCTCTTCACCCTCTGCAGAAAATAGCTGGCATATAATCTACGATTATTTTCAAGGTGTGGTCATTCTGCAAATCTTAGTCTATACTATAATATGAGATGACAGATTTCCCTTTTGAACATTTCATCAAACCAATTCCAGTTTGCTTCTCTAAGCATTACTTATGAATTCTCCTTACTTTTAGCTACAACTTCTTTCTAGTTTTGTTTATAGTGGGGATATTGAAATTGATATGATTCAGTTCCTCCAGCAGTATGTTCATTTGAGGGTCATTGGAAAAGTTATCTCACTTAGTACCTAAGTTAAAGTTTATAGATGATCTATGAACGGTGTGATTTTTTTTTTTTATTAATTTATTTGCAGTTTTCAGCAATCACTTCCATACGCTTTTGAATTTTACATTTTTTACCCCCTCGCTCCTCACTTACCTCCCTAAGATGGCGTGCAATCTGATATAGGTTCTCCATATACATTCCTATTAAATATATTTTCACATTAGTCATGTTGTTGGTTTTTTAAAAATTTTTTTTATTAATTTATTTTGATTTATCAGCAATCACTTCCATAAGTTTTTGAGTTTTAAATTTTTCTCCCCCTCTTTCCCCAAGATGGAACACAATCTGATACGGGCTATACATATACATTCCTATTAAACATATTTTCACATTAGTCATGTTGTAAGGAAGAATTAGAACCAATAGGAGGAACCACCAGAAAGAGGAAACAAAACAAAACAGAAGGAAAAAAAATAACAAATAGTATGCTTCCATCTGCATTCAAACTCCGTAGTTCTTTCTTTGGAGGTGGATACCATTTTCCATCATAAGACCTTTAGAGATGTCTTAGATCCTTGCATTACTGAGAAAGGCTAAGTCTATCAACATTAGTCATCGCACAATGTGACTGTTACTGTGTACAATGTTCTCCTGGTTCTGCTCACTTCCCTCAGCATCAGACCATACGAGTCTTTCCAGGTTTTTCTGAAGTCAGCCTGTTCATCATTTCTTATAGCACAGTAGTACTCCATTACATTCATATACCACAACTTGTTCAGCCATTCCCCAATTGATGGGCATCCTCTCAATTTCCAATTCTTCGCCACCATAGAAAGAGCTGCTATAAATATTTTTGTACGTGTGGGTCCTTTTCCCATTTATGTGATCTCTTTGGGATACAGCCCTAGGAATGCTATTGCTGGGTTAAAGGGTATGCACATTTTTATAGTCCTTTGGGCATAGTTCCAAATTGTTCTACAAAATGGTTGGATCAGTGCATAACTCCACCAGCAATGCATTAGTGTTCCAATTTTCCCACATCTTCTCCAACATTTATCATTTTCCTGTTTTGTCATGTTGGCCAATCTGATAGGTGTGATGTGGTAGCTCAAAGTTTTGATTTTGCATTTGTCTAATCAATAGTGATTTAGAGCCTTTTTTCATGTGACTATAGATGGCTTTAATTTCTTCATCTGAGAACTGCCTGTTGATATCCTTTGACCATTTATCAATTGGGGAATGATTTGCATTCTTATAAATTTGACTTAGTTCTCTATATATTTTAGAAATGAGGCCCTTATCAGAGACACTGGTTGTAAAAAAATCTTTCCCAGTTCTCTGCTTCCCTCCTAATCTTGGTTGCATTGGCTTTATTTGTGCCAAAGCTTTTCAATTTAATGTAATCAAAATTATCCATTTTTCATTTCATATAATGTTCTCTATCTTCTGTTTGGTCATAAATTCTTCTGTTCTCCATAAATTTGACAGGTGAACTATTCCTTGCTCTCTTAGTTTGCTTGTAGTATCAGCCTTTATATCTAAATCATGACCCATTTTGACTTTATTTTGGTATATGGTATAAGATTTTGATCTATGCCTAGTTTCTGCCATACTCTTTTCCAGTTTTCCCATCAGTTTTTGTCAAAGAGTGAGTTCTTATCCCAGAAACTGGGGTCTTTGGGTTTATCAAATAGTAGACCTAACCTATTCCACTGATCCATCACTCTATTTCTTAGCCAGTACCAAGTGGTTTTGATGATTGCTGCTAAATAATACAATTCAAGATCTGGAATGGCTAGGCCACCTTCCCTAGCTTTTCTTTTCATCAGTTCCCTTGATATTCTAGACCTTTTGTTCTTCCAAATGAATCTTATTATTTTTTTCTAGCTCTGTAAAATAATTTTTGGTAGTTTGATTGTTATTGCACTGAATGAGTAAGTAAATTAGCTGAGGTTGAATTGTCATTTTTATTATATTAACTTGGCCGAATGGTGTGATTCTTAATACCATTCCACTCTACCACCATCACTGCAAAACCAGAAGGATCCCATAGGACTGTAACGTAGCTGGTGTGACAGTCCCTGCTTCTTAACCCAGGCTACAGCAACTGGAAGGCAAAAAAAAATCTGAGGACTGAACCCGAAACAGGCCTTAAAGCTGGACCAGTCAGATTAGCCTGGGGGACATTATGATAAGATCTTTGCCCAACTTAGTAAACTTGTTTGTAATTTCTTTTGTTTTCCCTTTTGTAATTCTTAACCAAATGTGACAGAAGAGATCACAAAAGATAAAATAAGTTTAGTTGCCAGAAATTGAAAAGCTTTTGCATTGACAAAATCAGCTAAGATAAGGGGGGAGGGGAGCTGTTGTTTTGGGAAGAAAACTTTATATCAAATATCTGTAAGAAGTGTTTGGTGTCTAGAATATCCAAGGACCGTTTCCTAGAGTGGGAGGAGCAGACATTTCTCAGAGTGGTTGCAAACTATTAGCCACCCCATGAAAGAATGCTTCAAATCACTCATAATTAGAGAAATGCAAGTCAGAACAACTGAAGTTTCATTTCCTGTCTGTCAATTTGGTAAAGATGACAAAAACTGTAAATAATCAGTATTGGAGGAATTGTGGAAAGCCTGGCACTAATATATTTGTGGAGTTGTGAATTAGTCAATCCATCTTGGATTTGGAATATACTAATAAAGTGAATCAAACATACCTTTTGATCTAAAGAAACCACTGCTAGGCATAACCTAAGAAATTAAAAGAAGCTCCAGTACACCATCATAATTTTACTGGCACTTGTAATAGTAGCAAAGAAGTAGAAACAAAATAGATGGCAACTGATTGGGAAATGGTTAAATGAATTGTGGCATGTGATTGTAATGGAATATTACCATACCTTAAGAAATCAGGGTATGAAGAATGCAAGGAGGCATAGGAATACTTACATGAACTGATATTAAGTGGAAAAAACAGAACTAGTGAACAAGTGTACATGGTGGCCATAACAATGACATAAAAAAGAAAAGCCATTATACAATAGATAATTGATCAAAAGAGATGAACACATTTTCTTCCCTCAAAAAAAAACCCCAAAACCCACAACTATTCACCTTAGGAATGAATGCTCCCAAATTAATAAATCACTAATAAGAGAAATACACATCTAAACAACCCTGAGATTTCACCTCATGTTAAGCAAATTGGCAAAGATGATAAAAGCTGGGAGAAGTCAGTGTTGTAGGAGTTACAGGAAGAAGGACATACTGGTGCAGTTTCTGTGGAGTGATGAATTGGTTCAACCATTTTGGAAAGCAATTTGGAATTATGCAAATAAAATACTAAAATATCTATATCCTTTGATCCAGAGATTATACTACTTGGCTTCTACTCCAAGGAAGTCATTGAAAGGAAGAAAGTCTCCATGTATACTGCAAAATATTTATAACAGCACTTTTTGTAGAGACAGAAAAATTGGAAGTGAAGTAAATGCCCATTGATTGAGGAATGACTAAATAAATTGTGGTACAGTACATGAATGTAATGAAATAATAAATATGATGAATACAGAGAAGTATGGAAAAAAAATTTTGGAGAAGGAAATAGCAAACCACTCTAGTATCTTTGCCAAAAAAAACCCGCAGTGGGGTTATAAAGAGTCAGACATGACTGAAATGACTGAACAGCAACAAATGGAAAATTTTAAACAATTTGATGCCAAGTGACATAAGCAGACCCAAGAAACACAGTATACACAATGACATCAATTAAAAGTGAATGTTGCAAAATTTAAAAAGAACAGTCATTGCCCCAGAGAAGAGATATGAGAAGATACACCCATTCTACTCTTTTGCAGAGGTGGGAGGTACATGGGAATGAAATACACATATATTTTCAGACTTTTTTGATTTGATGAATGATTCTGCAGGTTTTTCTTTTATCTTCTTCTTTTTCTCTTCTTTAAAAATATTTATGTGGATTGGCTGTCTGAGCAGAGAGAGGACTGGATACTGAGAGAAAGTCTGGTGATATAAAAAAAAAGCAAATATCAAATATCAATAGAAATGTATTTTAAGAATATATAAATGGAAAGAACAAGGACAACAAAAAAAATCAAAACTAAATATGAAATTATAATAACAAGATTTTGCCCTGAAGAAGAAATAAGAAAATGCACCTCCATCCATTCTTTTTAGGCATGGTGGTCTCTGAATTGAAACAGTGTATATGCTGTTAGACTTGATTGATATGTTTGGTTGGTTTTGCTGAATTGCTTTTTTTCCAAACTTTTAAAAAATTTCCTGTTATGAAAGATTAGTAGGCAGTAGTAGGGGGATGTGTTGGGGAATGAAGTAATGTAAAAACCAAAGATTATTTAAAACAAAATTAAGCATATAATTCTGTAGCACATACACACAAAGAAACTAGCTATATAACCATGGGCAAGTCAATTAAATTTGCTTCCTTCTCTGTAAAATGGGCATATAATAATACTTAATTGCAGGGACGTATTAAAAAAAAGTATACACCTTGATGCATTATATGAATGTAATTATTATTGATAATATTGTCATTATTTTAGCTGACCTAAATGGAAAGGGGAGTTAGGGGGTTCTGGGGCTATCAGAGAGTTAGAAACTAGGAATCATTTTTGACTACTATTTCTTTCTTAGTTGGGATATTTCTTTGGACTAAAAGTCCAGTATAAATCACAGTTCACTGAGGGTGAAGAGGAGAAATTAATGGATACCAAAACACACACAAGCACCATAGACATATTATGTCTCGGTATATTTCAACTGGTTTTAAATCTGTGATCCTATGACAAATCATTCCCAGGTGAGTAGAGCAGGGAGATGCTGACATCCTCCTCTGATAAGACAAGCAAGGAAACCCCACCTGTATTTCATTTCACTACATTAACCAAATTCTTATCTGTGCAAAACACACAAGAGAAGGAGATGGAATGTCATGTGTGGAATAATTTAATTGCAAGATAGTGGGTAAAGGAGAAAGGAAATTTAAAATGAGATTAGAAAGATAAGTTTGAGTCAGATTATTAAGGGATATAAATGACAAATAGGTGTGTATATTTTATCCTAAGCAGTAAGGAACCACTGAAGCATGTTGATTTGGGGAGTTCCATGGTCAGGCCTATGCATTAGTAATAGTACTTTAGCAACCATTTGTAGTTTTGATAGAGGAATGTAGCAGAGAGCCTACCTAGGTGATGATGAAGACTAAACTAGGGTGGTAGCCATTGGAATGTTGAGAAGGCAGGTAAATGAGACAGATGTGCAGGCAAAATCAACAGGTTGGGTTTCAGGAGTGAAGGAAAGTTGCAGAGCTGAGGATGACTCTGAGGTTGTGAATCTTGGTTGGAAATGGTGGTGTGCTTGTCAGAAATAGGGAATTTAGAAAGAAGGGCTCTGTTTGGCCATGTTTCAAGATGGGACATTGAAGTGAAGTTCCTGTGCAAACAGTTGGTGATGTGAGCCTAGAACTCAAGTGAGAGATGATGGCTAATAATGTAGATATTGGAGTCACATGCATAGAGATAGTTAAACTCACAGAAACTGTTGAGATCATCAGAAGGTATTATATTTTAGAGAAAAGAGGACCCAGGACAAAGGCCTAAGGTATACTTAGATAGAGGGGGTGGTACGTGGAGGTTGATTTAGCAAAGTAGATTGAGGAGTAGTCGAAAGGATAGGGGAGAGGCAGGCCAATCGGGTCATATGCTGCAGAAAACTCAGGGAATGTAAGTAAGGATGTAGAAAAGGGCTTTTTTAAGACTCAGAAATTCACTTTTAAGCAAGCTGAAGGAAAGTTCACTGGAACAACTCCATTGGTTTTTTGCTGAATTACAACACAGTCCTACAAAACCAACTTATCATTGATAAGTTATTATGTTGATGTTGCAGGAGCACAGTAACAAATTGCTATCATAAATATTTCAAACTGAAAAATCAAATGGTAAAAATATTTAACATTTCGTACATCTCTCTAGTTTACATCATGTTCGCATATGTTACTTGATTTCTGCTACTATCTCATGACAGTGGCAGCTCACATTTAGCTATGGCACCCCTATTTTACAAATGAGAAGGGTGTTAGGTGACTTCCCCAAGGTCACCCTGCTGTTAAGGGGTAAAATGGCATGGAAACTTAAGACTTCCTCCTGATTTAGTAGTGTTCTAATAATAATAGCTAGTCTTCTTAGAATAACTTACAGTATTTGTTGGTATTTTTATTACAGCTGGCTGTTATGTAGCATTTTAAAGTTTGAAAAGCACTTTATGTATGTAACTCATTTGATCTTCACAGCACCCCTGTAGGGTAGGTACTCTTATTATCCTCATTTTTACTTAGGAAACTGAGGCACAGAAAGGTTAAAATGGTCTCACCAGGGTCACACAACTAATAAATGTCTGAGGCAAGATTCGAACTCAAGTCTTTCTGACTCCAAGTTCTGAGCTTTATCCATTGTGCCACCTAGCTATATTAATTATATTAATGAAAATCACCAGTGCCTTTAGCACATAATCCTTTGGAGGGCAGGCATGTAATTTTTAAAATTTCTGTTTTATTCCTTCTGTAACACACATGTTTACTGGGGATTTACTAATATTACTTGAGCATTATGGTTCAGAAAATATTTTTTGTCCATAATAATGATCTTGAAGATGGTAGTCTTTCTTAGGTGATAGAATACACAGATTTTACTGTTAGTGAATTGAGTATTTTGGAATGTAGAGGGATACTTTTTTGAAGAATGTGGCACTTGAATTGGTTTCTCCATTTAGAAAACAGAATGTGTATCGATTTCATCATGCCCTTGTAATAAATGAAAAAAGTCAAACATGTAGGGTTTTTCTTTTCATTGTAGGTTAGGAAGCTAAGTTTTATATTGATTCTTATTTTGCTGCTGAGACAGTAGTTTTGAGTGTAGAGACTTTAATAGTTATAAATGTTTTCAAATACTTAATTTTAGTAAAAACCATGTTTTAAGTGAGAACATGTCAATCAAAAATATAGTAAAAAAATTATTTTTGAATAAGAACTGCAAGGCTTGGGCTGGGATGGCTCTTATATAAACCTTCAAGTCCTTTCGGGCAGCAGCTGTCCAGAAACCAAGTCAACCAAAAAAGTTTAATTCAAATCAGAGATTTCAATGAAGATTAAATCCTGTGAACCCTTTAAAATATAGCTTAAATTAGCGTATAAGTCACCCATCAGTTTATCTTTGTACTGACTCTCTTTAGATTTAGTCATTTTTGCCATTCATCCATTTAGCCTCTTTATTTGACCCCAGTAAAATGGGAGATTGTCTTTAGCAGCCATAAGAGATCTCAAAAGACTAACAAATCTTCTTTCTTAAGTATCGCTAGTAAACACTGTAAGGTTTTAAAATTTTTTGACTCTGAGATGTTTTGAAGGAATGTTAGGGGTTTTTTGAGTGTGTGCTAAAGGTAATTTTTCTCTCTTGCTTGAATGTCTGATTTTCTTGAGGGCATTTTATCCATTTTTCCCCTCCCTTTCTTTCAGGAGTATGGTCATGGCCAACAGGGGAAAACTCCAGAAGGAGAACTGAAAATTAGTGCTGTTTTTTCAGTCAGTGGCAGTCCTCTTGGTAAGAAGCACAAATTTGTAAGTTATCCACTTACCTATTCCAATGTGTATCAGGAAACGTATCTTCTTGGATTAGTGATGTAGACAGTAATGTCTAATCTTTGATAGCACCATTAATTACAGACTATATGATTTATGTTAGATGTCAAGACAGAGGAGATTGGAGCTGAAAGAAAAATAGAATATATGTATTTAATATTCATGGTAAATACCAAAACCTTTTTCCCCTTCCTGTTTTGTTTTTTATAGCTCCACAGCTGACAACAGGCTTTCAGCCTTCTCTGGCATCCTCTGGCATGAACAAAATGCTTCCCTCAGTTCCATCCACAGCTGTTCGAGTTTCCTGTTCTGGTTGTAAAAAAATCCTGCAGAAAGGGCAAACGGCCTATCAGAGAAAAGGGTCTACTCAGCTCTTCTGTTCCACTCTGTGCCTCACTGGATACACCGTTCCATCGACCCGCCCACCAGCCCCTACCAAGAAAACCTGTTCAAGCTGCTCAAAGTACAGCTGAGATCTCAATTCTATTTCTTGTTTATTCATTTTCTTTTTCGGTACAGAGTTCTTATCAGCATCTCAGGGTTCAATTTTCCAGCGTTCCATCTTTGGGAAGAAATATTCTGTCAGTCCAGTTTAAGCATGTTGGCTGTGCCTTTCACTTTCCCTAACAGATTTATTACTTAATCATAAATAGCTTCTTTGCTAATTAAGAATTTGACAGGTCTTTTTTTCAAGTTCTGAGGAGCTTAGTTTTCCCTCCACTTTAAATAGTCTGACTTTGCAATAGATGAAACCACTTGTATCCTTTTTATTTTATATACTCTAAGGAAATATCCTCCAATTAGGGAACTGTAATATTTTAATTTAAAAAGTAGGTAACAATTCCTAATATTAAATTTATTCTAATAATGATAGACCAAGGATTGGCAGGTAACAAAATAATAGAAAACCTATCATGATAATTGAGGGTATATTAATGCCTTCTGCAGAACTCATTGTGGTCATAAATATATTTATCTGTTTATCTTTACAACATTCCTATATAACTGGATTCAACTGGGTAGGAAATGTGATATAGTAGAAAGAGTGCTGGATTTGCATTCAGGGCCAAGTCTTAAAACCTAGCTCTGCTACTTTATACCTTTATGACCTTGGACAAGTTGTTTAACTTCTCTCAACTGCAATTTCCTCATCTCCAAAATGGGGGAGACTGGATTAGTTGGCAAAAGGATTGATCTATCTCTAAATCTGCGATCCTCTTGGACCTTTCTTGCATAAGTCAAGAAACTGATGTTTAGAGAGAAGTGATTTGTCAGTCGTTCAATGAATAGAGATAAAACTTAAGATGATTTTACTTCTATACCATAAAATGAGATTTGGAATATTGAGGCTAATAAAAATTGTATATTAATGAAAATCTGGGACTACAGTGTGATATAGTAGTATTCTAACCTAGTAGAGAATTTCTTAAACTAAAGGCCAGAGGAGAAATATTTTAGAAAAAAGATAATACACAAATACTTCTGCCTGTGCTGATTTGTTAAGACATTTAAAATCAGTCATATTCTTCTTAAGGTCTTAAGTTGATAGGGGCTTCTGTACCTAAAATGGATGCTATCTTCAGTCATTGGTGAGGAAAAGGAGATCTCCCTCTATTGGTGCATTTTGGAAAAAGCTCCTATATAAGAAAGTTGAATTTTTCCTGTCTTTCATAGATATTTTTACATGGTTTTGTTCTTTCAAACTTGGGAAACAGTGTAATTATAAAAATATTTCTTTTTGTGTCATTTCCATGGAACTAAGCCAAAAAGGAAGATTATGGGTTAATCTTTTAGGGAACCTTCCATTGGTTTGATGCATGAAATTTTTTAAAACATATTAGAAATACCTGTTTCCCTTTTCAAAAAAATTTTTAATTGGCTATACATTTACTTCAGTAACATTACCATTGCGCTAAACAAGGAACTGCTGTTTAGAAATGTCCTTTAGAAACATGTATTGTGTTGCTTTGGATAGTTGTGATGGTAGCAATTTTTTCTCTTAGGGGTAGAGGTTTTTAAAAGTCAGAAATTATTTGGAGCCAGTTCTTACGAATAAAATTAGTTGAGCTGTAAGCTTAGCAATACCACTTTTGGTCCAAAATTTGATGTGAAGGGAAAATTGGGATTGACTTCCCTGTAATGGTTTAAAAATTGGTCCTGTAATAAGTTGCAAAATCTTTGCGTAATGGTAGCATTGTTCCATTTGTTATGGGCCCTCCTAGGGTGAATACTTTTAAGGACAATGCCCATTGAATGGGTATGGTCTTGTATATTTGTTTGAAATACCAATTTTGTTGCTTCATGGTCATACAACACAAAAAAAAATACATAGATTTATAGGATTTAGTGTTGGAAGGGATCTAATGGGTCATCTGGTCTGACAGACTCTTTATACAAATGAAAAAACTGAGGCTCAGGATAGTTAAATGTCTTTTGTAGAGGCATTCTGGGAATACATTTTAGAGTGAGGAATTATTTAATAATTATTATAATAATTATATTTATTATATTATAGTTATATTGTATATAATTATAATGTATTATAATGATAAAATAATAATAATTCAGTAATAACAATAATAACTTGTTTAGCCATGTCTGGTTCTGAAGCAGTTTACCCTGCAACATGTTGCATCTGTGACCAGGATTATATCCCATAGTTGTTTCTCTTAAGTGGCTAACTGCCTCTGACTTATGTGAAAATGAAAAAGTACCAAAACTGAATCATCAGGACCAAAAGGTAGAGGAGCATGTGCTTTTCTCTTGTATTGTTGTGTGACTCCTGTATTAGTTTGTTTTTTCCTTAGTCATAAAATATAATTTGAGAATTGGAGGAGAACTTAGAAATAATCTGCTTCAGCTCCTTCTTGTTGTAAATACAGAAACTGATTGAGATCCAAGGAAATAAAAATGAATTGCTCAAGGTCATATATAGTCAGACAGTGGCTGATTGGGAAGAAATAGGAGTATCTTGACTTCTGATCCCATTCTTCCAGACTTAGTTTATCAAATAATAATGATCATTTTCAAAATTGACTTTGGGTTGTGTTTACACATCCACTTGCCTGATTTTTTATCACAAGAAATTTACTCTTAGGTTTTTTCCTTTCATAATTTGTCACTAAATCCCATTTAGTTATGTTTTTATACTTTATCCTCCTTTTGGAAAGCAACACAGTATATAAAAATTTGTTGCTGGAAATAGTATTAGACCATGCTTTGATTCTTATCTCTGCAACTTAGTTTTATAGCTTTTGACAAGTAGCTGCTGAGACTCAGTTTTCTAATCTTTAAAATGAGGATATTATTTGTATTATTTGCCTAATAATTTTTTGGAGCCAAGATAATTTCTCAACCATAAAATACTGTATGTTTTATTGTTTTTGTTTACCTAATCAATCTTTAGATTATTAAAAAGAAGTATGGTCTTAGAACAAAGGAAGTGATAGTCTTCTTTTTCTTTGTTAGTAACAGTTGATATAAAAGTACAGTTCATGTTACCTTTTGCCATTTATTGTATTTCAGAGATACAAAGGGATTTGTTTGCTGCCCAGTTTGACAATACAAATTCTAGCAAAGATTTTTGTAGCCTAGCATAGTCTTGTCAGGTTAAATCTCTGGACTGTTACATATAGATCAGCATGTAGATCACTTTTTAGGAAATGTATTTACAAATTGTTGTGGATTCTAAGGAAAAGTCTGATGAAAAGACTGAGAACACAGTATGTAAAAGGAACCAAGAATGTTTATTTTGGAAAAGAGAAGACGTGATTTCTAGCTATAGTATATAAAAGTTTGTCACATGTAAGAGGAATTAAGATTCATTCTGCTTAGTCTCAGAGGATAGAACTATGCTGTCTATTCATAGATGGAGACTAAGGGAGGACAGTTAACATTTCAAGTTGTCTAAAAATGGAATAGGATAGGTTGTGAAGGTCCCATTGCAGGAATTGTTAAGGCAAAGGCCTGGTGACTACTTAAGAATAGTAATAATACTAACACTTGTGAGAAATGTTCTGAAGAGGGTCCCTGCTTCAGGTAAAACCCCGGACTAAGTGGTCTCAGAAATCCTTTCCAACTCTTGAGATCTTACGGCTCTAATTAACATTTTCTTAAGTATTCATCCATTGAAGACAGTTTTAGTGCTAAATTTACTTTATGAAATATGGTCCTTGGCAGGGGAGGGAATTACAGCTTTGACTTTTGTAGAGATACACAAAATGCTTTGTTTTAAATTTTTTGTCCACCTCTTGCTTGTTTTTTTTTGCTCATTTAGTTTTCCTTTCCCATATTTTGTCCACATATCGCCTGTGCTCATCACCTCTGTTTACAACTAGCTTGGTTGATCTTTTTCAAACTTTCATAGACAATATAGCTTATCTTATTTCTCTCATGACCTGGTGTAGTTCTTCTATTCTCTTCGAAGCTTTCCTTTCTTATTCTCTATCCTCCGTTGTCTCCTCTCTTTCCAGATTTACCATATGCTTCCCCCCCAGTCCCTGTGCATACCTGCCATATATGCCTCTCCCCCATTGCCTTTTGTCTTAATTACCAACCATATTATTAGCCTAACATTTATATTCTTAGGTCCTTTTCTCCTCCTTTTTCTTCTTCTTTTTTTTTTTTTTAAGTGAGGCAGACAGGGTTAAGTGACTTGCCCAGAGTCACACAGCTAGGAAGTATTATGTGTCTGAGGCTGGATTTGAACTGGGGTCCTCCTGATTCCAGGGCCAGTGCTCTATCCACTGTGCCATCTAGCTGCACCAGATCCTTTTCTTCTAACCTACTTGTTTCATGATCCTTTCCTCTTTCTGTCTGTATTTCTTCTCACCCTTCCTCTCAGCTCCCTGACCATGTTCATTGCCATCTTGTTTTGGTTTTACATCCTCTTTTGGCTCCTTCTTTCTTATACTGCTTATACTCTTTTGTTCCACTTGACTCCTTTTGTTCTTATTTAATCCCAACTCGGTATTTCACCACCATTTCTCCTAGTCTTTCCTCTCTACTGGCTTCTAGGGTGGCTGAAACCATTAGTGCAGGTGAGATACCTGAGTATCCAACTTTAGAACATTAGAGTTGGAATAGACTTTAGTCTATCTACTAGTACAATTTCCTTATTTTATAGTTGAGGAAACAGGCCTGGTGAAGTTATTGGGTTTGTTCAAGGTT
The DNA here is from genome assembly GCF_900497805.2 of Vombatus ursinus. Taxonomy (NCBI): domain Eukaryota; kingdom Metazoa; phylum Chordata; class Mammalia; order Diprotodontia; family Vombatidae; genus Vombatus; species Vombatus ursinus. The sequence continues at coordinate 14,711,192 of NW_020954553.1, read as the reverse complement.
ATGTGACTAGTTCAGTTGCAGGGCTTACACACTGATGTTCTATTCTATATATCTCAGACTATAGGATGGAGTTAGTCTATAAATCCTTCTCAAATGTACAAAAACTTCATTTTGTGAATTATGAATAGGAGTGAGAAAATAAATTCCTTTGCCTCATTAGAGGCAATCTTCAAATCTTCTTTGCCCCTAAATTAGTTATTTTTATGGGCCATTGGAAAGACAGCATTATTGTTAGTGTTGGAAGAAGTTATTAGTTTGTTAGAATAACAGCTGTGTTTTTTTTACTTGGACCTCAAGATTTTTCTGCTCTACCTTATTGGTATTTGGGGTCTTCTAATTTGTAGCATTCATAAGATAGTTTTTTTAAAAATATATTAAATTGTATGAAAATGTAACCTTAATTGTTATGACATATAACCTCCCAAATACATGAGAATTTTAAAGATAAGCTTTTAAGTCTTTTTATAATGAGTTGCTTTTGAGAATCAGATATCTAAAAAGAAATTTCATCTCTGAATATTGGTATAGGCTGAGCAGTTAGCATCTCACTCATTTTGAATTAAACTTTTTGTTACTGTTTTTATGTTGGAACCACACAAAAACTAGGAAATTTGCCCCCAGACATTCTTTGAAGGCCAAAGGAGATATTCTAAATGTTCATGTATTTTCTTCATAAAAGAGTTTCTGAGGTTCTAATTCAGAGCTGATACCCTTGCAATAGATGATTCTTATAAACTTTTTAATGTTTCCTATCCCACTGCTAAGTAGAGTGGGAGTTATAGGCATAGAACTAAGTCTGACAGTCAGTTACTCAACAGGTATATATTAAGTGCCTACTGTGTGCCAGGTATTGTTTTAGGCACTAGTATATAGAGAAAGGATACATAAAAACTATAACGACTTAAGAGCTCTAAAATGACATATCTGAGTCAGTTTAATATAAGGATTCTTATGCTAGGTTCACTGAATCATGAATCATAGAAGCTAAATTACCTTCAGCTTCTTTTAAAAAAAGGAAGTAATAGGGGCAGCTAGGTGATGCAGTGAATAGAGCACCGTCCCTGGATTCAGTCGGACCTCAGTTCAGATTCAGCCTCAGACACATAAAAACACTAGCTGTGTGACCCTGACAAGTCACTTAACTCCATTGCCTAGCCAATATATAAATAAATGAAGGAAGAAAGGAAGGAATAACATCCATATGTACCAGCACATAGTAGATGCTTAATAAATGTTTGTTGATTGATAGTTGCTATTTTTAAAAAAAATTTGATGCTAGAAGGAGTAATGTTTCCGGTAACTGGGGGAATACTGTCCAGAATTATTCATTCCTTGAGGGTTATGAAAGCTGAGATTTTACTGCATTTTGAGGTTGTCATTGGTAAAGTAGTCAGTGTTTCTTTTACATTAAAAGTAATGCAGTTCTACTATCATTCTAGTAATGCATTTCATTAAGTTGTCATTTCAGCACACAAAAAGAAATAACAATTGTGATAAAACAGTGATTTATATTTTTTCTCATTATTTTTTAGAGATATTTTAAATCCAAAGGATGTGATCACTGCCCAGTTTGACAATACAAGCTCTAGCAAAGATTTTTGCAGCCAATCATGTCTATCTACGTATGAATTAAAAAGAAAACCTATTGTTACCATACATACTAATAGCATTTCAACCAAGTGCAGCATGTGCCAGAAGAATGCAGTTGTAAGTTATATTTAGAACTTGCTGAAATTCTGTTTAAAGTGGTTAAACATTTGAATGACACTACTTACTGTTGTTTTTCATTTCTAGATTCGGCATGAAGTTAATTACCAAAATGTGGTCCATAAACTTTGTAGCGATGCCTGCTTCTCCAAGTTCCGCTCTGCGAACAACCTCACGATGAACTGCTGTGAAAACTGTGGGGGTTACTGTTACAGCGGCTCAGGCCAGTGCCACCTGCTCCAGATCGAGGGGCAGTCCAAGAAATTCTGCAGCTCAACATGTGTCACCGCATACAAGCAGGTGCGTGATCATGTTTAATCTAGGGACTCGAAGTGACTCGTTAAAATAAGATGTGCTAGTATAAGAATAAAAGAATTTTTTGTTTGTTTCAGGGGAGACTGTAAACAGTATTTAAGGAAAACTATAAAATGTTTAGGATGGTAGGTTTTTTAATGTAGTGATATCATCTTTTAAAAATTTACATTTACAAAAAAGAAATTAGAAGGTGATTATTTGCTTTACAAAAGTATTCATCTTAAGGTTTTTGTAAGTAGTGAGGGTCCTGGTCATCTTGAAATACCTTTCAGTTTACCAAAATATGATTAGCATAAATTTTTTTCAGAGATTTTTTTTTCCTGTTGCATAAAGTGAAACAAAGCTTTGTATAAACCTTTGAAATTTCATGCTGATGGTTGAAATACACAAAGGAAACTTATTTTGCATTCTCATAAAAAAAGAGTCTTCCAGAAAATAGGCCTTCATAATATAAGACTTTAGGAACTTATAGAAATGATTGTTGAGGTGATACGATTCAATTAAATAGCTTCTGAAGGTCCCTTCCCTGCCTTAGAACTTATTGACAAATATTATTTCACATTTTGAAGAGGTATGGGGTTAAATTATGGGACAAAACTTATATTGAAGGCAGTAAATAATGACTGAGAAATACAAAGAGGGAGAACTTACAGCCTTGTGAAATAGCCAATTAGGAAATTTTCTCTACGTCAAGCCTGGTTTTGCCTCTTGGCAACTTGTACTCATTGCTTCTCATTCTGCACTTTGTGACCAAGAAGAATAAGTCTGATCACTTACCCACAGGACAGCCTCTCAGATACTTAAAAGACAGGAATCTTGTATGCCCCATCTGTTCTCCCTAGCCCTGCCAATTATTTTCGTCTTCAGACAAAACATAACTATTTTTTTAACCGATCTTCGTGTCATAAACCTTAAGACTCTTTACCAGGCTAAATACCTTTTCCTGGATGTTCTGTAGCTTTATGTTTCTTAAAACTTTGATTTCCCCAAACTGAACATAATTTTCCAGGTATAATCTGATCTAGGCACTGTGTAATCATATTACCTTTTTTGGTTTCTATATAATATTATTAACTCATTGATCTTAAAGTCCACTAAAACCCATTAATCTTTTCTAGATAAACTCTTATCCAGGAAACCCTTCCTTTTATCATGATCTTGTGAAATTGGTTTTATGAATTCAAGTGTAAAGTGTTACTTTTATCCTTATTAAATTCAGCCTTGTGTACTTTTTGGATCTTGATCCTGTCATCTAATGTATTAGCCATTCCTCCTGATTTGTGTCATTGCAAATTGGATAAGCATGCTGTTTAAGATTTTATTCAAGTCATTAAGAAAAACATTAAGCAGGACAGGGCCAAGCACTAATGCCTAAGAAGAATCTACTGGAAACCTTCCAAATTGATATGCAATCATTAGTGAATACTCTTCAGGTCTATCTAGTCAACCAATTCCAAATCACCTGTTATAATGTAGTCCCACATTTCTATATCTTTTCTACAAGAATAATGTGAGAAACTTTGCTAGATTCTTGCAGCAATCGAGGTATACTATAGCATTTCCCTTAACAAGAGAACTGAGATTCATCAGTGAGAGTGGTAATTGGGATAAGGATTCTCAGAGCTCGTATATGGGCAGTTATATATCTCTTGAGGCTATTGTCTTCTACATGACAACCCTTTGAATATTTCAAAACAGATTATTTCCTTCCCTTTTAAGTTTTCCAGGTTAAACATGCCAAGTTCCTTCACTTTTTCTTCATATGACAGTTTTTAAGGTCCTTTTACCATCCTGATATTTTCTGAATGTGCTCTAGCTTATTCTTGTCCCTCTTAAATTACAGCTCCCAAAGCTGAACAGAGATCTACCTCCCTTCTTCTAGGCTCTGTGCTTCTATTAATGCAACTTAAATTTGCATGAAATTTTTTGACTGTCATGCTTTTTTCAGTTGCCATTCTAAAACACTAAATTAAAAAGCCCATTAGGTTCAATTAGATTTGCTTTTGGCAATTAGTAGTACTTTCGTTAGTAAAATGTCTCCCTTTACAGTTAATTTCTTCCTTTGGCAATTCCCTGCTCTTGCCTTTGGGAGGAATGCAGTTTACATAAAGGTATTTTCAGTGCCTCAGAAAACAGATCTATTCTAAATGTACTCTTAGATGTTGGATAGATTAACTAGTCTGTATCAGAATAGTGAGTGCCGTTTCATTTTAGAAATATTTATGTAGTAAAATATGACAGTTCACATTTTCACTGCATTTGTGTCTTTCTTCTGTACCCATGTCATTTTTCAGAATGCTTCTCCAAACAGGCTTATGCTTACCAGCAAATGTACTTGTTGTTGTAAAACCCACCTTGAAGAATAGAAGGTTCCCACAGGATTATTGTGTGAATTGAAAGCACTTTAAAAAAGAAAAACGAGTAAAATTCCACCAACTAAGGAGACTATAAGATGTGTTAGTAGCACTCAGCTATTAATTTCCCGAGTATTACCAAGCTATAGTAACAATGAGAAGAGAGCCATATATTCTGATCAGTTTCTGCTTGGCTTAGTTGGTTGTTTAGATTGAAGAAAAATTATTCTAACCTACCATATGTTTTTTATAATTTGCTTCATTATTGCTAATTTCTTTGAAAATGTAGTTTTAATATGAATTTATTTCCTTGAGTTTGTGTGTTTACTGACTTTTGTTACTACAATGTGGCATCTGCCAGAAAAGCAAAAAAAAAAGCTGGGTTTTATTTTGGTTAGGTTAGTTAAAATACTTTGAAGACATTTGATGATTGATTTTTTTTTTTGTATGTCATGCATACATGTAATGGAAATTTGAAGTTGATGAATATGATTTTGTTCTCTTAATAGAAATCAGCAAAAATTACTCTCTGTGCTCTTTGCAAATCATTGAGGTCCTCAGCTGAAATGATTGAAAACACCAATAACTTGGGGAAAACGGAGCTTTTCTGCTCTGTTAACTGCTTATCTGCTTACAGAGTTAAAATGGTTACTTCTGCAGGTAATGTTGGTGCTTTAGGAAATTTACTTTGTAGTTGTAACAAAATGTTGTGGTATTGCTTTGTTTCTGTAATTTGGATACAGTTCCAAAAGCAGCTATTCTTATGATCAAAGTTTAGTTTTTTTCTATTCTGTTTTGTTTGGGTGCATATTTTAAAGAATTCTCTACCCACTTTCTAAAGGATTTGAGTTGAGGGCACTTCTTGAACATTAAAGTATTTATTCATATCCAATTTAATTTGAGATTACTCTTTTAGTTGTGTATTTGATAGTGAGGTGAAGGAAAACTTTAAAAGATTGTTCCTTTTAACGTTAATTTATATTTACATGTGACTTGATAGATCTTGTTCAGATCCTATGAATAAATTTAGTCTGCAGATTTTATATTAATGTACAATAGTTTATTTACTTTACATATTTCAGTCCCTTTGTACACTTATCTACATTACTTACTGGTTTTATTCTAACTTACTAAGGAGTACAAGTCCAGTGTAACAGTTGTAAAACCTCAGCCATCCCTCAGTATCACCTGGCTATGTCTGATGGAAGTATACGCAACTTCTGCAGCTACGGTTGTGTTGTAGCTTTCCAGGTATGGTATAAGGACTTGCCTCTTTCCTGCATATTATTTGTTGTAGCTCTGTGATTTTATTAATTCCTTTTAGTGGAGTTAAGACTGGGTGGTAAGAGCTCCACAATTCTAGTCCCAGCTCCATTAATCTTTAATTTTTAGAAAGTCTTTCTCTGTCTTTACACATGCCATTTGAAGTCTTCTTATAAGCTGGCTTGCAATAATTTATACATATATATCATTTTAGAGTCACAAATCTTTGCTGTAAAGAAACTTTCTACTTTTCTCTGAGGTTGAACATCTTTTTTATCCATACATTTATCATTACTATAATGACTTAATGCTTTATACATTCTCTCTCAATATATTCATAATCCTCTGAGACAAGCAGGAAAAGGTATTTATTTCATATTTGATAAAACTGAAGCTGAGAAAGTTTGTGATTTGTCCCAAGTCACATACCAAGTAAATGGCAGAGTCTGGACTGAAACCAAAGGTTTTTTCTGATTCTAGTCTGGTTCTCTTCCCACTTCAACATGTAATAAATGAGAGTTACATCATTTTTCTCTCCTTTCAGAATTTGTTCAACAAGCCAACAGGCATGAACTCTTCAGTAGTGCCCCTGTCTCAGGGTCAGGTCATCGTTAGCATTCCTACAGGGACAACAGTCTCAGCAGGGGGAGGAAGCACCTCTGCCGTTTCCCCCAGCTCCATCAGTAGCTCCGCTGCAGCTGGTCTCCAGCGGCTTGCTGCGCAATCCCAGCAGGTCACTTTTGCCCGTACTGTTGTGAAACTCAAGTGCCAGCACTGTAATCGACTCTTTGCCACAAAACCAGAACTTCTTGATTACAAGGTAAAGCTGCAGTTCTTAACAGATTAAATTGAATATAAATCTTCTTTGGACTTTTCATCTTTTGAAAATATTCCATTTACTTTAACAATAAAAGATGTACAGGATATTTGTCAGATGGAAAAAAAAAGAGGATTGTTTTTCATTACAGAGTAAAATGTTTCAGTTTTGTGGCAAGACTTGCTGTGATGAATATAAGAAGATAAACAGTGTAATGGCCATGTGTGAATACTGTAAAATTGAGAAAATTATAAAGGAGACTGTGCGATTCTCAGGCATCGATAAGCCATTCTGCAGTGAAGGTAAAAAAATTCACATTCAACCACAGGATGTCATGAAAAAACATCTGAAGATGTTGTGTTAAGGGTTAATTTCCTTGATATTATTTTTATTTTATTTTGTCAAGTCAGCAAGCATTTTATTAAGTACCTGTCACATGCTAGGCACTGTGTTAAGTTCTGTTTTGTAGGGATGTCTCTATAGGCTCTCACCCAGTAAATTTGTGGTGTTTTAATGCTTATCTTCTCCGTGAGGGAGGAAGGGGAAGTAGGGAGAGAACTTGGAATTCAAAAATTTTTTAAATGTGTTAAAAATTCTTTTTTCATATGATTAGAAAAATTTTTTAAAGATAATTAGGAAATATTTAACAATAAAAATAAAATAAATATTTCAAAATTGTGATTTTTCCAATGTTTTGTATTGTACACTTGTCACTGAATAGCTTTTCAGATCTATCATTGCACACTAATTTAATTGATGTACAGTGAAATTAACATAGGTGTCTTTGGGGAATGCCAGTTTCTTTCAGAATTCTTTTCTCAAAGTCGAATTTGTGTAATGTGAATTTACATAAAGAGAACTGTCTGTATGGAGTCATCAGTCTAGAAATCAGAAAGGACCTTGGAATTCATCTAGTCCATCCCACGCTCACCATATACAAAATGGAATTCATTATTTTCCCCCCAAACTCACTCTTCTTCCAAACATCACTATCCTACCATTTGCCCAAATTTACAACTTTGGTGTCATCCTTATCACTCACCTCACATATCCAGTCAGTTGCCAAATATTGGTACTTTAATTGAAAAATCCTCAAAATGTAATATAGCTAGTATAGAGGCAATGTTGCATAGTGAATAGGGAGTTGAACTTGAAGCCAGTAAGACCTTCTGGCTGTATGACCCTAGGTGATTCACTTAACCTCTAAACAATTCTCTTAGAAGTTCAGAGAAAGTACTGACTAACGTTGGTAGGAGGAAGTTTCATCACTCTTGAGTTACCTATACTGTTGAAATCACAGGTCTAATCACTATCCCAGTATCATTTTTTGTAACTTTTAATTTCTCATTTAAATGGACTCACCATGTCTTGACAATATTTAAAATGCAAAATGTACTTCAACTTAGTGATGTATGATGGGGTTGCAGTTACCAACAAGCTAGTGTCCACCACCAACCAAATTAAAGAAATAAGCATTCAGTTTGCCTCTTTCCTTCTATAAATGCCCAAGTTTGACTTTTCTTATTGTCTTTTTGGTTTTTTAGGTTGCAAATTGCTTTATAAACATGACTTGGCAAAACGCTGGGGAAGCCACTGTAAAATGTGCAGTTACTGTTTACAAACATCTCCCAAATTGGTACAGAATCATTTTGGGGGGAAGATGGAAGAGTTCTGCTGTGAGGAGTGCATGTCCAAGTTTACAGTTTTGTTTTATCAGGTAGAGGACATTTGTGTTCTTTTATTTTGGAGTAGAGCATAGTTTTTATTTTCTCCTTTCTAATTCTTTGTCTAACAGGAAGAAGCATTTGGTGATTTAAAAAACTTAATGAAATGAATTTTCATTGTCTATCAGAAACTGGGTTTTGTTGTTAAGTATAAAATATTTCAGATTATTTAATGATTCCAATAGTAAAAAACTATTCTTGCTTTTTCTTTTCTTGCTATGAAATATATTCACTGATTGTTGCATAGGAATTCTCAAGTTTATAATTTGAGATTGGGGACCTGTCATATCAAGGATACCTTTTTTCTAATCATTTTCTAATCATTCATCATCTCCTACAATTCCATTGCTTCCCTATGTTTTCATTTTCCTAAACCTATTCTTCAGTCCCACCAATCTTTAGTATTTTCCTAGGCTCTATCCTCTGCTCTGGCCACACTCTCCTTCCCATTTTTGACCCCTTAGTGATCCAATTCCATTCTCTTCTGCTTTTGAAATCCTCCTCTTATCATATCACTATAGGGCAGCTGGGTGGCACAATAGGGCATAGAGTGCTGGTCCCGGAGTAAGGAAGATTCATCTACCCGAGTTCAAATCTGACTCTAGACACTTATTAGCTTGTGGCCCTGGGCAAGTCACTTAACCTGTTTGCCTCAGTTTCCTCATTTGTCAAATGAGCTGGAAAAGGAAATGACAAAACACTCCAGTATCTTTGCCAAGAAAACCCCAAATGGGATCGAAAAGAGTTGGACACGACTGAAACTACTAAACAGCAATCATGTCACTATCCTCTCGTGACACATGCCCTGCCAAATCCCTTCCTGTATTACCCTAATTATCTACCTCCTTCATTTCTATACATGTGCTGCTGAATCTAGCTGAAGGAAGTCACATAACCATACTGACTGAGTTCACTACAGATTTGTTACCTAATCTCAACTGTGTTCTTACTGAACCAAGGCAGTCCTTTTAGTCCTCCCTGATTGATCTGTCTCATGAACAGCATTAGTAGTTCCAAACCTTCACTTTTCTCTTACCTTTCACAGCATCCCACCCTCTCAGCTGAGGACCTTACTTCATACTCTGCCATGAAGATCAAAGCCATTTGCCATAAATCCTCTTCTTTCCTCCCCCAGTTCCCCAAGATCATTCCTTAGTATCTCTAATGAAGAGTTGGCCCTTCTTGCCAAGATCAACCCTTTTAAATGTACCTTTTTCCATCCCTACAATCAAGCCCCTGATCTTCAGTCTTTCCCTTTTTTATTCCTTCTTAGCTGCCACACACGCTCAGATCTCCTCATCCTTCAGAATCACTGGGTCCTTCCTCAATAGGTCAGTAGTTATCATTGTGTATCTCTGGTGCTTTTCTCAGCCAGACTCCTTGAAAAAGCTGTCTGTTCTCTTTATGGCCACCTGTCATTCTCTTCTGAACCTTCTCCTGTCTGTCTTCTGACCTCACCATTGGACCAATAGCTCTTACCCATCACATCTAATGGCCTTTTCTCAGTCTCTGTACTTTTTCCTGTCCTTCTCTTCTCCTCAGCATTTGAAACCATCTCCAGGTCTCATTCTTTTCTCAGGGTATTTTCATAGTGTTCCTTCATGGTTCTGTTCTGACTACTTTTCTCAGTATTTTGCTTTACCATTATCTCTGCTATTCACAGCTGTGGTAGGTGTACCACACCCTTAAGATTCTATCCCGGGCCTTTTTGTCTTTATATTCTGTTATTGGTCATCTTGTCATCACACCTGGGTTCAGATATCTCTATGCAAATGACTCCCAGATCTGTCTGTCCATTTCTAATCTCCTTTCTGATCTCTAGTACAGACAGTTCTCTCTTTATATAAGTGGACCATTCTGCAAATTTCTATGTAAAATTATTTTCACGTAGTGTGAATTTGCCTGCAGTTGTGGGCAAGGGAAGGAAGGAGGCAGGGAGGGGGCTGGCACATGGTTGAAGGACACTTGGGGCCTGGGAATAGAGAAGTGAGACAGACAGGAGAGACAGCATGGTGTGTAGGGCAGGGGACAGACATGTGGTACCCAAGTGCAGGTGGACGGAAGAAAGACACATGGGAGGGCTAGACATATTGAGTGAGTGTGTGGAGCCTAGACAAAGGTGTCCTGTCTGACAGTGGAGGTCTGAAGTCAAGCCCCTGATCTGCCGGCATTGGCATTGTCTCAGAATGTCTCTTCTGCTTTCATTTGGAGGTTTTTTGGTTTTTTTTTTTTTTTTTTGGTGGTTGTTGTTGTTTTTAGGTATTTTTTAGTGGGGGTTTCTTGAGGGAGGCTGGCTATGGAGTGCAGAGCCAAGTCGTAGGAGCAGAGAGAGAGAGAGAGAGAGCATAGTGCTGTACAGTAAAGTTAACATAGGTGTCTTTGGAAAGTGCCAGTTTCTTTCAGAATTCTTTACACAAAGTTGAATTTGTGTAATGTGAATTTACATAAAGCAACTTTATACAAAGTGAGAACTGTCTGTATGGAGTCACCATCTGCCCATAGGATGTTTTGTTCTTGAAATTAGGGTCATCAGTCTAGAATCACAAAGGATCTTGGAATTCATCTAGTCCATCCCAAGCTCACCATGTCCAAAATGGAATTCATTATCTTCCCTCTAAAATCACTCTTCTTCCAAATGTCACTATCCTACCACTTGCCCAATTTTACAACTTTGGTGTCATCCTTTTCCCTCACTTCACATATCCAGTCAATTGCCAAATATTGATGATTTTTATATCTACAATATCTGCTACAGAACTCCTTCTCACCACATCCACAGCCATCAGGCTTGTTCAGACCCTCATAACTTCTCTTCTTAATTGTTGTAATAGTTTCCAACTTGTCTCCTTCCCTCAGGTCTCTCTCTATTCCAGGACACCTTCCACTTAGTTACCAAAGTGTATTTTCTGAAGCATAGGCCTGACTATGTCAGATCCCTTTCTTCTCTTCCATTCCCCCCTCCCATCCTTAGTAATCAATACTATATCTCTATTACCTCTATGATTACAAATAAATTCCTGTGGCATTTAAAGGTCTTCACAGTGTGGCCACATCCTATCTTTCCAGTCTTTTTTTATATTACTCCTTTCCATGTCATCTCTGGTCCAGCCATGATGACCTTGCTATTCCTCATCGGGATCACTCTCCCACCACTACTTATGCTGTCCCCTGTGCTGAAAAGCTGTCCCTTCTCACCTCTACCTCTTGGAATCTCTGCCTTCCTGTCACACCCTTCAAGCACCTCCAGCATGAAGCACTTCCTGTCCTCCAAGCTCCCTTCCAAAGCCACCTTGTATCAGCTGTGTGTGTGTGTGTGTGTGTGTGTGTGTGTGTGTGTGTGTGTGTGTCCTGATACATGTACAACATGTCTCCTTTTTAAAATGAAGCTCCTTGAGATGTTTCACTTTGGTCTTTATATCCCCTGCACTTAGCAATGTTCCTGCCACAGTTAAGAAATAATGGATTTTGAAGATGAACTCTGTTATCAACATATAAATGTTCTCTTCTGTATGTACACAGGCAGTAGTAGTAGAAAGGAGGCTACTAAAGATAAGTGACAGAGTGGAACCTTAACTCATAAGTCAGTCATTAAATGTTTATTAGAGGCCTCCTGTTCACCAGGCACTGTGCTAAATGCTGGGGTTACAAAAAGAGGCCCTTTAGGAGCTCACAATCTAGTGAGGGAACCCTTTAACGTGTTAAAAAAAACAAGCTGTGCTACCACATCATTGACAGTTTTTGAGTGTTGTACCCAAATCCTATTTTCCCCATAAGCCCTGTGGTTTGGCGTTTTAGTAGAAATGACTAGTTAAATAAAAACTAAGGACAAAAGTGCTTAGAGAAAAAAAAGTTTTTATTCAAATGGAAGAGGCAACAAGTATATATAAAGATGTGCAACATAAATACAAATATATGCAAAGTAAAGATAAAGTGATTTGGGGGAAGAGAGGTCTAGAAAGGCTTCATGCAGAAGATGATGCTTGAACTGTGTGTCTTAAAGGAAGAGAGGAACTTTTAGGCCAAAATAAAGAAGGAGTTCAGTCCAGGCATGGGGGATGGCCAGAACAAAGGCTTTAGAGAAAAGAGATAGACTGTCACAAATGAAGGCCAGAGAAGATGTCACATTGTAGAGTGTAGGAAGAGGATAATGTCCTTTGAGGGTATAAAGATAGGATAAGGCTAGGTTATATGGGGCTTTAAAAGGTAAACAGGAATTTCCGTTTTAATGCTAGAGGCAATTGAAAGCGGTTGGAGTTGATTGAGAGTCACATGATCAGATCAGTACTTAAGGGAAATTACTTTGACAGTAATGCTTACAATAGATTGGAGTAATGAGAGACTTGAAGCAGAGAGAACACCCTAGGAGACTGTTACAGTAATCTAGGTGAGAGGAGGTGAGGCCTTGAACTAAGGTGGTAATTGTGGGGGTGAGACAAGGGATTCAGTGTTGTCAAGGATGGATGTTATTTGAGATAGAAACAGCAATATTTGTCTTTCTCAACTATTCTGAAGGAAAAATGAGCCTCTTTTCTTTAGCACTATCAGTTCTGACCCTATAATATTTTCCTGTTGTATATATTCAAAACATACCTAAAGATATATTTTTAAAAGCTTGCATTTGGTGGTTTTGACAAATTCAAGGTGAATTCATCTTTTATAATACTCTTTTCTACTATAATACTACTTTCTGTTTTTGTGATTAATATTTTTCCCCCAAGCATTTTCCAGTCAGGAAATATTAACTGCCTAATTTGTGCGAGGGACTGTGCTAATCACTTGAGATAAAGAAGTAAAATATAGTCCCTGCCTTCAAGAAGCTTACAGTCCAACAGGAGAGACAGCATGCAAACAAATATATGCTAAGCAAGCTATGTACGGAATAAATAGGAAATAATTAACCGAGGGAAGGCACTAGAATTAAGAGGTCAAGGCTTCCTTTAGGAGGTGGGATTTCAGTTGGGACCTAAGGAAGCCAGGATAGTCAATAATTAGAGTGGAGAAGCAAGAGATTCCAGGCATAGGGACAGCTAGAGAAAATGCCTGGAGCTGAGAGATGAAGTGTCCTATTCCTGGAACAAGAAGGAGGCCATTGTTACAGGATAGAAGAGAATGTGGCGAGGAGTGAGTTGTAAGAAGACTTGAATGTAGGAGGGGGCTAGGTTATGAAGGGCTTTGAATGCCAGACGACTTTGTATTTGATCCTGGAGGAAGAAAGGATAGGGAGCCACTGGAGTTTATTGACAGGAGAGGAAGGGAATGACATAGTTTGACTTATGCTTTGGCATTTGTAGAAGGGGCTAGAAATATTTACCTATTCTTACCTTGCAGTATAAGTTTTCACTTCATCTCTGTCTCTTGTTTATTTCTTAGATGGCCAAGTGTGATGGTTGTAAGCGACAGGGTAAACTCAGTGAGTCCATGAAATGGCGAGGGGAGGTCAAACATTTTTGTAACCTGCTTTGTATATTGATGTTCTGTAATCAGCACAGTATATGTGACCCACCTACTCTTCAAAATAGTTCAGGTAATTGAACTTGGATATTAGCTCTATTTCTTTCGTAATTTATTTCACTTATTTGATTTATTTAATGAAAGTAAATAATTACAAGTCCTGTTAAGTGCTTACTTTCATGAAACAACATGAGATTTAGTATGTAATTATATAGATTTCCATGTTGAACTAAAAATTACATAAGCCAGATTTTTAAAACTTTTAGGATTAAATTACCATAAATGAATGTATTTAAGTATATTCATTAAGCTGAAAGGATTGAAAAAGGTATAAAACTATGTTGACATATACATGAATGTATATCCCCTGATGATCTCCTCAGTTGTCTTTGATAACCCTATTTCTTGGCATTTGGAGTTTGCAGTTTTAAATAACCAGCCTTCAAAGTTCAAAATAAGTTACTTTACTTAAGGCAGACCTGCACAATTTGTGAACTTCTTTGGGTTGCAGATAGGTTAGACTCTAGAGACAGACTGACAATGGATGGTTGTCATGGGTCACGTGACAAACAGGATAGTGCTCAGTGGCAACCCTACATTTTTTACTGGCCACCAATGGTAGGCTTCAAGCAGTCCGTGGGCCGTATGTTGTGCAGGCCTGACTTAAGGGGAAAAAATTGAACTACCTAGAACTGAATATAGTTGGATATTTACAGTATTTCCAGAAATAATGATTATTAAACTGTGTCTTTGTGCCACTTAACATCAGGACACCAATTTTGTTTTCTTTTGAGCAGTAAATGTTTCCATGATATCAAGTGCTTCAGCTGCACCTCCTTCTCTAAGAAAAGATTCAACTCCAGTTATAGCCAATGTAGTATCTTTGGCAAGTACTCCTGCTGCCCAGCCCACAGTGAACTCTAATAATGTCTTGCAAGGTATGGATTGAAAATTTATCAGCACAATTATTATAACATAGAATATGTTATATTTGTCCTTGTTCAAAGATTTCCTTTTTGTTCACTGACTGGAAAAAGCATTTTCATTGTTTTGTTTTATTCTAGTGTAAGAACTTAAATCTATATTCTTGTTTCTAACAGGTGCTGTTCCTACTGTGACAGCAAAGATCATTGGGGATGTAAGTTTTATTTTTAATACTTTTACTGTTATTGCTGTTCCTATTTAAATATTATTTCTACCTAGCTACCATGTATTTGAGCATATTCCCAATACACTTTTTTTTCCCTCTCATCAAAATTGACAAAATTTGTATTAAAATAGAAACAGACAAGCAACTAGTTAAACAGAGCTCTCCTGGTTAGATTTGTCTTCTAGGTATGTTTGTCTTTTTTAATACTTCTAAGTTTATGCATGTTAATTTTGTTTTCATATTTACTGCAAAAAAAAGCATTTTGAAGTTTAAAAGAGGATGCAGTATATGCTTCCCCCTAGTGGAATTCATACTGCACATCACTGGTTCTTTCTGCTGTGGTTAATAAAGTATTTTGAATTAACATGTTGACCTTAGTCCACAGAAAATTGGCGTATCAGGCAATTCACTCATATGTTTACCTATATTCTTAACATTTTTTAGAGCTCTAATTATCTGTAGATTAAGCAGACCATATTCCTAATGTATTTATGATAGGAAAGAAAATCTGCTTTAAGAATGCTTCCTTAGTTTCTCTCCAGTGACCTTCATGTTGCTTTCTTGCTATGTGGAAATGAAGCCAAGTTCTTTAAGATTCATAGTATAAGCAAACACCAATCCTGGAATCTTGTTAATCCTTTATCTAAACTAATTAGAATAGGAGTGTAGTGGGAGTTAATGTACAACAGCCTAGGATAGCTTCTTTACTGTAACCACTCTTATTGGGCAATTGTATTAATTCAATATGGCTCTTGTGACATGATGTGCCTTTTCATTCCAGCAGACTTCTAGCCTCTGCACTAGGTACTGAAGCATTATAATGATAAAGAAGATACTTTTCCTTCCTTCAGAGAGCTTACAGTGTCATCATACTGTTCAGATTTTAAAAATTAGTTTTTGTTGGTTAAAAATCCTAACAACTTTCAGCAGTCATGATTTCTGCTTCTATTTTAACTAGGCAAGTACCCAAACAGATGCCCTGAAACTTCCAACTACACAGCCTCCTCGGCTTTTAAAGAACAAAGCTTTATTGTGCAAACCCATCACACAGACTAAGGCTACTTCTTGCAAACCACATACGCAAAACAAAGAATGTCAGACAGGTATGTATCCTTCTCATTTGGAGCATTTTTTCCCTCCGTTTTTATTTTAAAAGGAAACAAAGGTGTTGAAAATTGTTTTAATTTCAAGAAATTACATTCATTATTTAATCCTCTATGTCAAATAGCTCATTTTACTTTTCATAACTGCCCTACTTGTTTTTGAGTTGCTTCTGTTGCATGAACAGACCAAGATAGCTTTTGAATATGTTCTAATATTCTAAAGGCAGTCATAAGAATTTAATATCAAGGGGCAGCTAGGTGTCACAGTGGATAGAGCACTGGCCCTGCATTAAAGAAGACCTGAGTTCAAATCCAGCCTCAGACACATAACACTTACTAGCTGTGTGACCCTGGGCAAGTCACTTAACCCCCATTGCCCAACCGAAAAAACAAACAAACAAAAAAAAACAACAGAATTTTATATCAAGCACCATTTTGGTTTGTATAGGATGGTTTAATGATTCAATAAAATCAGTCTGATTTATTTGACAGGAATCTTTTTCTACATTTCCAGTAAATCTAATTGTGTTGGACATTCTCTGTTAAATATATCTATGTGCATGAATATTTAGCATTTATTCAACTGGATTCATTGTTTTTATTTTTATATACATACATACACATAAACTGAATAGGTCACTTTGGAATTTTAATAAATTCATTAGCAACTTAATTTTAAAGCTGGAAAAGATCTTAGAGATAGCTCCCTTATATTATTAACGCCTTGTGTTTTTATATCATAATAATTTTCTGCTCACTATGTTAACAAAAACATTTGATCAAAACCCGACTGACAGAGCTACTGTATTTGACGATATATGTAGCATCCTGTATTCATAGACGCCTTTCCTCACTCCACTCTACCTCCAATCTCTGCTGCGAAAAGGGTTTTATCATCTTCAGGACAAAGATTGATTATTGAATTTGATCGATTATTGAATTTGATCTGAATTTATTTGCATTTGTGTTGTTGACACAGCCCCCTCTAACACTTGACTGTTTTCATCTTTGCCAATTTGATGAATGTGAGGTAAAGCTTTGGAGTTGTTTTAATTCCATTTCTATTGTCATTAATAATATGAGGCATTTTTTCATATGGTTGTTGATAGTTTGCATTGTCTTTGAGAACGGCTTATTTATTACCTTTGTCCACTTGTCTCTTAAGTAGTGACTCTACGTCTTGTATAATTATGATTTCCTATCAATCTTGAACACTAGACTTTTGTCAGAGATATTTAATATAAAAATTTGTTCTCAATCTTTTTTTTTGTTCTAGCTGCATTATTTTTAATAGATTTTTAAGTGATATTGTTTTTTTCACCTAGATATCTCCTTCTATCTCTCTCCATTCTCCTAGATTGTTTGGGGAAAAAAAAAAAGAAAGGAAAAAGAGGGGGAAAAATTAGCAAAACAGATCAATACATCAAAAAGTCTAATGACT
The DNA here is from genome assembly GCF_900497805.2 of Vombatus ursinus. Classification (NCBI taxonomy): domain Eukaryota; kingdom Metazoa; phylum Chordata; class Mammalia; order Diprotodontia; family Vombatidae; genus Vombatus; species Vombatus ursinus. The sequence goes on along the minus strand of NW_020954553.1, from coordinate 14,693,867 downwards.
TAATGCTTCTTCAAAAGGGGCAAGAAAACTTACCTTCTCATATCTCTTCTTTGGAACCAAATTTGTTGTTTACAGTTTTGCAGTATTCAGTTTTGATTTTTTTACAGTTGTTGTTCATGCCGTTTACATGTAATTGTATGTATTGTTTCCCTGACTTAGGTGACTTCCTTCACTTTGCATCAGTGCATGTAAATCTTTCCATGGTTCCTTGTATTCGCCATTTTCATTGTTTCTTACAGCATAGTCATGTTCCATTACACTCATGAACCACAATGTGTGTAGCCATTCTACAATCAGTAATCACCTTATGGCTCAGCAGTGGAATCTCTGAGCCAGAGGGTATTGGCATGTTAGCTTCGTTGTTTACATAATTCCAGATTGCTCCCCAGGATGATTTTGTTGATTCACTTCTCTACAGACAATGCTCCACAGTATTTGTCTTTGCACAGTCTTTCCACCTTCACTATTCATGGTAGATAGACAAAACCCAGAAGCAGCAATCCAAGATGGTGGCCTCAGGATTCAATAAACCCAAGAATACAAACTGTCAACAAAGAACAGCTTGGAAAAATTGGAAGGCAATGTGGCTGAAAATAGGTCTACAAGAGTGTGGTGAACTATCTGTTAGCCTAAGGTTCAACAAATATACACTTAATATAAAAATATCACATCCTCATGAAATTAGAGAACAGGAGGAAATACTGTAGCTAAGTTATTGTTGGGATAGAATTCTTAACAATACGTGGAATAATAGTGATCATAAAATTGGTATTTTTCATTACACAGAAGACCTCACACTTTACAGTTGAAGAAGCTGAGGGAAGGAAAAGTTAAATGATTTCTAGTCATGTAGATAGTTTTTAGAATATCTCATTGCCACTTCAAACTTAACATGGTTTGGAATCAAACAAATCTTCCTTTCCCTGAAAATGAAAACTTTGCCTCCCAATTTTCCTGTTTCTGTAAATGGAGCTATCACTCTCAAGCACAGCCCTTAAATTACCTTTGATTCGCCTTAACCTTTTTATCTAGTCAGCCATCAAGTAGTATTGTTTCTTTTTCAAATATCTCATAATAATTTCTTTCTTGTTCATTCTTCCTGTCATTGTCTACATCTAAGCAATGATCACTTTATGCACAGATTATTATAATGAATTACTAATACTGGTTTCCCAGCCTCTAGTCGCTACCTCCTGCAGCCTGTCTTTCACAGGCCTACCAAGTTAATGTGTTCATTAAATAAACTTTGTAGCTCAGAAGCCTTCATTGTGTTTTCATATGCTGTTTGGTTTCTTTCTTAGTATATTTGTCCCTCCTGAAATGCTTTTGCTGTCCTTTCCACTTTACTAAATCATACGTCATTCTTCAGAGACCAGTCTCTCTGTTCCATGAAATTTCTCCCAGCTGTTTGAGGCTACATTGGTCTCTTCCTTTTTATAACTTATATAGTATTTGACATATCTTCTTTTGGTAGGGGGTGGAAAGGAATTTCATCTTTTTTGTTGATTCATTGATATTTTTTATTTTGATGCAAGACAGTTCCAAACAAAAGCAATGTACGTCTCCTTTAAAAAAAAAACAAAAAGGGTGGATTATTTTGCTGTTTACAGTAAGGATCATGGACTCATAGTCTAGAGCTAGAGGGTATCTAATCCAAGTCTCTTATTTTAGAGCTGAGGAAACTGAGGTTAGGTGACCTTCCCTAGATCATGCAAGTAGTATGTAACAAGAAGATTTGTCCTTTAACTTGACAGTATAATACTAACATCTCTTATTGTATTTGTTCACAGTTTTGTTGCATTACTTTTTTTGGAGTCATTGGGCATACTGTTCTTTTGTCTTTGCTTTCTTTTTTGTTTCACTTCATATGAGTTCTCTCACATTTCTCTGAATTCTTCATATTCATATTTGTTTTACTTTACATCCATCTACCTTTTTATTTTTTACACTGTACATACATCCATTCCTCAGTTTTTAAACACTTTGTTTCTAGCTTTTTCCCCCACAATGCTTTTTATGAATATTTTTGTACGGATCTCTTTTGCTACCAATTACCTTTATTTAGATACAGTCTCAGTAGTGCAACGTATGCATCAAAGAGTTTGAATAATTTAAGAACTTTTCTTGCATTATTCCATTTATTTTCCAGAATAGATAAACCAATTCTTATCTCTGCCAGCAGTGAATTAGTGCTTCTTTTTTCTTACAGCCCCTCCAACAATGAGTTTTCCCATTTTTTTAAGCATCCTATACAGTATTTGGGAAGGGAGGATAATGTAAGACAACAGCAACTGATCTTTACCTCCACAAACTCATGCTTCAGTGCTTCCTCATAATATGAGGTTGACTCTGGGTTCTTAAAAGTTATCAGTGGAGTGCAGGTTCTGCCAGGTCCTACTATGATGGATAAGCTTTGAATATAGTTCTGGCAACAGCGTGTCCATTTTCTAAAGACTAATCTCCTAATTACAGAGGAGATCATTACTCATAGACTGTCCACTTGATGATACATCTTATGCCATGGTAGGTGCTGGTTGCGGAGCTGAAATGGTCGGTGCTAAGAATCACAATTTATAGGTTGGCTATAAACATTAGCTTACCTGTCGGATCACTGTCCAGAGACTGATGAGTAGACATACTACTGTAGGAACTGAATCAGATCAGTCCTGTTATTTCTTCATAAATGACAGTAGAAAACAAAGAAACATTTCAGAAGTTGTCTGATAGGTTGTTTTTGGAAAGGTAAATAAAGGAGTTGATTGAATTGGCTTTATTGTTCAATGAGAAGCAACAAAAAACATCATTTCATGTGACATCTAGCCGTCTCAAATGGCAGTGTTTGTCATAATTTATTTGCCACAAAATCCACCATGAAATAATTCCTTGCCATACTAACTTTTGCTGAAGAGGCACAGAAATTCTCTGTAGTGTTCGATATTATTCTTCAGATTAAATCAAGATTTATTTTATGCATTGGCTTCAGTGCAGATAGGGGCATAGATGATGACAGTGGAAAATATGTTGGAAAATGTGGTTTTGGAGTAACGTCTGAGGCAGCCCAAAGACTTGTAGGACAAATCTTATATTATGATTTTTTTTTTTTTGAGATAAAAGGCATTTAACGTGACAAGCACCAGATATCACAAAAAAATGAAATTATGTTACAGCAGAGTTTGATATTAATATAAAGCTAGAAGAAAAGAGAAATGAGACGAAAAATAGAACACTCTTATATATTATTGGTGCTGAAAATTGAGAGACATGTGGAGTAAAAGATGTTGCCAGGACTTAAAGGAAGCCAGAGTGGTTAGGTAAAATTTAGACTCATTAGCATAGAGATGATATTTAAATCCTTGGGACCTGATGAGGTCACCAAGTGAAGTAGTGTAAATGGAGAAGAGAAGAGGGCCAGGACAGAATCCTGAAGGACCCCTACGAGTAGAGGATGTAATCTGGAAGAAGACCCAGAGAGAGCAGTCAGGAGAACCAGGAGAGAGTGATGTCCAGAAAACAGAGAGAGAAGAGTATTAAGGAAGAGTAATAGTGCTGGAGGCTGCACACAGATCAAAGAGAATGAGAATTGAGAAAAGACTGTTGGATTTGGCAACTGAGAGGTCATTAGTAACTTTAGAGTGAGCAGTTTTGGTGGAATGTTCTGTCTTTTGGAGGAGGAAGGATGGAATGGAATGGCTCGAACAAGTACTAAGAACCTCAAAAAAAATACGTTGGGTACCAGTTCAACCAGAATTCCTGGAAGACTTGAAGTAGGAGCAGTTTTTTAAAAGTTATAAGTGAAATGAGAGTGCTAGAGGAAAGAACTAGGAAAGCAATCAGAACTATGGAAGAAAGAACTAGGTAGGGAATTAACAGCTTGCCACAGGAGGTGCAAAACCTTGCCCCAAGCAACAAACTCCCTGAAAGTTAGAATGGGCCAAACATAAGCCAATGAGTTCATGAGGCAATAACAAATATTAAAGTCAAAGACCGGGAAAAAAATAGAAAAATAGGTAAGGTATTTCATTATAAGAATAACTGATCTGGAAAATGGATTGAAGAGAAAAAAAATTTAAGAATCATCAGAACACCTGAACTCTGTGACCAGAGAAAAAGCCTAGACATTATATTTCAAGAAATCTCAAAAGAAAACTACTCTGATCTTTTAGAACCAGATGGCAAAGAGGAAATAGAATCCATTAGTCATCATCTCAAAGAAACCCTAAGTGAACACTCCCAGGAACATTAGAACCAAAATCCTCTTCTCCTAGGTCATAGAAAAACAATACTGCCATTATCCATGGAGGGTTCACAGTCAGGGTCACACTACATGATTTAGCAGCCACCACCGTGAGTGAAAGGGAGTAGAAAGCTTGGAATACATTATTCCAAAGGCAAAGGATATGTGCTTATAGCCAAGAATAACTTATTCAGCAAAACTGAACATAATCCTGCAAGGGAAAAAATTGACCTTTCATGAACTAAAGGATTTCCAAATATTCCTGATTAAAAGACCAGAACTATGTAGAAACTTTGACGTTAAAACAAAAGAGTTAAGAGAAACATAAAAATGAAAAATAGGGACTGAACAAGTACAAAATTGTTATTTTCAAGAATGGGAGATGACATGTGTTTTCTCTGAATGCTATCATCACCAGAGGTCATAGATTGAGTCTCATTAGACAGAGCCTGGGAATGGTTCTATTATATCTTGACGACTTAAAGAGAAGAATGGGAAGAGAGGCAAGTGGAATTACATTAGGAAAGGCAAGAAAGGCTAGGGAAAATTGTCTCACATAATCAAGGTGCATATCTATATTAATAAGAAGGGGATGAGGAAGAGTGACTGACCCTTGAGCTTTACTTTCGTCTGAACTGGTCAAAGGAAAGGAGAAAAACCACAAAGAGTTGGGTATAGAAATATATTTTATTCAGCTGAAAAACAGGGAGGGAAAGGGATGAAAGAAGGAAGAATTGGAGGGAGGAAAATTAAAGGAGGAATTAACCCTAAGATAAACTAGGGATTTACAAAAATGTAGCTTTTTGAAGTGGCAAAGAATGGGAATCTGACAGGTACTCATAAATTGGAAAATGGTTGAAAAAGTTATATAAATATGATGGAATACTATTGTGTTGTTAAGAAATGATGGCAGGAATAATTTCAGAGAACCTGGGAACACTTGTATGAATAGATGCAGAATGTAGTAAATAGAATCAGGAGAGCATTTTATACAATGACAACAATATAATAAAGACAAACAACTTTGAAAGAATTAGGAACCCTGATCAATGTATTGACCAGGCATGATTCCAGAGGACTGCTGATAAAACATGCTAGCCACTTCTTGATAAGAGAGGGGAAGGACTCAAAGTGCAGAATGAGATGTGGGGTTTTTGTGGACATATCCAATTCAGGAATCTATTTTGGTTAACTTTACATGTTTGAATAGAATTTTTATTTTTCTTAATGTTCTCAGTTGGGGCGTGGTGAGGTGAGAGAGAGTAGATTTTTGCTGATGGAAAAAATAATAATTTAAAATATAATAAAGCTATCAAAGAAAACATTAACTGCTGGCTCATTTGTCTGCTTTCCTGTCTATATAATATGTTTATGAGAATATGTGTGCATGTTTGTGTATACACACACAGATCTATATAGCATTTTTGTTGAGGAAATTTAGAGGTAGGAGGAAGGCATTGAGAAGTGATATTCTACCACATTTTTAGAATCACACAATTGACTGAAAAGTTAAAAAAAAAAGATCAGGTCCTACTGTGTGTGTGTGTGTGTGTGTGTGTGTGTGTGTGTGTGTGTGTGTGT
>NW_020954553.1:14576846-14688042 GCF_900497805.2 Vombatus ursinus | reverse complement strand
TGTGTGTGTGTGTGTGTGTGTGTGTGTGTGTGTGTGTGTGTGTGTGTTTTTAAGTTTTTCATTTGGAAGACCAAAATACCACTTCACATTTCATTTAAGATATCTAATTAAAAATATAAAGTACAATCTTGCTTTACTGTCTGATCATTTATACCAAGCAGTTTAAAAAAGATCTTTATCACTGTTGTGGAAATCCATTACAGGTTCGACTGAAGGGGAAATTCCTATAGTTTGTGAGCTCTTCCATATGTGCCTCCTTTTGATAGATGACCATCTTGTGATTTTTATCAAGCCGCAGTGATAGCCTCCTAATTGAAATCCCTAATCATTCAGAAGAGTTTAGCATAACTCTTCACCTTTGAAAAAACAAGTGGATGAAGAATGCCAGTCTAGACTAGGACATGCGCTTGGATGGGCAACCAGTAGTTCCTGTCCATCAATTTATGTGTTTTAGATGGATGGTACAAGTAATTGATGAATTGACCTAGAATTTTACTGGAGAAGGGGGGATGTGGGCTGGATAGCCTTTCAAAGCTCTTTTATTCCAAGTTTTTCCCTGGAAAACCAAAGCTTTTCTGATGTGTAACTCTAAGTCATGGGATGGTATGTACCTATGCTCTTCAAAAAATTCAGTTGAAAAACACTTGTACAGTAGTGGAGAGGCACATTTTGGATGTCACTTCCTGCAGCATATTGCAAACAAGGAATTATGAAGAATTCAGATAGCCAATAGCAAGATAAAATACTCTCTGATTCTTAGTTCTCAATATGAAGACAAATGCACCTCCATGCTGTAGGGCACCTTATTTTTTCTTTGTCACCAATGTCATTCCACCCACCAGTGCTACCATGAGTCAGTTTTACCAGTAACATCATGAAGAAGACTTCTTCTATACATTGCTTAGAGCAACAGAAGTGTCTATGATCTGTGAAGCTGCCTGTTGCTCTAGGGGGTAAGGGGAATGGAGTAGAGAGGCGTGCCTTCTCTTAAAAGAGTGTGAGGGTCCCCCTAGCTCTTCCCTTTTTGCCCCCAATCTACTCCAGGCTTTTCAGTTCCTTCCCCCTGCACCAGGACCTGCAATTTGCAGTCTTTTGAGTATCTCTTCACCTTAGCCTATTCTGACTAGGTTTGGGGAGGCAAAGGTAGAAGAAACATGCCCCCCTCCATGTCTGTTTTCTTTTATTCTTCTCTTTAACACCCCCCTGTCCCAATCTCTTTTATTTTATTTTATTATTGCTTTTTTTTTTTTTTTTTTTTTTTTTTTGCTAGGCAGTCTGCAATTGCCCAGGGTCGAACAGCTAATAAGTGTCAAGTGTCTGAGGCTGTATTTGAACTCAGGTCCTCCTGACTCCAGGATCGATGCTCTATCTACTGAGTCACCTAGCTGCCCCTCCCTCCTTAGTTGTCAATTCCCTTTTTCTTTTTGTCTTACCTGATGATTGTTTTGGTTTCTATTCCTTCCCAGACTTTCCATGGAACTGGGGTTTTTATAATTTTTCCCTTCTCTTCTGCTTCCATCATTGGGCATAGTTGGCTGGGGGTAGAGATCGATAAAGAAACCACCAACTTTTTAAAAAAGGGGTAGAAGATGTGTTCAACAATGTTCAGCTGAAAAAATGGCCTAGATTTTTTGCAAGAGTCATGCCCATGTGCTCCATTGGTAACTTCATAGTATATGTAAGAACTCAAGACAGATCTTTAGAATGTAGGGCAGATTCCCTCTGATTCACTTTTGGAATTTAGTGATACTGAACATTTTATTTTGGGTGATAATACATGGTTTGTGTTTCTTATTTTGAAAAATATTCAAAAATATTCATATTTCTCCACTTGTCAGGAAATGGCTCTTAATTTACATAGTGTTATATTTATTTTACTATATGAACACTTTGTAAATATAACTGAAATGTCTCCTAAGACTGAGTTTTTTTAGAATAAAAATGTACCTCAATGGTCATCTAGTCTAACCTCACCCTGATGTTAATCTCTGAACAACTTTTTTCCCTCTTTTTCCTATCTTCATGTTTGTTTCTTTATTAGAAGATGTCCAAAGTCCACCCCCGGTCGTCATGGTGCCAGTTCCTGTACCAGTGTTTGTGCCTATACCACTGCATCTTTATACACAATATGCACCGGTCCCATTTGGGCTTCCAATACCAGTGAGTGATTATTCTAATTTAACTAAGATCTAATTTATGGTTTCCCTGTAGTATATAATTTTTCACGTCAAATACTATACTTACTGATAAAAGTGGGAAAACAACCTTTTTTATAATATACCTAATAATAATGATAGCTTATACTTAGCGTGTTATATGGTTTACAAAGTGCTATATATACAGATCTCATTTGATCCTCGCAATAATCCTGTGAGAGGTGTGCGTGTGTATAATTTAATAATGAGTTCATATTTGTCATCTGCTCATGTAATCATGAAGATAGATATTAGAGGTTGTAAGAGAATATTAATATTTGTGTTCAGAAAACAGCACTGGAGAATACAAACAGATATATTCACCTTTTATTTAGGTGATCCAAAACTTAATGAAATAAACTGATAGGCAGCTTTACTTTTTAATAATAATTTTAAAACGCGTTGCATTTGCCTACTATCCTGTGTTTCTTTTAAAGCAATTTAACGTTATCATTTGATCTCAAAATATCCCTATGGGTTGGTTGTTATCTTCTCATCACAAAGGAGATCCATTTATAAAAACATACTTTCAATAGGAAAATCATTATCTAAACAGCTGTCTAATTTAATAACGAAATTAGAGTTCTACTCTGTAACTCTTAAGTATTTTCTTAGATGCCGGTCCCCATGCTTATTCCTACAACAGTGGACAGTGCAAATAAGGTCAATGAAACCATCCAAGACATTAAGGAAAATATGTCTCCTCATCCATTTGAGGCTGACCTTCTTCAGATGGCAGAAATAATTGCAGAAGATGAAGAGAAAGAAAAAACACTGTCTCATGGAGGTTGGTATTGTCTTAAGTTAAAAAAAATACTGTGTGACTTTAATGATAATAGACAATGGTGATAATTTTTAAAAATTTTCTTAAATAGGTCTTGTTTTGGGTTTGTGATGACTTTTAAGCCTTGAGCCTCTTTAAAAACATTTAAAAAAATTTTTTTAGTATTCTAAATTATCCACAGTCTATAGTCTTAATCTAGAGAAACATAAGCTTAATTTTTTTAAAGGTTCATTGTCATCTAGTACTTTTTCCCTAACCAAAAACCATCATGATTATTTATGTAATTTTCTTCTATGTATTATCTTTTTTTTTTCCTCTTGATGATTTATGTATTTACTATAGTCAGGTTATTGGAAAATCCATAGAATTGTAGACACTGAAAATAAGAAGAGAGCTCAGAATTTATCTAGAGCAACCTTTACTTGAATAGGAATTCTTCCCCTCCATCACACCATACACACTCTACCACCATATCAGTCAATGGTCATTAAATTAAATATTCTGTCAATCTATTAATTAACAAACATTTACCAGGCACTTACTATGTGCCAGGTATTTTGAAGTACAAAAACAGAAATCTTTGCCATCAAAGAGCTCATATTCCATCAAGGAAAGCTGCATATATGCATGCATATAAGTTGACAAACACAAATGTTTGTATAAACACAGGTATGCCTGTACATGCACAGAGCGTGAATTCAAAATGATTTGGGGGGCTTGAAACTAACAGCTGGAGGGGGTGTGGTTCAGGTCAAGAAAGGCCTCACAGATGGTGGCCCAGAAGTTGATCTTTAAAGGGACCTAAGTTCTGCTGTGTATTATGTCCTCTTCACTTAGCCTGTATGTCTTCTGAGCCAACTTGAATCTCTAGTATATGATTTAAAAAAAAAAAAGAAGGTAAAATGTAGTTTGGGGTGTACATGTATGCCATCATGGAATAGTTAATTCTTAACTTTAGTGACTTCAAAAAAATAAGTATTTCTTTTTTTATATGAAAATATACTGAAATTTTTTCTAAACTGATTCATGAACCTGCCATAGCTTATCATTTGGGATGAGAAAAAGAAATTATGTGTGTTTGTGTAAGTGAGCTTAATTTCCTGATCATTATAAATTGTTTCTTTTTTCTTGAGGGTCTCAAACATCTGAGCATGAGCTCTTTCTTGACACCAAGATATTTGAGAAAGGTTTGTACTTTTAAATACGTTCTGATTTCTGCCAGTTCTGTTTTTCTAGTCAGTAGCAAGACACTGTACCATATGTCTCGCTTGGTTTGGTTTTGGAAATTTTCTTTTGTCTGTGTTAAAATTTCAGATCAAGGAAGCACATACAGTGGTGATCTTGAATCAGAAGCAGTGTCTACTCCACATAGTTGGGAGGAAGAACTTAATCATTATGCCTTAAGGTCAAATACCACACAGGAGTTGGATCTAGAACCGAAGCAGTCACCAAAAGTGGATACAGAACAAGATCTCGAGGCAGATTTTCCATCAGGTTTGTACAGAGCTATAAAATTATCTTAGATTAGAACGAATCTCAGTTGATATTTATCAGGCAGTCAGAAGGTAGTAGGAATAATTACTTAGGTCATAATGTTGAAAATATGTGATTGCTGCCTTTGCAGAACTATTGCTGTTTTGCTAGTCCGTTTCATTTTTATCAGCTTCTGTTTACATATTTTGCTAGTTTCAGTGAAGGATTTTTAAAATTCACATTCTATAACTGCCATACTTCATTTATCTTAATTGTCTGAGGAAGTTTTTCCTTCATAAACTTAAAGAATAAAGCAATATATAGGAATCTTCCTGGTACTTTGATTTTTTTTTTGTCTATTTAATTCACTTTGTAATTTTCTTTTGGGTATAGAAACCTTTGATCCCCTCAATAAGGGAATGGGAATTCAGTCTCGCTCACGACCAAGACGACGGCACAGAGATGGCTTTCCACAACCTAAACGAAGAGTAAGCAGAAACTGTTTCATTGGGGTCTTGATAAATTTCTCTGATAACTCTTTTTCTGCATTTACTCAACAGACATTTATTGAAAGCCTCTGTGCATAAGGCATTTTTCTTGTTGCTATGTAGATCAGCGGTGTCAAACTCAAATAAAAATGGTGGCCACTTATCCATAAATAAAGATCTCTGTGGACCACATATTAAGTTAGTTTTAAAATGTAATGCTATGTGTATTTTATTGTATTTTCATTTTATTAAATATTTCCCAATTATATTTTAATCTGGTTCAGACCTCTTTCAAGAGTGTTGTGGACCACATGCATGTTTGACACCTCTGGTGTAGATTATTTTAATTGTTTTATGGTTTTTTGTAGCATCGTTTTCTGAATTTACTTACAATAAAGACAATCTTGGATCAAAAGCAAATTTTCTGTGGAAAACGTTTAGAAGGAAGAGTCTTCTATTCATAAGTTTTCTTTACCCCTCAAGTAATTAAAAAACCACAGTCTCAAATACACCTCTTTTATCCTTAATGAAAAATACATAAGTAACTTGCCTTTCCAACCAAAAGAAAATAGGTGTTTTGGAATTGGAGAACTTAACAATTATTAGCTTTCAGACATGTATAAAGAGTAGAACATTTAACTGCTCCAATGATCTGTTCAATTCAGTAAATCTTTACTAAATATTTATACTATGTTTGAATGTAAGAATCATTGTGTGCTGCTTTATTGAGGAGACAAAGGTGAAGAACATTACTTCTGCCCTCAAAGAGCTTACATATTTGATTTTAGTAGGGTTCAAGAGATGTATCTAAATAAATGATTCAATGTAGAAACACCATAAGGGGAAAGCAGAAAGTGCTGCAGGAAATAGCAGTAGGGAAAACTTATTTGGCAAAGGTGGGTTAGAGAGGTGAGATGGTAGGAAACTCCATTCACGAGATGATGCCTGAGTTGGATCTTGAAGGAAGTTAAAGATTTCAGCAGGTAGTGTTCAGGATAGGGTAGTATGTTCTTAGCAAAGGAACCTGCATGGCCCGTGGGTTGTCTATCCCCAGTAAAATGTAAGCTTCTTGAAGAGAGGACCTTTTCATTATTATCTTTGCATCTCAAGTCTCAAACACAAAGTGAAGCTCATAGTAGGTACTTTAAGTTAATGCTTGTTGAGTAGATGGAGTTGGAGGAGGGCAGGACAAGATTGGAGATCAAGTCATAGTCTTTCGTGCCAGGAATGTGTGATGAGAAATAGAGTGAAATAAAGTTGGAAAAGTAGTTTGGAGTCAAAATCTGGGGAAACTTAAATGCTAGAGAGTTTGTGTTTTACCATATAGAGAGTTAAACTAGTGAAAGTTTTTGAGTAGAGAAATGCCATGGTCAGACCTGAGCATTAGGAAGATTAATTGGCAGCTATATGAAGGATAAATTGGAGAGCCCAGCAGCAGGGATTACTACTAAAATAATCCAGGTCAGAAGTAATGATGTCTTGAAATAGGAGAGAAGAGGTTAGACACAAGATTCTCCAGAAATGGTATCAAAAGAATTTGACAGCTGAGTGAAATAGAATATGAGGGACAAGGAAAAGTCAAAGATAACTCCAGAATTTGAGCCAATATTACTGGGAGCATGGTGATAGAGCAACAGATAATAGAGATGTATACATCAATAGAGGTCATATGAAGTTTGTTGCCCTTACATTGAAACCTTTCCAGAATTATAGATGCTAGCATAAATATCCTAAGATTTATTTGCTGTTTTGTCTGGATGACCTGTAAGATCTCTATCAACTCTTAACTCTTGCTTCTTACACTCACTTGTGACTACATTGTAGTAATACTCCACAAATTTCATCACCACTAAGTTTGAAACCCCGACTAATTTATAAAGCCATTAAGGTATACTACAAAAGGGGTAAGGAAAGCTTATCTTTCCATTGCCTAAATTTCCTGTTGCTTCCATTGAGAAGTAAGAAAGAATGTAACCTTTCTTTATAGCAAAGTTGGTTGAAAACAACCTTGTTTATTGTGTTTCATTCTTTTACTTCATTGGGAGGTAAAAATGGAATATGTCTTGTTGTCTCATCAGTTCATTGTTAATCTTAATGATGTTAATATCTTAATATATTAAGTTATTTCTTTCTAAGAAGAGGACCCAAAGCTAAAAATTATATCCTGTATATTTGTAGGGAAGGAAGAAGTCTATAGTAGCTGCAGAGCCCAAGAATTTTGTTCAAGGAACAATTCAAGGTGGTTCAGTACCCCCAATGACACTGAAATACATGTATGGAGTAAATGCCTGGAAGAATTGGGTTAAGTGGAAAAATGCCAAGGAAGAACAGGGGGAGCAGAAATTTGGAGGTAAACATACGTAGGCTTCCCTTGATAAAGGTGAGCGGCCTGGGGGTGGAGGTAGTTTAAAAAGGGTCTCAGGTCTGTGCAGTTAAAATAACTATTGATGAAGTAAACTAGGTATAAAGATTTCCAAGTCTCTAATCTGAGTGTGAAGTTTTTTACCCTTTCATTTAAGTTTTTCATCTTTCCTTGTCAGGTGTTGAACCTGTTCCATGCTCTGATTCTTTGGGAAGTGCCCAAGACCATTCACTCTCTCAAGAAACCTCTGAGCCCAGCTGCAGAGGTATAACTAATTTACAAAGCCTATTCTCTTTTCATCTTCTCACTGTACTTGGAAATATAAATGTCATTGTACATTTCTTTGAGTTAATAGATTGTGAAAAAGGAGCATTTTATTGAAGGAGTCTTTTATTGAAAGGACACTAGTTTTTGAGTCAAGACCTAGGTTTTGTCAACCTTACCTCTTGCTAATTGTGTGATATTAGACAAATAATTGAATATCTCTGACTTTCTATTTTCTTGTTTGTAAAATGAAAGGTGGTACTTGTACTACCTATTTATAGGTTTGTGAATACCAAAGGAGATAATAATATGAAAGTATATTGTAACTGTAAATCATTGTGTTAATCTAAACTATTGGGATTATCAAATGTACAAATGAATTTCTGATCTCATCAATTCAAGAGTTCTCACCAACCATGCAGATTACAGTCCCTCCATGCCTGCCTATCCTATGCGACTGTTGTTCATGTCTTCTAAAATTTTGCCTCAGGAAGTCCATTTAACATGCTGGAAGCTTTCCTCATTCTTCCCAACATCACAAGTGTACTTTCCAGTGTAGCACTTTGACCATCCACCTGTCATCCCTTTGTCTCATCACCTGATTAGCCCATCTTCTCTTCCTGTTATACAATTCCTTGAAGACTTCTTTTGTTCCTGTTTCTTAGAGTGCCTTATTGATTATATATTGCAGCCTGCTTATACCCACCATATGCCTCTCCGTTGACCTCTGAGCAATACTCATTCTTAGTTCTTCAAAGGCAGTTGTGTTCCATGTCTTACTGTCATTTAACAGTGTTAGCGTGTTATTATAATATTAGGTGTTAGTAAGTTAGTATTGAAAAGATGTGTCTTTGCTTTTGTGGAAAGCTTAGAGGTCGGTGAGTGTGCTTTGTTATTTCCTGAAAGAAATTAAGTTATGTTCTCTTCCTTCAACTCTGGGCCCAAATTGCTATTCTGTGCTTTCTGTGCCATACAGAATACAAGATCCCAGTATGTTGTTAATTATGAAAAAGTGTTTGATTTGGTAAACAAAATCCCAACTTAGAGGCATTTTTACAATGTATATCCCATCCGTGCATCAAGATGATTCCAGATTCTTTGGATCTGTGACAACAGAAATAACCCTATTCCAAAGAATCAGGCTAGGCATAAAATAAGGAAAAATATACTTTTCAAAGATATTCAAGGTTTTTGTGAAGGAAGAGATACAGTGCAAAATCTGTGGTCGAAAAGGGATGCCCTGTGATTGGTAAGGTCTTCTAGATGCTCTTCCATCAAGTCCCATATCATTTCATAGTCCCCTGAAAGAGATTTGTAATCACTCCAAGGAGCTTGTGCTATCCATCCATACAGGAAACACGAAGTAGATGAAGACTATCTTTGAGATTATTTTTATGTTAAATTACTGAACAAATTGCCTCAAACATTGCTATTGGGCAGATAAATCAGTGTCTCACATGCAGATTTTTGAATGAATGGTTTTATGATGTGGTTCTGTTTTGATTATTCTCATGTGAGGGCCAGAAAATTGGGGTCATTTTCTAACTGTGCATACCAAACAGCCAGAAGCTATAATGTGTTCTCATACTTATTAGAAGTTGATATTTAGTATTCTTATCCCACCCTCCCACAGTCCGCCCTATAAAGCTAAAGGAAGAAATTTTGTCCTGTACTTTTGCTGAATTGAGTTTGGGCTTATGCCAGTTTATCCAAGAGGTGCGGAGACCAAATGGTGAAAAATATGATCCAGACAGCATCTTATACTTGTGCCTTGGAATTCAACAGGTACCAAATTAAATTACTTTTCTTTATTTCTTGCTGGTACTGGCAGTTGTTACTTCTTAGTAATTCTGGCAAAGCCCATGAGTTTGAAAAAAATAGTGTAATAATTTGTGCTTATTTGAACACTTTTTTTTTCTGTAACCCAGAAATTAGTTCCTGTTGTTGGTGTAGTGTTGTTTTGGGGGCTCCTTTAGGTATGAGGTTCAGATGACTTTGGAACTAGAGTGCATCTTACTTTTAAGATTCTAGATTGGCCAAACCTAGTTTTCAGAAAACTATGACAACTGCATTGATTTTCTTCAAGTGCTTGTACTTACTAATATTTCAAAATGATGGGTTGTACTGTATTTGACAGAAACCTACCATAGCCATTTGGAAATAAAAAATTCTATCAGTGGTCAAATCAATCAACTATCTATTGTGTGCCTACTGTTTTTCTAGACTGGGCCGTAGGTCTTATTGAGACAAATAAGTAAGGGACTTCATCCTCACCCTTAAAGAGCTGATAGTCTAACTATGTAAAGGTAAATTAACATTAATTACCAATTGAATCTTATAGATATATTATTGTGTGGAAAGATAAATCTTACTTCTCCATTTAAAAAATCAACATTTATTAAGCAATCACATTCAGTATGATTAATAACCCTCAGTTACTAAATAGACATAAAATAAATTCTCAAAATAAGTAATTCCTTAGGAATGAATACTAAAAGTTTAAACACTTTAAAGGAGCCTATTCATAGATTCAGTATACACTATTTCATACCTGAAAGTACTTCAGAGGGCATCTAATCCAACCTTTTCCATCATAGGAATTCCTCCTATGGTAATCTTAAGGAGGGGTAGAGGCGTCCTCCCAAAGCAGTTTGTTCTGCTTTTTAACAGCTTTAATTGTTTGGAGGTTTTTCTTTACATTGAGCCAAAACTTGACTCCACTGTTTCTATTTTTGCCCTGTGAGGCCAAGCAGAATAAGTCTAGCCCGTTTTCAAAATGGCAGTTCTTTAAATACTTGGAGACAGCATTGATGCCACCCCTCTGCCTTCTCTGTTCTTAATATCCCTGGACCTTTGTATGTCCTAATTTCTAGTCCTTTGAGCATCTTGTTTGCCTTTTTTTTGGGGGGGGGGGCTGGGCAATGGGGTTAAGTGACTTGTGCAGGGTCACACAGCTAGTAAGTGATAAGTGTCTGAGGCTGGATTTGAACTCAGGTCCTCCTGACTCCAGGGCCAGTGCTCTGTCCACTGAGCCACCTAGCTGCCCCCTTGTTTGCCTTTCTTTAGATTCATCTTTCTAACCTCCCCAAACCCCCATCTTTTCCATTTCCTTCCTTATAAATAGCCAAAAACTAACCTCAGTATTGTAGATCTGGTCTGACTAAGGTTGAGTACAACAAGGCCGTCATACACAAGTCTTTTCCCACTGCCATGCCACAGTGCTGACTTAAATTGAATTTGCAGGCCACTTAAACCTCCTGATATTTTTCACATGATCAGTTGTCTAGGGCTAGGCAATCCTCATCATTCTATACTTGTTCAATAGATTTTTCTGAATCCAGCTGTAAGATGTCCATGTTTGCCCTTACCGAATTTCATTATAGAGTCAGTCACTCTATCCCTCTGTCCTTTGGAGATCTTGTTGTTCCCTGACTCTTGCCTCGGGTGTTAGCTGTTCCACTTGCTAAGGGGGCTGCTATCTGCTACGTTATCCAAGTTATGGTTAAAAACCTTGAACAACTAAATGCCAAGGATATTCCACTGAAACCTTCCACTACTGATACCTCCCTTCATGTTTACATCATTCCCATAATGACAATCATAATGTCAACTGATACTCCTTTTTAAAATGTTTGAACCCCTTTGCATAAATTATCTCATTTGAGTCTTGCAACAACCCTGTTGTGAAAGTCTAGTCATCCTGCAAGACCTGAAGCCACCTAGTTGTATTGTCGTCTAATCTTTGTTTTGCCTTGGGTTAGAGATGTTATATAAAGTAAATTCTGAGAACCACATAACACATAAGGGCCATTTGTTTTGTGAATATAGTCCTTAGAGAAATTCCTGGTTTTATGATTTACATTCAGTACAATATTTATATTTTGTGGTTGATTTCTAAGTCATAGGTAGATGTGAGTTAGTTAAATTATTAATGTTGTCAATTTTAAGTGAATTTCCCAGTTAACCAACAATTATCCACTTACACACTAAAATTGTCTGTGTTATGAGGACAAAGGACAAAGAGACAAGAACTGCTAGCGCTTTCTTCCCCCATGCACAATTTTATGTACTGATTTAAGGCCCTTTCTGTTTCTACATCCAATAATCCTCTGATCAATTCAGTTATGTTTTTAAAAACGTAGAGCCCTTTACCAGAAATTAATTTAGCTAGTAAAGTAAGCCAATAAAGAAAAAACATCTTCCTTCAAATTTATTTACAGGTAAAAAATGGTAACTTTAGAAGTCCATGACAAAATGGCATTTGAAAAATGAAGTTTAATTAGAAATCAAACCCCCTCTAACCCTTGTGTTCTCTGTTGTACTCTTTAGCATTTAATTATATGCTCTATTTTATTCTTTTATTGTTTTGTGTCTGCTTGTTGTTTCCATGGATAAACTAGGTTAACACTTAACCTAGTCTGTTCTCAAAAATTACAAAGACTTTCTCCATGTCCGGCACTGTAAGCCTGGGTTTCTCTGCCTCTTAATAACTGTAATTAACAGGTAAAGTCTTTTATTTTTATGACGGAAACTTTTTTGGTTCTGGGGCTTCATGCAGCTAGCTTCTAAGCACAGAACTAAAGGTCTCCTGAGTTCGCTTAATATTGGCTAGCTCTTATTATTAGTTTGTTTTTTTTTCCAAAAATTTTTCTTTTAAATATTTAACTTTAAATTGTCTTACACCATTTTAAAATGTGATTTTTTTTAAAGTACATACTTAAATCTATTAAAAAATGTTTTGGTATAAATTAAATTCCTTTAAAAACCACTATCTGAGGAGTGCATCCATTCAGTGAATTTGAAGTATGCTTATATTTTATTAATCATTATCAAGATTGTATGTCATAGAAGTACAGACAATTCTGGCTTTATGTAAATTTGCATTATGCAAATTTAACTTTATGTAAAGAATTCTGAAAGAAATCCACATTCCCAAAAAACACCTATGTTAACTTTCTGTACAGCACTATGTGCTCTCACTCTCTTGGTCTCTCCTCCTGTCCCTCAGGTTCTACACTCTGTGGGATACCCCCTCCCCCCAAAAAAAACTTTTTAAAAAAACCCCAAATGAAAGCAGATACCACTGCCCAATTTGAAACTTAGCTGGAGACCTCCGATGCCAAGAGAAGAGACCTTTGCCCTGCTCTGACCATTGAGTGTGAGATGGGTAATAATATATTTTGAGGCTAGAAAGATAAGATAGGGCCAGGTTGTGAAGTATTTTACAAGACAAACAGAAAATTTTATATTTTGTTCTGTACGTGATAAGGAAGCACAGGAATTTCTTGAGTAGAGAAGTGGTGTGCTCAGAGCTGCACTTAAGGAAAATTACTTTGGCAGCCATGTGGAGGATAATTTAGAGCAGAGATGAACTCGAAGCAGGGAGACCAAGTAGGAGGCCATCACAGTAGGTGAAAAGGCCCTGAACTAAAATATGCTCAAAGAAGGGTCAGATGGAAGAGATGTCGTGGGGAAGTAGAAACAGCAAGATCAGGCATTGGATTGCATGTAAAATTCAGGGGAATAGTGAATAGTTGAGGATAATGCTGAGGTTATGAACCAGGAGACTGGAAAGAAGAGTGGTACATTTGTTCAAAATAGAGAAGTTTGGAAGAGGGGTGGATTTAGGGATAAAAATAACGAGTTCTCTTCTGGACATGTAGAATTTGAGATATCTTTGTGACATTCAGTTTGAAACATCCAGTAGGAAATTGGTAGTGCAGGACTGCTAATTAGAGAAAAGATTAGACCTGCCTATAAATATCTTACGTGTCATCTGCGTAGAGATGATAATTAAACCCTGTGGAGCTGATGAGGTCACAAAGAGTAAAAGAGAGAAGAGAGGGACCAGGACACAGACTTGTGGAATATGCGCTGTTGGAGAAGGACGTGATATAGGTAATGGGCCAGCAGCCAGACTGAGGAATAATCAGACATAGGAAGAGAACCAGGTGAGAGTAGTTTCACAGAAACCCAGAGCAGAGAGATTGTCCAGAAGGAGAAGTAGGTAGTCACCAGTGTCAAATGAAGCAGAGAGGTTAAGAAAAATGGCAAGTAACTGAAAAAAGGCCATCAAATTTGGCAGTTAAGGGATTATTGGTAATTTTGGAAGGAGTGGTTTAAGTTGAGTGATGAGGTCTTAAGCCAGACAGCTCTTTCTAGGAGTTTAACTGAGTAAAGGATAAGAGTTAGGAGGAAAACTTGAAAAGAGAAGAAGATTCTTTAAAGATGAGAGGGAGAGACTTGGACATATTTGAGGAAAGTGGGGAGGGAGCTGGAATAGAGAGGAAGACTAAAGATCATGGAAGGGGTAAGTCACTCTGCTGGAAAAGACTGGAAGAAATAAAATCAAGGGCATGTGTCAAGGTGGCCTTAGTAAGGAGGACTACTTCTTTGTCAAAGATTGGTGAAAAACATAAAAAGGGATGATGAAGAGAAACAGAAAATAAAATATGACCTCAATTTTATCAGAAAGTAAGAATTGAAATCCTCAACTGAGAGGGTGGGGTATAGGGAAGTTTGGGAGGCTTGATGACAGAAGAAGCTTTGGTGGGAAATGAAATGGGGAAGCAGGAAGGTATAGAAAATATTGTTTTGCTGCAGTGAAGGCCCATTTGAAGTTTGGTAACATATATTTGTAGTCTGTCAAATCAGTACAATTGTGTTACTTCCTCATGTGCCATTTGACAGCACAAGACTAATCTAGGGCTGACTTTTGTCAAGGGATGATTGTCAGTTAGACGAGATGGTAAGTTGAGAGTAGAAAACAATGTGGAGTTGAATTGGCTAATTATCAAGTCAAGATGAGAGAGGGAAATGAAGTTAGAGGAGAGGTAATGGCCTGGAAAAGTACCGAGGAGTAGAGGGATTAGAGGTCATGAAGAAGGAGAAATAGTAGTGGAACACTTTAATGGTGAGGTTTGACTGTGACCCTCTTTATGTATGTGTGAGAATTAGGGAATAAATCATGAAATTTTGAGAGAGATTGAGAATCTCAGAAGTTAGGTTGTTTGGGGGAGTATTGGCATGGAAATTGGAATCCCCCAGTATAAGAGAAAGAATTGGAGAGCAAAGACAGGGAGTAAGATACTGAACTCTTTGCCAAAGAAGGGGTAATGATTTGTAGACAACTGTCAACTATGAATTGTCTGTATTATGTAGGAACTTAGGATAGTAATATTTAAAGAAGAGATTACTAAGTGGTGGTTACAGAGAGGCTGTGGAGAGCAAGAAGTATTCCAGCTTCTTCTGTAGGACTAGAGAGCATTAAGAATTGTTAGTGCTGGAAAGGATGACCAGCCATGCAGGGACATTTGGGGGGAGCCAGATATCTGTGAGAGCAAATAGTCAGAAAGAATGGGAGAGAAAAAGGTCTACAATGAAAGGAAGTTTGTTTGCCCTAGAACTAAAATGCCAGAGGGCACAGTAGGAGGGATGTGGCCAGACATGGGGCAGGATGGAGGTGAAAGAAGGAGATAAACTTGCCTCTTGATAGATCCCAACTGAACACCCACCTGGGTTTTCATGTTCCTTCCAGCTTTACTCAGACTTTGCTGACCTGCACACCCCAGGATTGGCAGAATTCCTCTTCATTCAGGGCTTCTAGTCGTGGCTCCCCTATCAGGGTCATCATTCCTCTTGCTGAAAAATCTCTGTGCTTCAGTAAGCAATTAACTATTCAGAAAACATTTTTTCAAGTGTGTCAGAGACCAGTGTACATTTAGATTTTCCTTCTTGAACCTGATATTTTTTATATCTGTTTCATTGATATTTTTCTTAACTGGTAATGGAACACTATTCATAGTGTAGTGAGATTGTAAATTAAAAGGAAAGCTTTACCTTTTTTTTTTATTAAAATGGAAAAAAAAAATAACTTTTGTCCTTTTTCTGTGTACCAACAAACATATGTCTATCTTTCCTTTTTTATTGCAGTACCTGTTTGAGAATGGGAGAATAGATAACATTTTTACTGAACCCTATTCCAGATTTATGATTGAACTTACAAAACTTTTGAAAATATGGGAACCTACAATACTTCCTAATGGTAGGACAATGATGGGTTGGGGGAGTTTTATATTTTTTATGTGTATTCTTACATATATAATACTTTTTGGTTTTCTGAGCCTTCTGCCAATCATGTCACAATGACGTTTATATTCTTGCTATATGTATCACCACTCTGTCCCCAAATTTTATATTATGTAAAATATCCTCTCAACACTGGAGTCCTTTGGAGAAAAGAGAGACTATGAATTGATTGGTCTTTGGGAATTGTATGCATCTCATCCAAGAAAAATTACATATTTCCTCTATCTTATTACCAAATAGAAAAAATACATAGTTTTCAGTCAGGTAGAATTCAGGCAGAATTTCCATGCCAGTACTCAAATTCAAGAATTTGAGGTGTGTGATATGTTTCCTTTTGCAAAACCTAATACTTAAAGAAATTTCTCATATGATCTTTAACGCTTTTAAAACCCTTAAAGCCATGCACCTTTAAAAGGAAACCATGCAATAACAATAACCTTAATGATATATCAAGGAATGTTGTGGCAGCTCCCCATCTTCCCTTGTGCTCCATGTTTATTTGAATATAGAAAAGGAAAATACATATGGATTCCCCCTCACCGGGGTTTGCTTGCCCACTGGATTGAGATCTGTTTAGCTTTTCCCTTTGCGTGGAATGGGTGAATAAATGCTGTTCCCCTCTCTTTTCTCCACATTCCTCTTCAGGGTACATGTTCTCTCGGATTGAAGAAGAACATTTATGGGAGTGCAAACAGTTGGGTGCTTACTCACCGATCGTTCTCTTGAATACACTTCTTTTCTTCAATACCAAATATTTTCAATTAAAGAATGTCTCAGAGCACCTGAAGCTTTCCTTTGCTCATGTGATGAGGCGGACCAGGACTTTGAAATCTAATGCCAAGATAACATATTTGAAGGTTTTCCCTCCTTTTCAGAAGCAGGAGGTAGAATCAGGTATGTGGTGCTATTTTTTAATATCTTTATAAATCTTATGTGTATATTTATGGTGTTCAGATGGATCACTTAACTATTATCTGCGCAGGCTGGTAGCCTGAAATTTTTGGACATAGAAAATAGCTGCTTTGTTTTTAACACTGAAATTAACTCCCTGCAGTTTCAATATTAACCAGGACTATTTGCTACATCTATTTATTTACCATAGTCAGTCTGAAGTTTTTCAATATGAAGGTTTGATCTCCTTTTGAGGCTTATAGACTGATACAGCATTCTCATATCACCTTGTTGGCATCAAATACGACATTATGCTTTTACATTTATTATCTGATTTGATCCTCATGATCCTTTGATCCTGTGAGATAACACAGAGAAGGTATTTTCCCTATTTTTCAGCTAAGGAAATTAAGGTGTAAGTGATTTGCCCAAAGTCGTAAGTGGTAGAGCTGAAATTAAAGATCATGTCTTTTTAACTTCCAAGCCTCTAGTATACCTTCCACTATTCATGTTGCCTTTAAGTTAGTATTATTGCTTTATAGTTAGAGAGGACTTCTCTTTATTTTTGTTTTTATCAAGATGTCTAATGCAACGTTCCTTTTGTCCAGGTAACCAGTAGAGGTCATTGCTGAATGCTTAGCACTGTACAATTCAGTGTTCAGGATATGTCAAAAATGAAAAATCCTAGCAGCTTTAGTCTTTTTTTCATGAAATTATCATGTAATCATTTATTTTGTAATTATGTAATTACATATTATGTAATCCTGTATCAAATTATCATGTAATTATTTTTTAAAGCAGTACTTAACATTTTAAAAAATTTATTGAGATGTCTTTTTTTTTTTTTAACATCACTTTCATTTCCAAATATATTTCTTCCATTACCCTGGGAGCGCAGTGGATAGAGCACCCGCCCTGGAGTCAGGAAAACCTGAGTTCAAATCCGGCCTCAGACACTTGATACTTACTAGCTGTGTGATTCTGGACAAGTCACTTAACACCCCATTGCTTAGCAAAAAAAAAAAAAAAACCCAAAACCAAAAAACTATCCAACAGTTCAGCAGACACATCAACTGTGTTGAACAGTATAAGATGATACATTTTGTTAACTTTTCTCTTAAATCAAGGCTGTTTATTATAATTACAAAATATTGAAGTTTGTTGTTTTTTTATTACATTGTTGGAGTTATGTATATCATTTCCTGGTTTTATTTAGTTCACTTTATATCAATTTATATAAATCTTATCATACATTCCAAATTCTTTATATTCATCATAATGCCTTGTAGATCTCACTAACAAGGAAGAAGCAGTTTGGTGGGGTGGAAACTTTGGGAACCTTGATAAATGTGATCACTCCCATTTTTCAGAAGTTTGTAATACAGAAGTGAAAGAAAGGGAAATTGGTCATTTTCTAACATACAGTCTAGTTTTTAGGAGATATCCATAGGGTTCAGAAAAAGAAATTGCTAGGTTCTCTGGCTTAACATTCTGTAGGAGATTCTATCTATTAAGACTGAAATTCTATAAACTATAAAGATAGGTAATTCCAGTGGAAAGAAAAAGGAGTTGTCTGAAGAGACCATGGTGGATAGACAGGAATGTAATGTACATAAGCTAAAAGCAAAGAAAATTACAGACTAGAGATAGGTGAATTTTGGACTAGTTGAACGGTTGGAACCAAAGAATAATCATGGGTAATTATGTGACTTCTTAGGAAAAAGAGTCTAATAAAGTGCTTTAGGGATCTGTACTTAGCCCTGTATTCCTTAACATTATTATCAATTACTTGGATGAAGATATAATTATAATACATAATTTGGAGGAAACACAAAGCTGGAACAGATAGCCAACATATTGAATGACAAAATTAGATCCAGAAACATCTTGACATGCTAGAATATTGGACCTAATTAAATAAAATGGAATATAATAAGGATAAATTCTAATTATTCTTGGATTTTAAAAATCAACTTAACAAGCACAAAACAGGCAGCCATGGCTAAATAGCATTGCTTCTGAGGAGAGCTGGAGATTTTATTGTATTACAAATTTAACTTGTCAGCACTATGATATGGTGGTCAAAAAGTAATGTTATCTTAGGCTGCATGAAAAGGGACATGGCATTTAGGACTGATAAAATTATAGTTACATTCTACTCTGGTCACCCAACACCTCAAATATTATGTTCAGGTCTGGATGCCTCATTTTTGGAAGAACTGTAGTGCATCCAAAAGAGGGCAGCCAAGAGAGTGAAGGAACTTAGGAAGTTTTCCCTGGGAGAAAAACCACTTAGAATTTCTTTACTTCTCTTAATAATGGTGGATAAATTAGCAAGGGGTACCACTGTTTTGGATCTCATTCTCTCCAGTATGGCAGAACTAGGTGTTGGAGGAGAAAATGATGAGAAACTTGGGAGAAGGCGACTATTCCAAATTTGAATTTGGTAGAGGAGAAGAAAACCTAGAATGGCCTCATGTGCAGCCAGGGATAGTAGAAAGGAGATGAAGAAGCCTATGATTTAGAACGCCATAGGAGAACTCTGCATAGGAAGGGTTGGAAACCTCTGAAGACACACAGAGGTAAAATTCTAGGGACACTGCCAGGCTGGAGAGCATCAAGGTGGAGGCAGCCAGCCAGATGAAAGGCTTTGAATTCTGAGGAGGAGGGGAGTTGTGAGATTTTTGCTGTCTTGAATTACTTGAATTGTTATATGGAAGAGAGATTGTTCTGCTTAGGCCCAGTGGGCAGAACTAGGACCAATGGATGGAAATTCCAAAGCAGCAAATTTAGGATCTTTTGGAGGAAAATCCTTGTAACCATTAGAGCAAGGCTGGGGGTGGGGGTGCGGTTTGGGTTGGACAGTAGGTTTTCCATCCCTAGAAATCTTCAAAGGAAAAGCTGCATTTCTACTTTTTGGATATACTATAGAAGGGATTCTCATTTAGATGTTAGAGTTGATGGCCTCTGAGGGTCCTTCCAACTGATGGATTCTGTGATTATATTTACAGAACTCTTATATTTTACACAATCAAGAATTACATTTATTCTGTAGTTGACAGAAATAGATTTTCCTCTTTTCACTTCCCCTGGCTTCTTTGCGGACCTCTGTAGAATATTTTAACTGAAAAATGATTTGTCTATTATGTGAAGTGACTTTCGCTTGGCACTTCCATTTAGCACTAATTCTACTTCTGATAATTCTCTAGGAGGAAAAAAGTTTGAATCAATAACCCATTGTATATGATGACCCATTGTATATGATGATCCATTGTATGCCAACAGGAATGCTTGGAGGCAGAAGGCTAGTTACTTTCTTGGTTTGCCTACTGTAGCAGGAGAGCAGCTGATCTTGGGATCTGTTTGGCTTGAGCTCACATCTGTTTTCTGTTGCTATGGATGCCAGGAACCTAGTTAGACCCAGGGAAGATTTTTTTTTCTGCTGTGAATGTCAGGTTCTCCAGGAATAAATTGCTTCCAGCCATCTTGTTCTTCTTTCATAAGAAATGTTCATTGGCAAGTAGAATTTCTGGTTTTGCAGTTAAATCCAGGAAGCATCTTTGGTGCTTAAAGTGAAGACACTTTCTTATTCCCCTTACAATCTTTTTTTACCCCACTATCTCTAGATAAACTAACTGTGGGAAAGAGAAAACGTAATGAGGATGAAGAGATTTCAGCTGCTGTGGAAATGGTTGAAAATGCAGACAACCCACTAAGATGCCCAGTCCGTCTTTATGAATTTTACCTGTCAAAATGGTAAGTAGCATATGGATCCCCAGTGCACAAAGTAGATCATAACGATTCTGGATTTCAGTACATTGGAACCCAGAGATGTAGTACAGGCCTGTGACTGGCTAATGTGAAGGGCAAAGATATATTGTTATAGAATAAAGTCAGATTGCTCAGTTTTTATTGGCCATCTGGTTGCCTGGGAGACAAACTATCTCAGTGGTCCTTAGCACTGTGGACTTTTTTTATGTACCAGTCAAAAAGGGAAGGAAGCATTACATATAGAGACCAGGATGTCAAAGGGTCAGGATTTTCTGTGTATAGAAATTGGAACATCTTACAACTTTCAACACATGGAGATCTAGAAATAGGAACAAGTATGCATTCTCATTAGATACACAGGGCTGATGGTAGGCAGTTTCTAATGTGGAATCACTTATACTAAGTCTTGTTCTACAACATCTGGATATAAATATTACCTTTCCCTTAATTCTAAAAAGAAATTCCCCTCCTCCCCCCTCCCAAGTTTTCTAAAAACCTCATTGCAAATAAGTCAAGCCGGGCAGAGTGACTTTCTGATAGCATCTAAACTTTTGTTTTAATGCAACTTTTTCATAGAAGCTAATTTTGTTTAATAAATGACTACCATCCATAAATAATGGTCATTGTACCTAGTGTTGAGTAGACCCCTGGCTTCTGAGCAACAGCAATTAATTGATTAATGACAGAAAGTAGAGAAGATAACTTTATTCTGCAAAATATTTAAGGAGGCAAGATCTGTTTTTAAGAATTTTGATATTTGTCCTCCTCTTACAGAAGTAAATAATATAAATTTGGTATTGTTGAGCACCCTTTTTAAGTGAAATGGTAGGAGATGGCAGTATTGCTCACCAGGTTTATATCAGTGTTGTAGGCAGTAGAACCTATCTTTTAAAAGACTTGGTCTTTACCCCATCACTTCAGTGATTAATCCCATGTGTAATTATGCAGAGATTCAGTTTTAACTCGGGTTATAACGATCAAGAAAAGTACATAGTGGGTTTCAAACTAACACATTTGGGAAAAACTTTAACTACTATATATTTCTATATAGGTACTATAGCTTATAAAATAGGAGTTTTCAGGGATAGGATACAAGACATCTACTGTTTTTAAGTGTCCTCTCTCAGGTCATAGGCCTGCAAAATTTCAAACTCTAGTTAATCAATAATTCTGAGACTTATAAGTCATGAGAGCCTTGAGGATACTGAAGTTCTCTTCCCCAGAAAAGATTTAGCTGAAAGTTGTTGTGATATTGGCCCATCACTCAGGGAATGGTGGTGATGGACTCCTCTGGCTTAAATTTTCTCTTCTTTCTGTGGATAGTTCTGAAAGCGTGAAGCAGAGAAGTGATGTATTTTATCTTCAGCCTGAACGCTCCTGTGTACCCAATAGCCCCATGTGGTATTCCACATTCCCAATAGACCCTGGGACCTTGGACACCATGTTAACACGTATTCTCATGGTGAGGGAAGTACACGAAGAACTTGCCAAAGTCAAATCCGAAGACTCTGATGTTGAGTTATCAGATTAAAACTGAAGTGGGATTTTATTTTCATACACATTTGTAAGCACCAAACTGTGAATGCATCCAGCCTTCAGAAAACGGTGTGTATCAGATAGCCCAAGTCCTCTTGACTTGGTTATAAAATAAAGGAAAAAGGCATCTTGTGGAACCACAGTGGATGTACAAACTGGAATCGAAGGAAGCACGCTGAAAGAGATGACATCCTTTGGCATTGATAGAGTTCTTAAACAACTAAAGAAGAAACTAACCTACTTCTGAGTGGTGCATTATCTTGTTTTGTTTGGGAATAACAAATTGTGAAATATTTTTAAGGAAAACTGTTGTATAAAACCATAGTAAACATATACCTTAGAGAGGTAGGTCACAATACTGTGACTTTGGAGTGAAATTTTGGCTGCTGTTGACTACTATAGGGCAAGCCCTGCATTAGTCAGGGAAGAAACCCATAGAATTTTCATGAGAGATAATAAATGAGGTATGTGGGGCCCAGATTCAAGGACCTTAAAACACCTAGCTTCTTTTTTTCCAAGGAGTAGAGAATAAAGATGGTCTTGTTTTTGTTTGTCATGATCATTTAAGTTGGTGAAGGATGCCAGTCTTCAGTGCTTCTGCTGTGGTCCCTCGTGGGCAGGAAATGCCTTCACTGCTAATGTCATAGTGATGTCCCTCTTTATTTCCCAAATCTGTCACAGCTGGGGGTATAGGCTATGGCTAAAGTGAGGGAGCTGTGGTTGTAGACAGTGGGAATCTGTGGAGCACATGTTAAAACCCGAGGATCATGGAATGCTTAGAAAAATCCACTAAGGACACTTCTGAGGGTTCTGCTGCCCTTTATAATCTGATACCACTATCTCCTAAGTACTGTGGTACACAGAAAATAGGGGTCCCCCATTTTGTTTTAATTTTTTTTTTTCAAATGGCAGCTTCTCTTTCCACTTCTTTCCTGTCCCAATTCCCAGTTCTTTCCTTTGGCTTGTCTTCTGTGCCAGGTTCCAGAGGCCCTTGTCATTTCAAAACAATTGGTCCCTTTTTCTCCCCTCCTTTTGGCAAACTCATGTGTGATTAAATAAAGACACAGTATTACTCAGGCTATGAGAACCAAGGTAGAAAAGTACCTAATATGTTTCCAACTAAAGCGTTTAGAAGAACTTGTAGCTACTATATTCCTAAAAGTGAGACTTTCTAGGGGGTAAAAAACATTCTGTTTTAGGTGTCCACATTCAGGTCCTAACCCAGCAATGTTTCAGATGCTTAGCTACTCAGTAATCTTAGAGTTTTAAGTCATGGGAGCATTGGGTATATGAATTTCTCTCTCTTAGAAAAGATTTAGCTAAAGGTTGTTATGATGGCCACTCACCTTCTTTAAGATTGAATTGGGCCCTATGATGGAAATGTCAGAACCTCTCAGAAATTTTAACCGCCTTGAAAAAAATTTTCAAGATTTCCCCTTTTTGAAAGGTGGGAGGGGGTGGGCGGGAGCAGAAGGTCCGTGCTTTTTTTTTTGTTTGTTTGTTTGTTTGTTTTAAAACAGTAACTAAAGGTCATTTAACTACAATAAAAATCAGAAAGTAGCCTTTTGACATTGTGTACCTAGTCGTTTTGTCCCTCTTGCCTGTAACAGATTTCACGGATGTATTTTTAATAACAAAAACTGTGTGAAAAAAGTAAATCTGCCCCAATTCTGTATGATCACATCCATCTGTGTTTGTCATTTCTGACTATAGAACTTGCCTATTTCAAGTGCTTGTTTGAAGTGGAGGGATAAAAATCTGGCTGTCAGATATTACCTAATAAAGCATCTAAATCTTTCCTGGCATAATGGTCCCCATGCTAAGAAAATGGCAGTGTGTGGAAACACTGAGACACTTCCCCTTCTACCTGTAGTGGTGTAAGAAATACGCATAGTGAATGTAATGGATGAATTGTTATAAAGTAACCAGAAACAAACAAAATCTATATCTTTTAACTTGAGAACTACCATTACCCAGATAATGTATGATTGATTGTATAAGATCCCAGGATTTCAGGTGCATGTAAGTCTGCAAAGTGGCCCAGAACCCTAATCTAATGCCTAGGAGAAAATATTGATAATTAATTCTTGATCATTACTGATAAGTATAGCCGTTAACATTTGTGTGTCTAGTTGTTTGGGTTTTTGTTTTTATTTTATTAAAATTATGTGAAATGGGCTTTTTTCCCCCCAGGGAGAAAAGCAAGAGAAACACCCTAGTCACTCTTTTAAAATCAAAACAAAAAAACTTCTGGGTTTTCCCTTGACAAAAGCCACAGAAATATTCCCCTAGAATAAAATCGTATATTTGTATATGATGGGTGAGTTATTCTTTTTTTCCGTCTTGGAAAAACTTTGGCTTTTTTCCCCTTAGGTCCTGTGGTATGTCTCAGCATATTTTAAAATTACAGGGAAAAAATTCGATCTGATTTACTTGCTTCCAGAAAACATTATTTTTATTCAGTCAGGTAAGCATCCATTATCTCATTGAAAAGTCTTTTAACTATTTTTCCCACCAGTAGTTTTAGTGAAGAGAAGGCTAACGTCAAAATCAGAAATATGTTAGTTCTAGACCTTTTGATCATGAACAAGACACTTTACTTCTTAGTGTCTCGGGCAATTCAAGAAAGAGGAATTGTGTGTGGTTTTCTAAGTCAAAATATGGCCGCAAAGATCCTTAGGTATGATTTAGTGACCCCCGTTACAGTTTGACACCACTGATGTACATTATGTCATAGAAATTTCTTCAATTCATTATTGGTTTCTATCAAATGTTAGCTTCCTACTTTAAAAGTTCTACTGGTTTATGGTTTCAAATATTTAGAATGAGGTACCTGTATGCAGTACTACAATAAACTACAAGTTAGCAGATAATTTGTTTGCCAGTGACCTGTAGGAACTAGTCCTGGGGCCAAACCAAGCCAACTAATCTATGGTTCCACAGCTCTTAAAGTGGTCAGATCCTGAATAAATCTTTAATATTTATGAATGTATTTATTTGTAAAATTGTTGACTTAGGGAATAGTTTTACTCTTGCCTTAAAAAACAAAGATGACATTGTAATACAATCTGTATATCACAACAAAAGAAAAAATGCATGCCTTTCACTTCTTCTTGCCACTTTCCCTTCCCCAACCCTCAAAAAAAAAAAAATGATGATGATGATGATGATGGTGATGATAATTGTGGGCTGAGAAATGACCCCCGACCAGGTGGCAGGGAGATGGACATCAGTAAAATAAAAATGAATGGTCCAAAATACCTTAAATTTGAGAAAGGCAGCATAGTATCATGGAAAGAATAATACACTATAGAAAACAATTGTGGGATTTTCTCAGTCATAGGAGTATACGCTGTATACTGTTATGTCGGCTTGGGAGAAAGAACCACAGTGATCCTTGCTGCTGATGCTGGAGATAGGCTGTCAAGATCATTATCAAGGAAGTGAGTAGCCCGGCTTAGGAGCTTGAATTAAAAGGATAGGTGCCCCAAACTAAAAGAACAGACACATTTCTTAATAGGTAGAGCCCCGGGGTTGGCAGATCCATAAACCAAAGAGAGTAAACATTGGATGAAGACAAGAAGTGACTCCACTTGGTTGTCCTTGAATCTCAGAGGCAGTTATCAGCCTCTGTCTTGGGGTGAAAATTTGGGGAGACTAGGAATGAAAGTGTTCACAAGGGTTTTACCACTTACGGGAGGGGTCTTTAAAATTGAAAAGAAGAGGTGGTGGCATTCCTAGGAGTGACTGTTAGATATTTATGCAAAGGTAATTCAGTAATGTGAGACAGTACATGCTATTTATTCTTGCTGTATGGTGTGAATCTCAAAATTGGCTCACATGCTCAAGATTAGTTGTGTTCTTGAACCGAGTTTCATTGCACAGGGCAGATGAGGGAATGTGCTGAAGAAGAGAGAGGGGTTAGACTGACCCATAGTCGGTGAGAAATAATTCCATGTTTTTGGTTTGCCTGACATGAAGCCAAAAAAGGAACCAAGGAAAGTGGCAATAAAACTTGCCTTTCCTTCCTTCACCCCTTTGATTCTGCAGGCATTTTCTATAGCCCAGTTACTGAGGAAAACAATTTTTTTGTTATTGATTCCCATGTTTGGCATGGCTTGCTGCTTTTAAACATCCATGTCTACCTTGCCCAAGATTCCTGAAATAACTGAGCCAGAAATTTTTTTGGGGGGGGGGGTCTCTACAGGATACATATAATGAAAAGTGTGAAGGATAGTTCCCCAAAGCTCTTTATGATCCACTTTAGGAAACTCCAGACCTAGTATCCAGAGCCGAAGAAATGTATCCCACAGGAGTCAGATCTCTTCAGAGCAAATGTGCTATTTTTTGGACTTGCCTGGAAGTAGGAGAAGACAGTTGTATGACACTGTGTTCAATGAATTCATTGCTCAGACGCATTGCCATGTATCTGAAGATACATTCGTACTAGAAGCTTTCCCTGGAAGCTTACGTCAAGTTACCAGAAGCCAACTAGAAATTGAAAAGCCACATATCCCTTCTCCTAATGGACAACTAAGCCTGCTTGCCTCTGGGAATTCAGAATGTTTGTTGTCATTTCCATTTCCAGGAAGCAGCACGTGGAATCCTTCAACAATGCGTTTTCTTGAAGATGATCCCACATCCTTGGAGTATTTGGGCCCTTCTGCCCCACCTCTTAGCTTCTTTGATTCCCGTGAGACCGGCTCAAGTCCTTCTTTTCTTGATGCCCCAGATACTAGTGCCTTTGTCTCCCACGTTACCGTACCCCTAGTCTGTATGTATCGTTTATACCTAGTTGTGTCCCCCCTTCCTCCATCAGAAGTGCAGAAACTCTTTGCCTGTCTTTATATCCCCAGCAATTAACAGAGTGAAAACACTAAATAAATGTTGGTTGGCTGGCATTTATTAAATGCCTACTGCTTTATTTGGTCCTATGACTCGGGTAAAAGCAAATATCTGTACTGAGGATTTCTAGAAAATTAGTACTCAGGAAATGATATCACAAGTTTGATTGTTATGTGAGCAAACAGACAAAGCATATATGTATGTACCATAAGGCAGAGGTTTGTCCCTACATGTGAGAAACCCCAGCTGGAGGGTGAGGGAGACGTGTTGGGGAGGGAACAGCCTTAAAGCTGGGTACATGTGGCAAGATTATATACCCTACAAAATGGGCTTGGTTGAGAACAGCTAATTGGTGCCATATGTAGGAGAGGGTATTCTTATTCAGACCCATGTGGTGAAAAGTTCTTGGAGTCCATCATCAATACCAGGCTTGGGTAAAGCTTAGGTAGAGGGAGTATATCATGACCACAAACTGGTGGGAGGATCTAACCATAAGGCAGCAAGAATTTGTCCCATCAAAAACTACAAGTCTAACTAACAAAGTTAGCAGTGGAAAAGTACAAATGTCTTTTGCTCATATAGGCATTGGGACTACTTAGCCTGAGTCCCATCATTATAACACAACATCTAACATAAAGTTTATAATTATCACACCTACTGTGCTAAAAGCTGAGGATACAAAGAAAGGCCCTCCAGGACCTCACAATGTAATGAAAGGCAACATGCAAACAGCTATGTACAAACAAGCTATATTTTGGGATCAGTAGAAAGTAATCAACAGAAGGAAGGCACTAAAATTAAGAGGGATTAGGAAAGGCTTTCTGTGGGAGGTGAGATTTTAGCTGGGATCTAAGGGAAGCCAGGAAGGAGAGAATTCCAGGCATGTAGTAGGATAGCCATTGAAAATACCCAAAGCCAAGAGATGGCATGTCTTGTTTGAGGAATAAGGAATCCAGTGTGGACTGAAGTCCCTGATGAAGTGTAAGGTCTAAGAAAGAAAGTGGGATTTAGGTTACGAAGGGCTTTGAATGCCAAACAGGATTTTATATTGATCTTGGGGGTGATGAGGAGATACAGGAATGACATGGTTGGATTTGTGCTTTACGAAAATCACTTTGGCAGCTGAATAAAGGACAGACTGGAATGGGGAGAGAATTGTGGCAGGCAGATGAACCAGCAGGCTTATTGAAACAGGGGTAAGAGGAGGGTCTGCATGGGGGCTGGGGATGGGTGAGATAGAGGCAGGGGAGAGAGAGTGAGGAGTCAAGGATGACAAGGTTGAAAGCCTGAAGACTGAAAATATAGTAGTGCCCTAAAAGAAATAGGGAAATTTGGAAGAGAGAAGGCCTTGGGAATGGAGGTAGGAAATTAGTTCGGTTTTGAACATGTTTAAGTAGGCAATTGGAAAATTGAGACTGGAGTTCAGCAAAAAAGGTGAGTGCTACATAAGTAGATTTGGGAATCATCAGCATGGAGGTGATTGCATCCATGGGAGCTGCTGAGACCACCAAGCGAAGTAGTTTAGAAAAGAGGACCCAGGACAGAGCCCTGTGGGACACCCAAAGTCAGCAGATGTTACTGGATGAAGATCCAGAAGACTGAGGAGTGGTCTGATTGGTAGGAGGAGAACCAGGAGAGAGTAGAGTCCTGAAAAGAGAATATTGAAGGAGAAGAGAAAGGTAGATGCAGGAGAGGTCCGGAAGGCTGAGGATTAAGAAAAGGCCATTGGATTTGGCAATTAAGTGATCATTGGTAACTTTGGAGAGAGTGTAGTTGAATGATGAGGTCAGAAGCCAGATTATAGAGAATTATAGAGAAGAAAGGAAATGGAAGCATCTATTGTAGATGACTTCAAGTTTAGCCACAAAACACAGGGAAAAGATGGGATGATAGCAGAGGTCAAATGAGAGTTTTTTGAGAATGGGGGAGATGTGGACATGTTTATTTTGTTGTTCAGTCATTTTTCAGTCATATCCAACTCTTTGTGATCCCATTTGAGTTTTTCTTGGCAAAGATACTGGAGTGGTTTGCTGTTTTCAGCTCATTTTACAGATGAGGAAACTGAGGCAAACAGGGTTGAGTGACTTGCCCAGGATCACACAGCTCGTAAGTGAAGCTGGATTTGAACTCAGTAAGATGAATCTTCCTGACTCCACCATACTCAGCAGTCTATCCATTGCACCACCTAGCGTGTTTGTAGGCAGTAGGAAAGAAGCCAAGTAGATGGGGAGAGATTGAAGATAAGTAAGAGAGTGGGAATGAGAAAGGGAATAATCTGCTGGAGGGGATGGGATGGCACGGGGTCACATGCATGGAGAGTTCAGTCTTGGTAAGAAGGGCTACCTCTTCATTTGAGAAGGGCGAAGAAAGAGATAACGGTAGAAGACATATGAATGAAATAAGGCAGAGGGAGAAGAGGGAGCTCATAGCAAAAGACCTCAAAATTTTCAGTAAAATATGAGGCATGGCTCTAGCCTGAAAGAGTGAGGAAAGGGGGAGCCATGAGATGTTTGAGGGAGGATGAAAAGGTTTGGAAAAGTCTGTGGCGAGTGGAACAGTAAATCCATTCAGGAGGTATAGAAGGATTACCTTACCACAATGAGGATCTACTTGAGATTATGTGACATAAATTTGTAATGAGCCTAGTCAACATGGTTCTGTGACTTTCTCTAGCTTTGTTCAGCAGTACATAACGCAGGACCAAAAGGGGATGGGAATGAACTCAAAGTAACAAGAAACTTAAGACAGTGTTGAGTTGAACTAGTTCACCAAGGGGTCAGGATGAAGAAGGGAGGTGAATATAGCCAGTGCAGGGCTAATGGTCTAAGGGAGAACAGAGGATTGGAGGTCATGATATGAAGGAAGAACAGGGTTTGGAGTAGCATGTAGAGGAAGAGGTGTAATGACAACAGACTGGGATCAGATATTTCAGAATTCATAGAGAATTCTTGTGCGTGATGGCAACACCAAAGATATGACTGTCTCTGTCGCTGTAGTGGGATGGAAGAACAAGTCATAGGAAATGCATAAATTGGAGCTCTGTGAGGTTTGGACATTTGCCAAAAGATGTTGAAGCCCCCCCTACTATGATGACGAGAGTTGAGGTAGAAAGATAGTAAGTCAGTTACTGGACTCATGGAGGAAGGAAGGAGAGTGTCCTAGAGGGCTGTAGGCAAGAGCTACCAGGATTTTGATTGGGTGGAAGGTATGGGTTGTATGGACCCCAAAGCAGGGGAGTTAATGAGTGACGATGCAAGGGGAGGAATCTGAAAAAGGCAGTGGGAGAGCAAGGAATATTCCAAATTCCCCACCTTGACTAGTGAGTCAGGGGCCATGAGTGAAAATGCAACCAATGCTGAAAACTGATGCTGTGACATCCAAAGAGAGCCAGGTCTCAGTGCAGGAGACAGGGCAAGAAAGAATAAAGTTAAAAGAAGAAAGCTGATTCATTACCTATGGAGCAGACATTTTAAAGAACATAGTTGGAAGGCTGGGTCACTTAAGACCAGAAGTTTGCAGGGGGAAGGACAGTGTTAAGCAAGATGTGATGAGGGAGTGGTTGGTGGAGGATAGAGAAAAGGCAATGGGAGTCCAGAATCGATGGGATAGAAGTCAGTTAATCATCAAGGAATGGGTTCAGGTGAGTTATCATTGTCCATAGGGTTTCTACCTCAGGTGAACTCAGGTGGAATTGTCTCAGGGATCAGGCAAGCTGTATGTCTGGAAATAGGGTGATGGAGAGATTGGGGAAAGAGAATGGAAGGTTGCCCAGATGGAGGCAAGATAAACCCCGTGAAACCGTAGGTGGTTAGAGAGGGTGCCTGGGGGGCATCCTTATGGGCCGTTTGTGGTCCTGTGGTGTCTGTCCTGTCAGCCACACTGGCAGTCAATCATCCATCACCCTTGCTCTATGTCCCACCAACAAGCCTCTCCTTCCATAATCAAACACGTTAGTACATCCCCCTGTCCTAAACTGAACAACTCTGTGTTTCATCTCAGAAAGCTCATAAGCAAGTTCTAACATGGTGAATCAAGAGCTTGTTGCAGGCATCCCCGCGGAGCAGAGCATTTCTGTAATTTCCTCCTTCCTGGGGTCCCTTCCAAGACTCCATGATGATCCTGTGTTCCCAGGAGGTTTTGTTTTCTCTCTTGTGGATGTGCTAAAGATGGCCAGTTCCAGACTGTCATAAAATGTGGGTAGTCAAATCAAACCACAGTACTTCAGGTGGACTCTGGCCAGGACAGAAGCTAAGAAGGCCGCCCTCTCCTTTGATCTAGACTTAGTTGATGTTAACGCAGCCTAAGGTCTCGTAAGCTTTTCTGGATACAATGTCCGAGTTCTGCAGTACCCCAGCGCTTTGTAGGCTGTTGTCTAGGTGTAGTTCTCCCATCCTGCATTTTGTACTTTTTAAAAAACTTAAGTGCAAGACTTTACATTTATTCCTGTTCAATTTCATCTTGCTAGGTTTGTAACTGTGTTTCCATCCAACCTGAATATCCCACTAGAACTTTGGGCTCAGTGGAGCAAAATCCACCCATACCCTTATCCCCAGTAGGGCTGCTGGGACCATTGTCTACCAGGCCTACCACCCCTTCCCCAAGTCAGAGCCTGACCCAGAGTTGAGTCCAAACTCTGTGTGAGCTCTTCAGTGTGTGCTTTATCCTTAAACATTTGGAAATTGATCTATAGAACTGGCCTTGTCTCTTGAGTTCAGTCTGGCCACTGGGGACCTGATGTCCACCAACCAAGGTGTTCATGGCCCAAACCTCAACTACTTCATTTTGGATCAATCAGTAAGCATTTAAGTGTCTGCTGGTTACCAGCCATTGTACTAGACAGACACAAAAGGTGAAACACAGTCCTTTCCCTAAAGGAACTTACATACAGTTGCATATTTGCACAAGTAAATATAGGCTATGTAAAAAAAAAATACAGAGATATTTGGGGGTGAGAGGAAGAGAGAAGTAGCAACTGGGGGAGTCAAGAAAAGTCTCTTGAAAGAGGTGATTCTTGGGGCAGCTAGGCAGTGCAGTGGATAGACCACCGTCCCTGAAGTCGGGAGGACCTGAGTTCAAATCCGCCTCAGACTAAACACTTGACACTTACTAGCTGTGTGACCCTGGGCAAGTCACTTAACCCCAACTGCCTAGCAAAAAGCAAAAAAAAAAAAAAGGTGATTCTTGAGCTAAGTTTTGAAGGGTGCTGGAATTCCAAAAAAGGGAGATGAAGGCAAAGATTCTGGTCATGGGAGACATTATACTGAAAGAGGTGGGTGGGGGGTAGAATATCAAGTATGGGGACCTGCAGGTAGGCTAGTTGGACTGCACAGGGTGCTTGAGGAGGGATAATGAGCAGTAAGCTCAAAAATGGGCTGCAGCCACTTCAGGACGGCCTTTGAAAGTCGTGTTCGTGTTTTATTCTAGAGGCAATAGGAGCCCCTGGAGCTTCCTGAGCAGGGTCATAACTCGATCGGTGTTTAGAAATATTAATTTGTGGGGAGGGAGGGAGAGAAAACTTAAAACTCAAAAGCTTTGGGAAGTGATTGTTGAAAACTAAAAATTAATAAGTTAATTTAAAAAAAGAAGCATTAATTTGGCAGTTACGTGGAGAGTGCGTTGAGGAAGAGAGAGGCTGGAAGTAGGCAGAACAATTAAGAGCCTATCACAGTAGTCCAGGAAAGAAGGGATAAGGATCTGAACTAGGGCAATTGTGGTGTAAGAGGAGAGGAGGGTGAGCGTGAGAGAAGACGTGAGGGCAAAATATCTAAGAGATGGCAATGAATTTGATATTGGAGCTGTGAGATACTGAAAAGTCAAGGAAGACTCCTAGATTGCAAATTTGGGTGTCTTCCATTGGAGATTACTTTTCAGATATCTCGTCTATATGCAGTTGAATGTTGTCTCTGCCGTTAGGATATAAGCTCCTTTGGACAAAAGGTCTATGTTTTGCCTTTTTGGGGGAAATTTCCCCGTGGGTGAGATCTGGGACCAGACGTCCCCAAGGTCTCTAGCTGGATGATCCAGGTGCATGCTCCTCCACATGTCGACTTCTTCCTAGAGTCTTTGTCCGTCTTCAGGCACCTCTCCTAGAAGAGAATCTATGAGTGTGTCTGTTTTCTCTTGAATCTGGAAGCCAGAAGACCAAGATTTATTTTCTCCCTAGCTCCAGCCGGTTTTGCACCTAACACGGAGGTGAATCAGTCACCACCAAGGAGGAGAGCTGTATGCAAGTGAGATTCTTGAGCCAGGAGTTACACACACACACACACACACACACACACACACACACACACACACACACACACACACACTATTTACTCTGCAATGCCTTAGGTGCCCAAAACCCAAGGAATAAAGCTACCAAGGGAAAAAAATATAAGTAAATAAATTGCCCCCATCTCTAAAGACTTTTAAAGGGGTGGGTGGGGGGAACTAGATAGAGATACCTATGGACTTAATAATAACAACAACAAAATAAGTACACAAGAAGATAAAGATGAAAGCAGAATTTAAGTAGAAGTGATGGTGAAAAAACAGGCCTGAAATATCATGGACTAAACCCCACAGCCCTTATCCTTCCCCATCCAGTGCCAGGTAGAATCAGTGTTTTTAATTAGACTCATCTGCAGAATGGGAGGGCTATACATAAAGGAGGAAATGGGACATAGAATATAGTGGAGAATGTATGGTGTATCCTAATGAAATCAATGGTAAGCAAAGACAGGAAAACAACTCCTGTGGTCTCAAGAAGAAAAGAAGCTACAGGAGAAAGAGGGAAATCTCAATTAGTGGGGCAGGGGGGGGGGGTTTCACTGAAGAGTACTCCCATGGTGTGGGGGGAGGTGAAGATACTCTATACCAGGAGATGGGAACTTCAAAATGGGTATGATCTGTAAGAGTTTGGTGTTGAGAGAGTCCACTACCTCTGAAAGGGTGTTGTGCCTCTATGGACAGCATTGTGCCTTAGGGAAAGAGCTGGGACAACCAGCATGCAGAAGGGTGGGAGGATATGAGATTCCAAACTGGATATTTCCTGACTAATGGGAGATAAAACTCTCACGAAGAGGAGTTAGAGAGCACCCACATGATCTGGTCCACAGGGAAATTTCTACCATGGAGTCATGTTTCTGTCCTTCCTATCACCTGCAGAAATTGGTCCTTCTAAGTCTGGCTTCTGACCTTATTCAAATAATGATCTCTTAATTGCCACGCCTAACAGCCTTTTCTCAATCTTCAATATTCTTGACCTCTCTGCAGCCTTTGACGCTGTCAATAACCCTCTTGTCCTTGATATTCTTTTTCCTCTAGGCTTTCCTGACATCAGTCTCTGCTAATTCTCCTCCCAACTATCTGACCACTCCTTGGTCTCCTTTGTTATACTGCCTCCACAGGGCTCCATCCTAGGCTCTCTTTTATTCTCTGCTATTTCATTTGGTGATCTCAATAGCTCACATGGATCTAATTATCACCTGTACATAATGATTCTCAAATCTACTTAACCAGCTTCAGTCTCTGCTGATCTCATCTCAATTTTGATATGACAGGTGATAGTCATCACCTCACACTTGGTCTATTGCAATATTGCCTCAAGTCTATCCCCACTCCCCAGTCTAGTCCATTCACCACTCATCTGTCAAAGTGATCTTCCTAAAACCTAAATCTAACCATATCCCTTTCTCTTTTTTCCCCCAAGGCAATTGGGGTTAAGTGACTTGCCCAGGGTCACACAGCTAGTAAGTGTCAAGTGTCTGAAGCTGGATTTGAACTCAGGTCCTCCCAACTCCAGGGCCAGTACTCAATCCACTACGCCATCTAGCTGCCCCTCCATATCCCTTTCTTATTCAATAAACTCCCTATCACCTCCAGGATCAAATATAAAACTTTCTGTTTGTCATTTAAAGCCCTTCATTACCTGCCTTTCCTCGCCTTTCCAGCCTTTTTATACCTTACACCAACCACCCACCACCACCACCATTGCCACGTACTCTGTGATCTGGTGATACCGATCTCCTTGCTGTCCTCAAACAACAAACTCGATCTCCCAACTCTGGGCATTTTCTCTGATTGTCCCCCATCCTAGAAGTCTCTCTCTCCTCATCTCCACTTCCAAGCATCAGGTCCCAGATAAAATCCCACCTTCCACAAGAAGCTTTTCCCAATCTCTTAATGGAGTGCCTTCCCTCTGTTGATTATTTCCAACTCGTCCTGTATATAGCTCATTTGTACCCAGATGTTTTCGTGTTTTCTCCCCCGTTAGATTATGAGCACCTTAAGAGCAGGGGCTAGCTTTTGCCTTTCTATGTATACCTAGTTCTTTGCCCAGTGCCTAGCAGATTTGTTCTTCACTCATTTCCAGTTATATCTGACTCTTTGTGATCCTAATTGGAATTTTCTCAGCAAAGATACAGGAGTGGTTCACCATTTCCTTCTTCAGCTCATTTTTACAAATGAGGAAACAGGGTTAAGTGACTTACCCAGGATCATATAGCTAGTAAGTGTCTTAGAGCAGACTCATGAAGATGAGTCTTCCTGACTCCATTCCATTGTGCCGCCTAGCTGCCTTAAGTACCTGGCACGTAGTAGGCACCTAATTTATTGACTAGGAGTGAGGCACAACAGAAAAGGGGGGAAG
Organism: Vombatus ursinus; assembly: GCF_900497805.2. Classification (NCBI taxonomy): domain Eukaryota; kingdom Metazoa; phylum Chordata; class Mammalia; order Diprotodontia; family Vombatidae; genus Vombatus; species Vombatus ursinus. Next base: position 14,652,713 of record NW_020954553.1, on the reverse strand, counting down.
GGATAAGATATACAAAGCTATAATGTGGAAATTGTTGAGAAGAGAGAATTCAAATAGACACCTTAGAAACTTTAATTTCAAGAGAAACACAGAGACTGAAAAAGGAATAAGTAAGTATAACAACCGTGAATCAAAGAAAATAAGTTTAGGATAGACAGAAAGGGAAGAGAATTAATAAAGAGCCTGATTTAAAGAAATCCTTTTTTAAATAATATTTTATAGCCCTTTAAGGTTTGCAAAGCACTTTACAAACACTATTTGATCCTCACAGCAACCCTGGGAGGTAGGTGCTATTATTATCCCTATTTTGCAGATGAGGAAACTGAGGCAAACAGGAGTTAAGTGACTTGCCCCAGGGTCACACTGCTAAGGAAATGTGTGAGGCCATATTTGAACTCAGGGAGATGAGTCTTCCTGACTCCAGAGGCAGTGTTCTCTCTACTGCACCATTTAGCCACCTCTGGCTAACATCAATGTGTAGTGGGCCCAGTTAGCACCATGACAACTCTGGCCAACATTCAGCACCACAAAAATAAGAATAGAAAAGGCAGATGGTGACAGTGACCCACTTTGAAGTCTGGCCAGGTGTTTACAGTGGCAGGATGCATCAGTAAGGGAATCAAGGTTGGTAGTTGAATAGGGGCAATTTTGTTTTAGCCCTTCAGTTCTGTGTATGCTTTTACCATTTTTAGATGTGTTTCTTGTAAGCAACAAATGGTGGGTATTGTTATTACATTCCCCTCAATGGCTCTTCCCAACTTTCTCTTCTTTTCTGTCTCCTCAAGGCTCTTCCATCAGCTCCAAACTCCTTATCTCAACAGATGACCTCACCTTCTAGTTTACTAAGGAAATCAAGGCCATCTTTCACCAGCTGCCCTGGGTCCCTAACTCTGCACATTAAAAGCCCTCTACTTTGGGGCATGACTAGCCTTCATTTCCTTTAGTCCAATCTCAGAGGAAGTGGTGGTCCTCCTTGCTAACTCCCCCACCTCAGCTTGTGCCTTTGATCTCATCCCCTCTTTTCTCCTTTAAGAGCTAGCCCCATTAGTCCCTTATACCCTTCCATCTTTAATTTCTGCCAGTCAACTGGCTCATTACCCAAATTGCTATGAACTGCTCAGTTCTTATCCCATTTTTAAAAAAATTCTTCACTTGTGAAGGCCAGGCTGGTAGCTCAGGTTTGAAATGTCAATGAAATAAGGCACTTGCAAGTTGTTCAATAGTTAGCAAAAATAAGTTTAGTTATAACATGGAGAAGATACTCAATGAGCATGCAGCATTTGGTTTATATAAATATGGTTCTTGTCATTACCTTACAGAAATGCTTCTGATCAGCAGAGCAAGCTGTAGTGACTCACTCAGCTGTGGGCTATTTTCATTTGTATGAGGAGGCCCAGTAAGCAAAATGGTCCTTCACCCAGCAAAATATAGCATCACAACCCCCAAGGCCAAATTGGAAATAGTCCCAACTTCTAATCTCCTAATAGCCTCAGTCTGATTGTTTAGAGGGCATATTATGGAGCGCTGACATGCCCCAAAACTAACTGTACGTGTCGGGAGGCACCAGCAAGATTTCCCCATTGGTCTTAAGCCTAGATCCTCCCAGGGAGGGGTCTTTTGGGCTACTGGAGGAAGCTGAAAGTTTGGACTAGGATTAGATACCTCAGCCTCTGATGGAATCACAACCTGTTTGAAGGGCACTAACAGCTGAGGGATATGAGTGAGCATGATTTTGAATGTGCTATTTTTTTCACAATACAATCCTCCTATGTTCTACCCATCTTGTGAGAGGGGCCATTTTACATCACCCAACTCATACGAGACAACTGGATAAAAAAGTGATTGTATCTTCAATATTGTACCTGGTATCTTCAGTTCAGTAGCAAGTAGATTCCAGTAACAGGCAAGTACCTGCTCTTCTTTTTTTCATTATTATTTTCTTTTTATTTATTTATTTATTTATATACAAGTATTTATTATCTCTCCTATGTATTGCCTCTCCTCACCTACCCATCCCTGTCCAAATTAAATAATTTTTAAAAAAGAAAATCTTTACAACAAATATGTATACCCCATCAAAACAAATTCCCACATTGATCATGTCAAAAAATATATGTCTCCTTCTACATTTTAGGTCTGTTTGGAGGTAGGTAGCATATTTTATCTTCAGCTCACTGGACTCATGATTGATCATTGCATTGATCAGAGTTCTAAATACTCCCAAAATTGTTTTTCTCTATAATGTTATCACTGTATAAATTTTTCCTCTACTTTTGCCTATTTCATTCTGTATCAGTTCATAGAAGTCTTCCTAGATTCCTCTGAATCTTTCTGTTTCACCATTTCTTATGGTACAAACAATATTTCCATATTCCAATATATATCACAATTTGTTGAACAATTCTTCAATAGTTGGCAACTCCCTTAGTTTCCAATTTGGGGCTACTATGAAAAAAGCTGCTACAAATATTTTTGTGTATATAGATCCTTTTCCCTTGTCTTTGGGATATATGCCTAGTAATAATATTTCTATAGTATTTAGATGTGTATATATATATATAATATATTAGATATATAGATACATAGTACATATATGTGTGTGTGTATATATGTGTATATATGTGTGTGTATGTATATGTGTTTATATATACACACACACACATATAGTATTTAGTCTTTGGGATATATATATTTGGGATATATATACATACATACATGTGTGTGTATATATATATATATGTGTGTGTGTGTGTGTATATATATATATATAGTATTTAGTCTTTGGGATATAGACCTAGTAGTAGTATATCTAAGTCAAAAGATATGCAGTTGAGTAGTTTTTTGGGCATAGTTCAAACTTGTTTTCCAGAATGGCTGGACCAATTCACGGCTATGCCAAGAGTACACTAGTGGCCCTCCCAATGCTGGTCACTTGCTGCTTTTGTCATCTTTTCAAATATGATGGATGTGAGGTAGAAGCAACTACTTTTCAAATTAGTATGGACAAGTCAACAAGCATTTATTAAGTGCCTACTGTGTGTGCAGTACTGTGTTAAGTACAGGGGATACAAAAACAAAAACTCAAAGTAAACCAGTGTCTGCTCTCAAGAAACTCATAGTCTAATGAAGGAAGCAACATGCAAACAGCTATTTACAAATAAAATATAAATAAGATTCATTGGAGATAATCTCAGATGGGAGCCATAAAGATTGAGGACTGGGAAGGGTGGGATTTTAGCTGGAACTTGAAGAAGTCAGGAGGTGGCTATGAGTTCCAGGCATGGGGGATAGCCAGTGAAAATGTCCAGAGTTGGGAGATAGCATGCTGTGTGCAAACTTCCCAATGGGAGTGGGGAGCCATAAGGGCCAAAGGTCATGGAAGCTGAGAAGGATCATGGTGACAAAAGTCAGGAGAGTGAATGATGGCTGGTCTGGGCCCCTCCTCAAAATGGAGGTTCTGGGAAGAACTCAGTAATGGGAGGAGGGGACCACAGGAGTGAGATGAGAAAAGGAAGAGTTAGGGGACTTGGAGACTGTGTTGTTTGGCAAACCAAGAAAAATGGTATTCAAGAAAGGAAGACTCAAAGGTGTCTAACCATTGTTCATTTGAAAAAACTGGGGGAGAGGTTGTGTGACCCACAACATGGAGGACTAGACATTTTCTCCAAAGCATCAAGATCAATCAATCAATAAACGTTTATTAAGAACCTACTATGTCAAGCACTATGCTAAGCAGTGGAGATACAAAAAGAGACAAATGACAGTCCCTGCCCTCAAGGAGTTCACAATCTAATGGGGGAGACCATATGTAAACAAATATTTACAGAGCAAGCTTTAGGCAGGATAAATAGGAAATCATTAACAGAGAAGATGTTAGAATTAAGAGGGATTAGGGAAGGCCTTCTGGAGAAGGTAGAATCTTCTCTGGGACTTGAGGCCAGGGAGGTCAGTAAGCGGAGTTGAGGAAAGAGAGCATTCCAGGCATGGGGGACAACGGGTGAAAGTACCCAGAGCCAAGAGGCCAGTGATAACTTTTCAGACCTCTCCAAAATTGGAATTATGTGCCAGAAAAAAAGCAATTTCAGCTGTTTCCATGGACTAAGACACCAAGAACCCTAAAGAGGCAACATGTCGAAATAACAGTGGAGAAGGCTCCCCCCTAACATACCCAGTCCTGGACCAGCCACCGCACTCTGGAAGGGTTGTATGAGCTGACCTACTGCCTTGCAACAAAACTCCTCGCCCCCTCCTGTCTGTGCTGGGGCAAACCAACAGGCATTAACTTGCTCTGCACAGGAGTACAATGTGGCAGTGCCCTGTGCTGAAAGAGAGTTCAGCCAGGGAGCTGATGAACAGGGGGAACTGGGGCAGGTGCCAGTCCATATGTGGCACTCCACGAAGCCAGTGGTGGTGAGTCTGACATCCAGCAGGGTGTACCTGAATGATAGAGAAGAAAAATAGGAATTGTGTAAGCAGAATTTACAACCTGCACAGCAGAAATAAACAGCATAACAGAAAAACTTGAATCCATGGTGGTCATTCTCAAGGGGAGGAAGGAGGAGAAAATAGAGACAGACAAAGAAAAGGGGGAGGGAGGGAGAGAGAGAGAACAACTGATTGGTAATGCAAATACACAGATGAGAAGAACAATCTGGGAGGGAAGCAGAAAGAAATAACATCAAAAGAAAACATCATCTCTATAAAACACATTTATTCATTCAGACAGAATTGTATAAAGACAACCTAAAGATTATAGGTCTCCCAGAAGAACACGAAAAGAAAAAATCTGAATGCTATAATGCAAGAAATAGCACAAGAAAACTGCCCAGAACGTCTGAACACAGAAAATAAAGTGCCAATGGAAAGAATCCACAGATTGCCTCCAGGTAAAAAAAAAAAAAAAAGTTCTATACTTCAAACTCCGAGACATATATAGTGGTTAAATTTAACATATGCAATGACAAACAACAGATTGTACAAACTACCAAGAGAAAGACCTTCAAATATAAAGGAAAGAAATCTGAAGAACACAAAAATATTCTGCACCCACCAGAAACTGCAGGTGGGAACTGAGTAATGTGTTTCAAAGAGCAAAGAAGAGTTAGAAGCAGCCCAAGGTGACATAGCCTACAAACTTAAGCCTAATCATCAATGACAAAAAATGTACGTTCAATAAAAAAAGAGATGCTTTTGAAGCACTCCAACAGAGAAAACCAGACATGAACAAACTGTTGTCCTTTGCAAACATGCTAGAGAGCAGAAATACAGGAAAGGGAAATAAATACATCGCCTGAGGTCCACAAGTGCTAAACATTGCACGTTTTTGGAATTTCTCAATGTATCAATCAATTCTGCTGAATTTATTTTTTTCCTCTCTAAAACAAAACAAGAACAAAAATAAACCACTCTTCGTCATATGGGAAGGCTCTGGAGAGAGGGTGGGGAAAGGACATACTATGGTGATGTAAGAAACAGAAAACATCAATAAAAAAAATGTTTGAAAATACAGCAAGCAGTAATGTCACAGATAACAAAATAAATTATCCTAGAGCAAAAAAAAAAAATAAAAAGAGAAAGACAACTATGATATTAAGAGTAAGAACAACAAAATAATAATAGAGTTCTTTCTAAAAATACAAAAGAGGGGCAGCTAGATGGCACAGTGGATAGAATAGCAGCCCTGAAGTCAGGAGGACCTGAGTTCAAATCCGACCTCAGACCAAACACTTGACGCTTATTAGCTGTGTGACCCTGGGCAAGTCACTTAATCCCAATTGCCTAAAAAGAAAAAAAAAGTATTAAAAATACAAACAGAGACAAAGGTGAAGTTCAAAGTCTAATACCGATGATGGTAAAGGAACTGCCCTGAAACATCATGAATTAAACCTCACAACATCCTACCCACAGGGGAATCCAAGTTTTTTGTTAGAATGAGAAGGCACATAAAAGGAGAGAGAAGAGGAAGAAGATAGAGGGGAATGTGTGATGTGGCTTAGTTAAGTCAAAGGTTAACAATGAAAATTAGGCTTGTAATTCTTCTCAGGAATAATACGGTCTACAGACCTGGTGAGGGAGGCAAAGGGAGGGATTGAAAAGGAGGAAAGAAAAGAGAAAAGTCTTGTTTCAGTGGTGGGAAGGGGTAGTACTAAAGAATGCTCCAATGTGAGAACAGAGAGAATTTTTAAATGCAGATGTGGTTATTGTTCAGTTGTGTCCGACTCTTTTGTGACCCCATTTGGGCAAATACACTGGAGTGGTTTTCCATTTCCTTCTCCAGCTCATTTTACAAATGAGGAAACTGAGGCAAACAGGGTGAAGTGATTTGCCCAGGGTCACACAGCTACTAAGAGTCCAAGGCCGGATTTGAACTCAGAAAGATGTCTTCCTGACCCGTGTCCAGATCCCGTGTTCTATCTTCTGCACCACCTAGCTGCCCTTAAATGGAGATGGGGACCTTACAATGGATAAACTATTTAGGGATTTAGACAGACGAAGCTCCTGGAGGAAACTGACACCCAGAAGAGCAGGAAAGCCTGGACCCAGGGAGGATATTTCATAGTAAATGGTGGCGGGGGTGGGGGGGATGGGTGAGGGGAATGATGATAGGGGAGGTCAGAGGGTTAGTAATGAACTGCACAATCAAGGATATAGTAAAATTCCTACAATGGGGCAATACTCTCTATTACCTGCAAGAATAAGCATTTCTAAGAGTGAGGCACTACAGAAAAAAGGGAATTTCTTTTTTAAAATTAATGAATTTATTTTTAGTTTTCAGCATTCACTTCCATAAGCTTTTGAGTTTTTAAATTTTTCACCCCCTCCCTCCCCCTTGCCCTCCCCAAGATGGCACACAATCTGATATAGGCTCTACATATACATTCCTATTAAACATATTTTCACATTAGTCATGTTGTAAGGAAGAATTAGAACCAATAGGAGGAGCCACCAGAAAGAAGAAACAAAACAAAACAGAAGGAAAAAAAAAGAGCAAATAGTATGCTTCCATCTGCATTCATACTCCATAGTTCTTTCTTTGGAAGTAGATAGCATTTTCCATCACGAGACCTTTGGAGATATCTTAGATCCTTGCATTGCTGAGAAGAGCTAAGTCTATCAAAGTTAGTCATTGCACAACATGGCCGTTACTGTGTATAACGTTTTCCTGGTTCTGCTCACTTCACTCAGCACCAATCCATACAAGTCTTTCCAGGTTTTTCTGAAGTCTGCTTGCTCATCATTTCTCATAGCACAACAGTATTCCATTACAATCATATACCACAACTTGTTCAGTCCTACCCCAGTTGATGGGGTTTCCTCTCAATTTCCAATTCTTTGACACCACAGAAAGAGCCGCTATAAATATTTTTGTACATGTGGGTCCTTTTCCCATTTTTATGATCTCTTTGGGATATAGCCCTAGAAGTGCTATTGCTGGGTCAAAGGGTATGCACATTTTTATAGCCCTTTGGGCATAGTTCCATATTGCTCTCCAAAATGGTTGGATCAGTTCACAACTGCACCAATAATGCATTAGTCTTCCAATTTTCCCATATCTTCTCCAACATTTATCATTTTCCTTTTTTGTCATGTTAGCCAATCTGATGATAGGTATGATGAGGTGTGAAACAACGTCAGAGTTGTTTTGATTTGCATTTCTCTAATCAATAATGATTTAGAGCATTTTTTCATATGACTATAGACAGCTTTAATTTCTTCATCTGAAAACTGCCTGTTCATATCCTTTGACCATTTTTCAATTGGGGAATGACTCGTATTCTCATAAATTTGACTTAGTTCTCTGTATATTTTAGAAATGAGGTCCTTATCAGAGACTCTGGTTGTAAAAATTCTTTCCCAATTTTCTGCTTCCCTCCTAATCTTGGTTGCATTGGCTTTGTTTGTGCAAAACTTTTTCAATTTAATGTAATCAAAATTATCCATTTTGCATTTTATAATGTTCTCTTTCTCTTGTTTGGTCATAAATTCTTCTGTTCCCCACAAATCTGACAGGTAAACTTAATTCCTTACTCTCTCTGTTTGCTTATAGTATCAGACTTTATATCTAAATCGTATTCATTTTGACTTTCTTTTGGTATATGGTGTAAGATTTGGTCTATGTCTAGTTTCTGCCATAGTATTTTCCAGTTTGCCCAGAAGTTTTTGTCAGATAGTGAGTTCTTATCCCAGAAGCTAAGGTCTTTGGGTTATCAAGCAGTAGATTACTATAGTCACTGACTACTGTGTCTTAAAAGGGGGACTTCTACAAGACTAACATAGAAATTGTTTAGAAGAGGGACCTCAAAATGGATCCTTTAGAAGTTTTAATTCTATGAGGAGTATAGAGACTAAAGAAGTTATAAATATTATGGCCATCAATCAAATAATAAAAGTCTAGAATAGATAGAAAGGGAAGAGAAATAATGAAGAAAATGAAGGAAATCCTTTTTGGAAAAAGGCACAGAAAATGAAATTTAAAAACTAACAAAACAAGTTTAGGGGGAAGAGAGGATGTGAGATTTTTTCTTAGAGAAAACAAGAGAGGAAAATATAGATGCCATGGGAAAAAAAAAAAAGAAAAAGAAAAAGTAACTAAGAAGTTAGGCAAAACTCGAAAACTAGGGGAAAGAGTAATAGGAAGTATAGTGGAAAGGAAGGTATGGGCAAGGGGAAGAGAGCCAGAGGAAATAGAGTTGCTTAAAGAAGATTAAAACTAAAATAATTGTCTTTATAGAGGAAGATGGGGAACAAGTAATATTAGAGACAAATGGAGGAAAATGCAAACCTAATTCTCATAACTTTATTTTATTTGTTCTTTTCTTTTTAAAAAAATTTATTATTTATTATTTTGACATTATTTTCTTTTGAAATTTTGAGTTCTAAATTATCCCTTCTTCCAACCCCCTCTTCCACCCACTGAGAAAACAAGCAATATGATTTCAATTATACGTGTGAAGTCATGCAAAACATATTTCCATATTAGCCGTATTTCAAAAAAAGCAAGAAAAACAGAGAAAATTATACTTCAGTTGGCACTCAGGGTTTTATCAGTTCTCTCTCTGGAGGTGGATAGCATTTTTTCATCATGAGTCTTTTGGAATTGTCTTGTATCATTGTTTTGATCAGAGTGGTTAACTTCACAGTTGATCATCATTACAACATTGCTGTTACTATGCACAATGATCTCCTAGTTCTTCTCACATTACTTTGCATCAGTTCATACAGCTCTTGCCATGTTTTTCCAAAACCACCCCCCTCATCATTTCTTACAGCACAATAGTATGCTATCATAATCATATGCCACAACTTGTTCAACCATTCCCCAGTTGATGGGCATCTCCATAATTTCTGATTCTTTGCCACCACAAAAAGAGCTCTATAAATATTTTTTGTACAAATAGGTCCTTTTCCCTTTTTATGATTTCTTGAAATACAGACCTAGTAGTGGTGTTACTGGGTCAAAGAGTATGCACAGTTTCATAGCCCTTTGGGCAGTAGTTTCAAATAGTTTTCCAGAATAGTTGGACCAGTTCTCTATTTCACCAGCAGTTCATTAGTGTGCCTATTTTCCCCTCATCCACTCCAGCATCTGTCATTTTTGATAGGCGGGAGGTGGTACATCAGAGTTGTTTTAATTTGCATTTCTCTAATAGTGATTTAGAGCATTTTTTCATATGACTATAGATAGCTTTGATTTCATCTTCTGAAAATTGACTGTTCATATCCTTCAACCATTTATCAATTGGGGAATGGCTTTTTTTAAATAGATTTGACTCAGTTCTATACTCATTATATATTTGAGAAATTAGGTCTTTATCAGAGCAACTTGCTGTAAAATTTTTTTGATATTACTTCATTGTCTATGGTAACTTTTAGCAAAATGTAGTTTCCCTGATTATCTCCTTTAATTGGGTCTATTTTTGCTTTTGCTTTGTCTGATATCATGATTACTACCCTTACCATTTTTCTTTCAGCTGAAGCATATTTGATTTTGCTCTAGCCCTTAACTCTGTATGTATCTTTCTGTTTCAAGTTATGTCTCTTGTAAACAACATTGTTGGATTCTGGTTTCTAATTCATTCTTCTATATGTTTCCATATTCACAGTTATGATTACTGTGTATTTCCCTCCATCCCATTATCTTCTGTTTCTTCCTCTCCCTCTCTCTTTTTATCTTGTCCTTCTTCAAAAGTCTATTTTGCCCCTAACCACTGCCTTCCTTAATCCATCCTTCCCTTTATTATCTGCCCCTTATGCCTTTCCCTTCCTGTTTCCCTATTAGGTAAGTTACATTTCTACACAAAACTAAGTGTGTATATATATTCTTCCCTCTTTGAACCATATCCAGTGAGAGTGAGGTTCAAGCATTACCTCTACCTTTCCATTGGCACTACCACCTCTCATTTCCTCCTCGATTATAAAAGCTCTTCTTTGCATGCCTCTGTAATGTGAGAAAATTTTCCCCATTCTACATCTCCCTTACCTCTTTTTCCTATGCATCCCTCTTTTTCATCCCTTCATTTTTTTTTGGAGATCATGCCAACATAATTGACTCACACCCATGCCCTCTGTGTAGACTCCTAATTACTCTAATAATGATAAAGTTCTTAGGAGTTACATGTATTAGCTTTCCATATTGGAATATAAACAATTTAACTTTATTGAGTCCTTTATGATTACTCTTTCATGTTTACCTTTTTACACTTCTCTTGAGTCTTGTGTTTGAATGTCAAATTCTATATTCATCGCTGATCTTTTCATTGGGAATGCTTGAAAGTCCTCTATTTCATTAAATATCCATTTCCCCCCTGATGGATTATACTCAGTTTTGCTGGGTATATTATATTTGGTTATAATCCTAACTCCTTTGCCCTTTATAATAATCATATACCAAGCCCTCCTATTCATTAATGTGAACCTGCTAAATCTTGTGTCATCCTGACTGTGGCTCCACAATATTTGAATTGTTTATTTTTAGTTTTCAACAATCACTTCCATAACCTTTTGAGTTTTAAGATTTCTTCCCTTCCCTCCCTGCCTCCCTCCCCAAGACAGCATACAATCTGATATAGGCTCTACATACACATTCCTATTAAATATATTTTCACATTAGTCATGTTGTAAGGAAGAATTGGAACCAATAGAAGGAACCACAAGAAAGAGGAAACAAAACAAAACAGAAGAAAAAAAAGAGCAAATAGTATGCTTCGATCTGCATTCAAACTTTACAATTTTTTCTCCAGATGTGGATAGCATTTTCCTTCATGAGACTTTTGGAAATCCTTGCATTGCTGAGAAGGGCTAGGTCTATCAAAGTTAGTCATTGCACAATGTGGCTGTTACCGTGTACAACGTTCTCCTGGTTCTGCTCACTTCACTCAACATCAGTCCATACAAGTCTTTCCAGGTTTTTCTGAAGTCCACTTGCTCATCATTTTTTATAGCACAATAGTATTCCATCACATTCATATAACACAACTTGTTCAGCCATTCTCCAATTGATAGGCATCCCCTCAATTACCAATTCTTTTGCCACCACAAAAAGAGCTGCTATAAACATTTTGGTACATGTGGGTCCTTAGCTCATCATTTCTTATGGCAAAATAGTATTCCATCACAATCATATGCCACAACTGTTGGGCCGCCATTCCCCAGTTGATTGGCATCCCCTCAATTTCCAATTCTTTGCCACCAGAAAAGAGCTGCTATAATTTTTTACATATCGGTCCTTGTCCTTTTCGTTTTCTCTCTCTTCTGGAATATGGACCTAGTAGTGGCATTGCTTGGTCAAAGGGTATGCACGGTTTTATAGGCCTTTGGGCATAGTTCCAAATTGCTCAACATAATAGTTGAATCAGTTCACAACTCCACCAACATTAGTGTTTCAATTTTCCCATATTTCCCCCCAACATTTGTCATTTTCCTTTTCTGTACTATTAGTCAATCTAATAGGTATGAGATAGGAACTCAGAATTGTTTTAATTTGCATTTCTGCAATCAATAGCAATTTAGAGCATTTTTTCACGTGGCTATAGAGTTTTGATTACTTCATCTGAAAACTGACAGTTCATACTTTTTTATCATTTATCAATTGGGAAGAAGCTATTATTTTTATAAATTTGACTCATTTATCTATATATTTGAGAGATGAGGCCTTTATCAGAGAAACTTGCTTCAAAAATTTTTTGATTGCTAACTATATTTCCCTCCATCCTATTGCGTCTCTGGTTATTCTATTCTGTCTCCTTTCACCCTTTCCCTCCTCAAAAGTGTTTTGCTTCTAACTACTGTCTTCCCTCCAATCTGCCCTCCCTTGTATGAGCACCCCTCCTTCTCTTAACCCCTTCCCCTCCTACTTTCCTGTATGATACAAGATAGATTTCTGCACCCAATTGAGTGTGTATATTATTCCCTCTTTGAACCAATTCTGATGAGAGTAAGGTTCATGCATTGCCCACCACCTCCCCCATCTGCCCCTCCACTGTAAAAGCTCTTTCTTGCCTCTTTTATGTGAGATATTTTACCCCTTTCTACCACTCCCTTTCCTTTTATCCCAATGCATTCTTCTTTCTCACCCCTAATTTTTTTGTATATTATCCCATCATATTCAACTCACATCTGTGCCCTCTGTATGTATATATATATATATGCATATATATATACACACACACATATCTACAATGTATTGTACATTGTCTTCTATTTTTTCATTCTTTTGGTTTTTATTGTTTCTTGATGTCTCATAGAGAGTCATTAGCTTCCAATTGTTCAATCCTAATTTTTAAGGAATTATTTTCTTCAGTGAGCTTTTGTACCTTCTTTTCCATTTGGCCAATTCTACTTTTTAGGGAATTCTCTTCTTTAATGAATTTTTGTGCCTCTTTTACCAACTCTGCTTTTTAAGGAGCTCTTCTCTTCAGTGAATTTTTGTATATATTTTTTCCATTTGGCATATTCTGATTTTCAAGGCATTCTTCTCACTGGATTGTTGTACCTCTTTTTACAATTTGGCTAGTCTGTTTTTTAAGGTGTTATTTTCTTCAGTATTTTTTTTTTGTGCCTCCTAATCAAGCTGTTGACTCCTTTTTCATGATCTTCTTGCATCATTATCATTTCTCTTCCCAATTTTTCCTATATCTCTCTTACTTGATTTTAAAAATCCTTTCTGAGCTCTTCCATGGCCTGAGACCAATTCATATTTTTTTGGAAGCTTTGGATGTAGGAGTTTTGACTTTGTTGTCTTCTTCTGAGTGTGTATTTTGATCTTCCTTGTCACCATAGTAACTTTCTATAGACAGAATTTTTTTCTGTTGTTTGTTCATTTTTCCAGCCTATTTCTTGACTTTTAATTATAAATTAAATTCCAACCTAATTCTTGACTCTTCATTCTAAAGTGGGATTCTGCTTCCAGGGTGGAGGGAGCACTATTCCAAGCTTCAGGGGTTTTGTGAAGCTGTTTTCAGAGATACTTCTAGGGACCTATAAGTTTTCAGTTCTTCCCAGGTGGTATGATCTAAGGAGAGGTGTGTTTACTATTCTCCTAGCCAGTGCTCTGCTCTGTGAGTGACCACAATCACTCTTCTTTTCCCTGGAACTGTGACAAGGGTCCTTGCTGCACTGTGGCTGCAAGCTCTGGTCTGCTAGTGCTCCTCCTCACCCTGGGACTGCCACCCAAGTTTGCAACCTGGATTCAAGTATGGGCAAAGCAACAGGGTCCTGCCCCCAGTGCCAGCAAAGAGACCCTTGTAGTCTCCTTCTGACCAGTTGTTCGACTCCCTTACTGTCTGTGGGCTGAGAGCTCTAGAAGCAGCCATTGCCATTGCTGAGGGCTGCTCCTGGTTTTCTGGGACCCATCTGCACTGGGGCAGTCTGCACTGGACTGTCCTCCACTCTCACCCCATTGCAACAAACCTTTCTTGCTGACCTTCTAAATTATCTTTGGCTGGAAAATTGTTTCACTCCACCCTTTTGTGGGTTCTGCTGCTCCAGAATTTGTTTTAGCACATTATTTAAAGGTGTTAAGGGGGTTTTGGGGAGTCCCTGACTCTTCTGCATCATCATGGCTCTACTCCTCAATTCTGTTTTTGAAGGTGTTATTTTCTTTTTTTTAAATTTTTTTTTATTTTTAGGCAATTGGGGTTAAGTGACTTGCCCAGGGTCACACAGCTAGTAAGTGTCAAGTGTTTGGTCTGAGGTCGGATTTGAACTCAGGTCCTCCTGACTTCAGGGCCGGTGCTCTATCCACTGCGCCACCTAGTTGCCCCAAAGATGTTATTTTCTTTAGTATTTTTGTTTCTCTTTTACCAAGCTGTTAATTCTCTTTTTATAATTTTCTTGTATTACTCTCATTTCTTTTCCCAATTTTTCTTCTACCACTCTTATTGCATTCTTTTACTCTTCCAGGAATTCTTGTTGGACTTGGATCCAATCAGCATTTTTCTTTGAGGTTTTTTGTAGCTGTTTTCACATTATTGTCTTTTTCTGAGTTTACATCTTGGCTTTCCTTGCCACCATAGTAGCTTTTTATGGTCAAATTCTTTTTTTTTTTCCTTGTTGTTCTTTCCTTATTTTGCCAGCCTGTTTCTTGACTTTGAACTTTATATTAAAGTTGGGCTCTGCTTACCTGGGGGTGGGGAAGCAGTATCCCAAGCTTCAGGCTTTTTCATGCTGCTGCTTTCGGAGCTAGTTCTGGGGGTCTGCAAGTTTTTGGTGCTTTCAAGGTGGTGTGATCCTGTGAGAGGTGTGGTCACTGCTCTCCTGGTTTGCTTTCTAGTCTTTACCAAGGAAGGGCCCCTGGTCACCTGCAGCTGTACTGACTAGTGCTCCTCTATGCCTTGGAACTGTGACTAGGGCCCCTGCTCCCTTGTGACTGACCACCAGTGTTACTCTCTGCCCTGGAACTGAGATCCAGGATTGCACAGAGGCAATAGAGGTGACAATCAGCACTAGCTGCACCCAGTGCCAGCAAAGGGTCCCCTGTCACCTCTGTCTGACCAGTTGTCTGACCCCCTTACCATCTCTAGGCTGAGAGTTCCTGAAGCAACTGCCCCAGCTACTGATGAAGCTGGTGATATGGCTGCTGCAGCTACTGTTGCCACCCCACCATTACCTGTGTGTGTATGTGTGTGTGTGTGTGTGTGTGTGCGTGTGTGTGTGTCTGTGCGTGTGTGCATATCTGTGTGTGTGTGTGCATGTGTGTTCTGGATAGACTTCTACCAGACTCCCACCCTGGTAGTACAGGCTTCTGCCTACCTCTTAAGTTTTTTTAGTATGGAAACATATCTCACCCTGACTTTTTGTTGGCTCTACTGCTCCCAAATTTGATTTGGAGTGCTAAAGTTGAAGCTGAATGTTGGGAGAATTCAGCTGGGTGGCTGCCCCTCTCATAACTTTGAATGTGAATGGATTAAACAGGCCAATAAAATGAAAACAATAACAGATTGGATAAGAAAACAAAATCCCACCACCTGTTATTATTTACAAGAAACACATCTAAGAAGCAAAGACATACACAGAATTAAAATGAGAAGCTAGAACAAAATTGACAATGCAGGAGGTAAATCCAAAAAAGCTAGAGTTTCAATTGTACCATTAGACAAAGAAAAACTAAAAAAAAAAAAAATCCAAAACAAAATAAAAGATAAATAAGAAAACTACATTAGACTGCAAGGAACCATAAACAGCAAAGCAATATTAGATTAAACTCATATGCTCCAAATACTTTCACACCTAAATTTGTAAAGGAAAATTTAACTGAATTGCTGGTGAGTCATGTCTGACTCTCTGTGACCCCATTTGGGGTTTTCTTGGCAAAGATATTGGAATGGTTTTCCATTTCCTTCTCCAGCTCATTTTACAGATGAGGAAACTGAGGCAAAAAAGGTTAAGGGACTTGCCCGGAGTCACACAACTAGTAAGTGGCTGAGGTCAGATTTGAACTCAGGTCTTCCTGACTCTAGGCCAGACACTATATCCTCTGCACACAAGAAGATATAGACAGTAATACAAAATGATAAGAGATCTTAATATTCCTATCTCAGTTTTGAATAAATATAACAGAAAGAGAAAAGGGAAAATATAGAGCTAAACAAATTACTGGAGAAATAAAAGCTAAAAGGCTTCTGGCATTTCTTAAATGATACTGCTCAAGAATATATATACATATATTTATATATGTGTCTTGTATGTATACACACATATCAGTATATAGCAGCACTATATAGAACTTTTTTAAAAATGATGATGTATTAGGGCACACATATTGCAAACAAATGTAAAAAGCTAGAAATCGTAAAGACGTCCTTTTTGGATCATAATGCAATAAAAATGGAAAAAGATTGTAGCAATAATCAACTGTGAAAGACTTAGCCTCTCTGATCAATACTATGATACACATATGTTACAAAGGACTCATGATGAATAATTTATCCACCTCCACAGAAAGAACTGATGAACTCAGTGTGGACTGAAGCACATTTTTTCACTTTCTTTATTTTTCTTGCTTTTCCCCCTCACAATGAGGATAATATGGAAATATGCTTTGCATAACTTCCTATGTATGATGGGTATTGTATTTCTTACTTTCTCAATGGGTGGGGGAGAGAGTGTATGGAGAGAGAGAATTTGGAACTGAAAATAAAAAATGTTTAATTAAATAAAAGAAAATATAAGAAAAAAGGGGACAAGAGAGTGCATTTGCAAACTCTGTATGAGTCAGTAGTGTGTTGGTGCATATAAGAAAGTTATATCCTAAATCAGGGGTGGGGAACCTACAGCCTTAAGGCCACATGTAGCCCCCTAGGTCCTCAAGTGCAGCCCTTTGACAGAATCCAAACTTCACAGAACAAATCCTCTTTTTTTTTTCTTTCAGCGAGAGACAAGGCTTATTAGCTTATTGGGCAGACTCTTAAGGAGTCTGAACATTAGTAAGCTATTGGCTAGATTTTAAGAATCTGAGCAGTGGCTAGATTATAAGAATCTGAGCAGTGGCTAGATTATAAGAATCTAAGCATCTTAATGGAGACAAGATGGGTCTTATATACAGAAAGCCTGTGGGAGGGATCTAAGAGTGGCCAACTAGTTTGGGGTGACAGGGGGAGGGGTCTAAGGAGATCTGGATGGGAGTGGTCATAAACTGGGGTGAACAGAACTCCTGGAACCTGGACAATGGAGCCTAGCTAGGGTTAAGTGTGGGAAATGGACAATGGAGGGGAGATTGGGTGTAGCCACAATGAAAGGTCAGTTGATGGGATTATAGCTTCAGGGGAACACCAGAGATTTGGCCATGTGGGGAAGTCCAGGGTTTTTCCTTTCTGGGGTTTGGATCCCATCCTCATCATTCCCCCCTCAAACAAATGGGACCCAAATTCTTTTGGAGTAAGGGGTGAAGGTCTCAGCTTCTGAAACTGCTTCCTTCTGGCAAGGGGCATAGAGCTGTCCCTGCCTCGAGGGGGTCCCAAAGAGGAGGTTGACTGGAACCGAGCACAGGCTGCATCCAGGGAATGGGGGTGGGGGGACATTGGCTGGTACCTGCTGTTTGCTATCAACTGCAGGTGAATGGCCTGTAGTCTGGAAGACACAAATCTGACAGAAAAAAAAATGACCCAGACATAAAGTAGGGACTAGATTTAGGGCCCAACTTTGAGAGGATAAAACTCCTTAGCTCTTTCTGGATTCAGATAATTCAGTTTTCCAACCATGCAGTATCAAATCCTCCTCATAGCCAGACTCAGGAATAGCCAGGTGGGTAACATTCCCTATCAAAGGAACATAATGGGGAAACTGAGCCAGGAGGATCCCATCTTAGACTGAGGCTAAAATGGTCCTCTCAGCTTTTCCCAATGCTGACTTCCCACCAGTATCACCTTCTCTGAGTAGCTTGTGGCATTTCTCTCAGAAGGTAGATTATTGATTATTGATGGATTATGACCCATCAGACACTTCAAAATAAAATCCTATGAGCTTGTACCTCAAGCAGCAAGTTTTACTAATCACAGCTTAGAAAAAACTTTTCCAGGATTTACATCTCAAACTTAAATTTGTCCTGGTGTAAAAAGCCAATCATTAGAGATTTCTATACACTTGCAAATTCTCAGCAAGCCATACATAACCCAAACAAGCTTTTTGGCTAGTTTACACATTAAAACAATAACCAACAATAGCTAAATTATTTTAGCAGTAACCAAATTATGAAAAATTGCTTGACATAACTGATACAGAAAGTTCACCAATTTGAAACTTGAAACAAACCCATTACCAATCAGGTGACTTCAGTTTTGTTAAATGTACTTCCAAATTACTTTACACTGAGAATCAGCATCTCATCATTAACAGTTAAAATTACAAATTTAAAAGAGCATGCTTACCCAAGTTTGGAGCCTAGCTTCATTACCTTGAGCGGGATGTGCTGAACCTGAGTGATACTTCCAGGCAAAGGTTGCCCTAGAGCCCAAGGCCATTGCCAGGGGGGCCCATGCTATAGCTGCTGCCCCTTCCCCCTCCTTCCTTTCCCAGATGGGGGAGGGCAAAATCAAAGGTGAGGGGGTAAAGGGTGAAACTCTCTTCTCCTATGAGAGGGGTTAACAGATACCCTCTTGACTCAAGGGAAGGGAGTGACCAGGTTGTACAGGTGTTTCAAAATTCCTTAATGATCAATCACAAAACAAATATGCCAAGATACTTTTAGCTGTTCTAACTTTCCCTGTAACCTCCATGAAGGGGGATTCAGAAGTGCAGAGAGAAGGGAGTAAGTAAGCCTCAGGGAACCAAAAAGCAAATGCAGTTTTCCCCAATTCCCTAGCGCTGAGGGAATTAACAGAATTGAGCATACACTTCCAGATAGGGCATCCATCCTTGTCCTCTATGCTGTGGAAGGTGTACCCAGGTCCATGACCTTGAACTGACCCACTGGACCAAGAGCCTGAGAGCGTCAGGCTGAGTGCAAGACAGCCTCGTAACTGTCTACCAGAAGAGCACCTCCAAGTCTTGATGCTTGGAGAGTGACCCTAACTGCAAAGCAAGAAAGGAAGGGAGGGGGTAGGCTTATATACCTTCCAGTTTTGGCTGGAGAACCTGGGGTTAGGCAGTTTCCCTGTACAGGCCACCAAAATGATGCAGTTTAGGGGTGCTGGGACCCAAAATCACATCACAGGGTCCTGACCGAAAGAATTTGACCCAAGCCTTCTTTCAGTCAAAGACAAGGTTTATTAGCTTATTGGGCAGACTCTTAAGGAGTCTGAACATTAGTAAGCTATTGGCTAGATTTTAAGAATCTGAGCAGTGACTAAATTATAAGAATTCCAGCAGTGACTAGATTATAAGAATCTGAGCAGTGGCTAGATTATAAGAATCTAAGCCAGAACAAATCCTCTTAATAAAAGGATTTGTCCTGCAAAACTTGGACCCAGTCAAAAGGCTACACTCAAGGACCTTGAAGGCCACATGTGGCCTGGAGGCCACAGGTTCCCCATTCCTGTCCTAAGTGATCTTAGGATGTATTAAAAGTGCCATTGTGCACTAGGTATATACGCCAATGAGGTCACTGATAAGAAAAAGTAGATATATATATATATATATATATATATATATATATATATATACCAAAATGTTTAGAGCAGCACTTTTTGTGGTAGCAAAGAATTGGGAGCAAAGTATGTGCTTATCAACTGGAGAATGACTAAACAAATTATACAGTGTGAATGTAATGGAATATTACTGCTCTGTCAGAAGCAAAAATATGATGAATACAGAGAAGGAAAGGAAGACTTACATGATGTGATGTGAAGTAAACAGAGTCAAGAAAACAACATATACAACAACTGCAACAATGGACATGAAAAGAACAACCATCATAAAAGAACAAAAGTGAACGTTTGCAAAACACAGAATAAGCTTTGCCCCTGAAACAGAATTAGGAGAAAACATCTTTCCCCTACTCCTCTGCAGAGGCAGAGGGTTTCATGGGGTGGAACATTGCAAATATCTTCAGAGTTTTTCCAGTGGTTGAATTTGCTAATTTTTTCCTCTTCCTTTTTTTCTTTTCCTCTAAAAATTATTTGTTATTTCTAATGACTCCCTGGGAGGTGGAGTGATAATGGGAGAAATTCTGGTAATGTCAGAAATGAAAGATATAAATTAAAATGCATTTTTTTAAAAAAAAAGGATGTTCTAGTCCCCAGAATAACTGGGGTGAAATGGTCCTGTTCTCCTCTGCTGTGATCAGAGTATATCTGGCACACTGTGTTGAGCTCTGAGGGCTACATTTAAAAATATATTTTTTATTTATTTTGTTAAATATTTCCCAATTGCATATTAACATAATATTCATTTTTATAATTTTGAGTTCCAAATTCTTTCCTTCCCTCCTGTCCCTCCCCTACCTCTTGATGATATCAATTATATATGTGAAATCATGCAAAACAAATTTCCATATTACTCATGCTGCAAAAGAAAACACACACACACAATTTTAAAAAAAGAAAGTGAAAAAAGTAACCTTCTATTTGGAATCAGAGTTTATAAATTCTCACTCTAGAGATAGAGAACATTTTTCATCATCAGCCCTTTTGAATTATCTTCAATCGCTGTCTTGATCAAAGTAGCTAAATCTTTCCCAGTTGATCATTGTTGCAATATTGATGTTACTGTGTACAATGTTCTCCTGGTTCTGTTCACTTCACTTTGCATCAGATCATACAAGTCTTCCCAGGTTTTTCTGAAAGAACCCTGTTTGTCACTTCTCATAGCACAATAGTATGCCATCACAATCACATACCACAACTTCTTCAGCTGTTTCCCAAATGATGAGCATCATGGGGGTTATAATTTTTTTTTATTTTAAAAATTTATTTACTATTTTATTTTCCACCTATTACATGTAAAAAACAATTTTCAACATTCTTTTAAAAAAATGAGTTCCAAATTCTCTCACTCCTCAGCCATCTCATCGAAAAGGCAAGCAATTTGATAAGTTATACATGTGTAGTCATGCAAAACACATTTCCATATGAGTCATGTTGTAAGGGTTGCAATTTGGAAGAAGATTGGTAAGCTGGAGAACTTCAGAGAAGGGCAACTGGAGTGGTAAAGGGTCTTAGGATTGTGCTATATGAGAAGATGATGGAGGAACTGTGGAGAACTTTAGCAGGGAGAAGAAAGGGCTTGGGAGTTGAGGGAGAGAAGTACTGTCTTCAGTGACTTCAAGGCAATATGGTACAATGAAAATAATGGAGGATTTAGGATCAGATAACCCAGCTTAGAACCCTAACTCTGCTACAAGTTGTTATGGTGAGGTCAGGGCAGCTCACTGAACCTCTCTGGGACTTGGTTCCTCTTCTATAAAAAGAGGAGATGCTCTCATTTGGAGAGGAAGGGGACTGTGGATGTGGAATGGTATATATGACAGATTTTGAAAGTACTAATCACTTTAATGGAATAATTTTTAATTCTTTCTTACTATTTATTATAAGAAATGGCTCCTAGGAGAAAAGGCATGAGGAATATATTGAGAAAAGTAAGTGATAAAAAATGCAAAGAAATCAATAAAAAAAATTGTTTTTGAAAAAAATGAGAGGGCAGGACTAAGTGGGATGTAAGGAATTCCAGACCTCAATCAAAGTACTTGGGAGCCTGTCAAGGGCTGTCATAGAGAAAGAAGAGGGTTAGACTGAATCTGCTTGCCCCATTTATTATATTTATATTATATACACACATAACATATAGGAATACACATATATAGTATAATGTATATGAATGTGTGTATATCTATCTATCTTTGTATGAAGTTCTTCCTATGTAGTTTTCTCTGATAGACTGTGAGCTCTTTGAGAGCAGGGACGGTCTTTTGCTTTTGGTTGCATCCCCAGCACTTTAACACAATGATTGGCATGTTGCAGGCACTTAAGAAATGCAAGTCAAACTATGGAAGTGTTTTGCATAACTACACATGTATAACCTGTATTGAGTTGCTTGCCTTTTCAATGAGGGTGGGTGGGGAGAGAGGAAGGGAAACAATTTGGAACCCAAAGTTTTAAAAACACATGTTTAAAAAATTGTTTTCACATGTAACTGGGAAATAAAAAATATAGGAAATGGGGTACAGAAATCTATCCTGCCCTACAGGAAAATAAAAGGGGAAGGGGATAAGAGAAGTGGGGGAGAGATAGACAGGAAGGCAGACTAGGGGAGGGATATTCAGAATGCATGCCATCTTGGGGTGGGGGAGGGGTGAGATGGGGTGAAAATTTGGAACTCAAAATCTTGTGGAAGTGAATGTTGAAAACTAAAAATAAATAATTTTTTTAAAAAAAGAAATGCAAGTCGACTTGAGTTGATACCCAAGATGGAAAGAAGGGACTACGAGTTACAAACAGGAAGGAAGAAAGCTTCCCTAGAATGAAAGCTCTCCAAAAGCCCCTGGGCTGCCTCGGCAGAGTGGGTCCCCCCTGACAGAAAGGTTTGGAGCATCTAAAAGCTGGATGAAGGAAGACTTGTCCGGTGGCTTGTGGAGGAGAGGTCCTTTCAGGTGTGGGTGGGACTAGGAGGGGCACTCTAGTGGCCCTGCCTGGTCTGAGTCACTATAAGTCTGCTCCCAGGACCAGGCTCTTCAGACATGAGAGAGGGAGGGGAAGAGGCGGCTAGGTTCTTACGGCACTTCTCATCTTTCTGATTGGCTGCCGGGGAAGATTGTACCAACCCATAGGTGGGACTGGTTGCTTGGCTGAGACTCCAGTTCCTCCACTCTGCTGGCCTGGGCATCATTGGGCAGAGCTGCTCAGGATGACTCGGAAGTGTCTGTTCTCTGAAAGGGGCTGCCTCCCAACTCTCTACTACCAGGTAAGAGGCCGAAGGAGGATTATCAATCAATCAATCAATATCAATATCAATGATAATGATTATCCCAAAAGGTTTTAGAATTGTTCTCTTTATCATTGTGATGATGATTGTGATCATTTGGACCAGACCTGGGGTTTCATCAGGGTAGAGAGCTGGTAGAGGAAACTCCCTCTACCAAAGCCATGGGATAAGGGAATGACTCTGAACTATACATAGTCTTAGGGATTGGCCCAGGAACCCAGAGGTTGAGTGACCTGCCTAGTCATGGACCACCCAGCTAGAAAGTGTCAGATGCAGACCAGGATCCCAGGTCAAGTATTCCTGACTTCCAGGTTCAGCCCTCAGGATGCTCTGGGGGCTCTTCTTGGGTTTTCAGGCCAGGTCTCTGCAGGCCTCCCAGGGGCTGGGAAGGCTTTTGGGGAGAATGAGGTAGCGGCCTTCCACGGTAGCATCTTCTTGTAATGAGTGGGTCCCGGTGCTGCCCAGTGATCCCTGGCGGTTCTTTCAGCTGATGCAGAGGTCGAAGCTTCTGGGACTCTTTTTCCTCAATAGTCCCCCTTCATGGGCACTTCTCACTCAGGTATGGCTTCTCTGGGGAAGAAGGCAGAGCTTGGCAGCAAGATCATGGAGTTTGGGGATATTTCTGCAGGGCCAAGCGACAGCCATTCTTCCTTACCTACTCAGGCTCTTCCCTGTGTGTTTCCCCAGAAGTGGTGTGTCCTACTGCAGTTATTCTGTGAGTTCTTATTGGTGGAGGTCAGTCATTTATAAGGAGCCCATCTACTTGTCCCCCTTTCTTGCATGGATATTTTCTCCATAAGAACCCTTTCCCTTGAGCAAGGAATAGTTTAGGCATCAGATTTATGGAGAGCAGAATTCATGACCAAACAGGAGAGAGAGAACATTACAAAATACAAAATAGATAATTTTGATTACATTAATTGAAAAAATTTTGCACAAACAAAGCTAATGCAACCAAGATTAGAAGGAAAGTAGAAAATTGGGAAAGAATTTTTACAATCACTGTCTCTGATAAGGACCTCATTTCTAAAATATTTAGAGAATTAAGTCAAATTTATGAGAATACAAGTCATTCCCCAATTGATAAAAGGTCAAAGGATATGAACAGGCAGTTCTCAGATGAAGAAATTAAAGCCATCTATAGTCATATGAAAAAAGGCTCTAAATCACTGTTGATTAGAGAAATGCAAATCAAAACAACTCTGAGGTACCACATCATACCTATCAGATTAGCCAACATGACAAAACAGGAAAATGATAAATGTTGAAGAAGATAGTGGGAAAATTGGAACACTAATGCATTGTTGGTGAGTTGTGAACTGATCCAACCATTCTGGAGAGCAATTTGGAACTACGCCCAAAAGGCTATAAAAATACACATATCCTTTGACCCAGCAATAGCACTTCTAGGGCTGTATCCCAGAGAGATCACACAAACGGGAAAAGGACCCACATGTACAAAAATGTTTATAGCAGGTGGCCAAGAACTGGAAATTGAGGGGTTACCAATCAATTGGAAAATGGCTGAACAAGCTGTGGTATATGAATGTAATGGAATACTATTGTGCTATAAGAAATGATGACAGGTGGACTTCAGAAAAACCTAGAAAGACTTGTATGGTCTGATGCTGAGTGAAGTGAGCAGAACCAGGAAAACGTTGTACACAATAACAGCCACGATGTGCAATGACTAACATTGATAGACTTAGTCCTTCTCAGCAATGCAAGGATCTAAGACATCTCCAAAAGTCTCATGATGGAAAATGCTATCAATATCCAGAGAAAGAACTGTGGAGTTTGAATGCAGATCCAAGCATACTATTTGCTCTTTTTTTCTTTTCTTTTCTTTTGTTTTTTCTTTCTGGTGGTTCCTCCTATTGGTTCTAATTCTTCCTTACAACATGACTAATGTGAAATATGTTTAATAGGAATGTATATGTAGAGCCTATATCAGATTGTGCACCATCTTGGGGAGGGAGGTGGGAAAGGAGGGGGAGAAAAATTTAAAACTCAAAAGCTTATGGAAGTGATTGTTGATAAATTGAAATAAATTAATAAAAAAAGAACCCTCTCCCTTCTCAGACCCAGGAAAGGCTTGGAGGCAAGACTGACCCTTATTTGGAATCTCTCATCCCTTCAGGCATGGCTATAACTTCAGTCCCTGTAGTTCTGTGAGCCATGGACTTCACCGAGGTTGGCATTGCTACTGACTCCCTGACAGCAAGGATGTCGGCACAGCAGCTGTTGCCCATGGCAGAGGGGTTGCTTCAGATAGCTTGGTGGCTGTGCCACTGTCTCTGGATGAGTGAGGCCTGAGTCTGTGCACATAAGCATAGGCATGGGTCTCTCTCGCTAGTTATGTCAGTACACAGAACAGGTTGTCAGAAACCTGACCTCAGCAGAGGGGAAAGGGAAGGATAAAAGCCAGGCTAGAGAGCTTCCCAAAAGGTTGCTATTTACCTCTCCACTCCCCTCAAGAGCTGTGCAGACCCGCTTCCCCAATTCCTCCTTCTTTGTGGACTTCCCAGTATTTGGCTATTTATTTTGGATGTCAACAAACTTGAGAGCCAGAAGGGTCCTTGCAGACCATGTCTCTCCTGATGCTAGTGGGGAACCTGGAGCCCACTTAGGGGACATGACCTGCCTATGGTCCCAAAGTCTAGTCCCTCTCCCATCTCATCTTGTCTCTCTTCTTCCATCTTCCAGTTGTATCTGGACTCTTGGCTGGGGTGAATATTATCCTGGGAGGAGTAGGTTCAGCAACTGGAGCCATTTCTGGGTTTTTCCTTCAAATGAGACATAGAAAAGATTAAATAACAAAAGAGCAAAATAAAACTTAACTTTGTCCTCTGGGGATGAACATTCACTTGTTTGTTCATTTGTGTCGATCTCCTTTGGGCTCACATCCCCCACATTTCACTGGCATTTTCAGAGGCATGATTACCATCACAAGTTTCAAGGTTCTAGGGGCAGGTACTTTTTGGGTGACTGGGCTGATGGGTCATTGCACTGCTGGCCATCTATAGTTGGACTGGGCCTTACAGGATGCTCTCCCCTTGGGTTGTTGCCAACACTTAACTAGGTAGACTGCTTGGCCACTGGGCCCTTCTATTCTGATGAACTGGTCTTCTGGACTCCCTGGCTTCACTCTAGACTGCAGTCTTTTACCACCTTTGTCCACTGGCTGGAGTGTATGAAATGGTGAAATCTTTCAGCTAGAGTATTACGATGCTCTTTCAACTAATGCAATAGCCCTTAACCCAGGATTGCCAGAAGGTTCTCTACAATGATCTCTTCCCTCTTTGATGACTGTGGGGTCCATGCAGGACTAGTGGTCTTGGGGTACTGCTATCCCCAAGGCTCCTGAGTTTGAAGTCCTGGGCTATCTTTATCTGGGTATGAGGGGATGTGATGGTTGAAGTGGTGATGGCACAAGCCGCCAGCCGTCTCTCCCAGAAGGGTGCCTTGCTGCATCACCTAGGCTGGCTTGCCTGCCCTGTAGATGGCAGTTGGTTATCATTTGGTGGTGATGTCTGGCCCTTTCTTTACATGAACAGATTTCCTGAGATGATAGGTATAAAGGCTGGGCCTCTGGAAGCAGGCTTGGTTCTTAGGTTGGGGAGTGGGGAGTGTAGTTCTTGGGTTCAAGACTTAGACTACCTCCTTTGAAGTCTAAGGGAGGTGGTGGTTGAGGTGCTACTAGTCATGGTTTGACTTGCCTGGCACAAACTGCTTCTGTCTCTCCCCCAGACTGCCTTGTTGCTTCAGCAGTTTGCCCTCACACTCATGGGCTGGGTCCCCAGAAGTTATCTGCTACTTGTAATTCTAAGGAATATCCTGTGAATGGCTACTTGTAAGCTCATGAGCCCCCATTAGTTTGCTTTCCATTAACAACCAGCCAGTAGACACATATACCTATCAGCAAAGGCATTTACTAAGAAGGCATAGTAAAAACAGCTACTATAAAACATTTTTACATGTAAAATTATGTGGTTGGACTATATGACCTATAAGGTCCCTTCCATTTCTAAATCTACAATTCTACGAACAACTCCTGGCTCCAGAGTGTCATGGCAAATGAGACAAGAAATAACACAAACCAGAAAGGGTGGCCAGCAATCAGGTATGTTCTGGAGAGGGCTAGGTTTCCCTGAAGGACAAAAAAGAAAAAAGTTTAAATTGAAGAGATCTAGGAGAAATCTGAGCTTCTTAACAAAAGAGCAGGGATTCTAGGGATTCTGAGGCAAACAATGCCCATTGTAGGATTCTTCAGTCAGTCTTAATTTAGGTAGCTGATTAATTAATGATCAGGGAGTTTGTCCCTCTCTATTCCTTCCTCCACCAAAACCATTGTGACACTGGAGAAGCAAATAGGATTTCTCTTTCCAAGATGCATAACCATCAGTAACGTATTATAAAGAGTGCATTGAGTTAATTGTTGGGAATAAGTGGGTCAAAGGTCACCAACTACACCTAGCTCCTTTAAGTCTTGCCCTCAACGAGATTTGCATGAACTCAGAAGTAGGGTAAGAGTCACAAGATGCAAGGCAGCTCTTCCTATCATCTTTACCCAGCTGCTTTATAATTTTGCTAAGTAGAATTCCTGGATGACTTGCAGGGATCCAGGCTAGCAGTCTGGGGGGAATGGCATTATATGTACCTTGAAAGTTTAGACTAAGATGTGGGAAAATTGGAACACTAGTGCATTGGTGGTAGAGTCATGAACTGGTCCAACCATTCTGGAGAGCAATTTGCAACTATGCACAAAAGGCTATCACACTCTGCATACCCTTTGATCCAGTAATACCACTACTAGGTCTGTATCCCAAAGAGATCATAAAAAAGGGGAAAGGACCAACATGTACCAAAATATTTATAGCAGCCACCACAAAAAGATGTGGTGGCAAAGAACTGGAAATTGAGGGGATACCAATCAATTGGAAAATGGCTGAACAAGCTGTGAAATATGAATGTAATGGAATACTATTGTGCTATAAGAATTGATGAGCAGGCAGACTTCAGAAAAACCTGGAAAGACTTATATGATCTGATGCTGAGTGAGGTGAGCAGAACCAGGAGAACACTGTACACAGTAACAGCAACATTGTGTGATGACTAACAGTGATAGGCTTAGCTCTTCTCAGAAATACAATGATCCAAGACAATTCCAAAGGACTCATAATGGAAGATGCTACCCACATCAAGAGAAAGAACTATGGAGTCTGAATGCTGATCCAAACATAACTATTTTATCTTTTTTTTTTGTTTTTTCTTTCTCAAGGTTTTTCCCTTTTGTTCTGATTCTTCTTTCACAACATGACTAATGTAGAAATGTATTTAACATGATTGCACATGTATAACCTATTAGATTACTTGCTATCTTGGGGAGCAGGGAGGGAAAAAAGGGAGAGAGAAAAATTTGGAACTCAAGATCTTACAAAAATGAATATTGAAAACTATCTTTACATGTAATTGGAAAAAATAGAATACTATTAAGTAAAAAAAAACTTTTTTTTTCTGAGGGACTCCAAGTGGTAGCAGAGGAAAAGGATTTCCAAAAAGATAGATTTAATCTAAGATTGAGTATTTCTGTTGACTGGTTGTTGCTTTTGGATTTAAATTACAAAAATGCTAGCTAACCCCCAAGGCTATGTGCTAAAAAAAAGAGTTTGAAAACCCTCCCTAAAGGGAATAGGAAAAAGCCACAAAATAGCAGCAGTTCCACACATACATCTATAAATAGCTATACATATGTATATACATGTATATATATATGTGTGTATACATACACATATGTATATGTGTATATATGCATATATGTGTATATACACACACATGCACACATACATAGGACATCTGAAGCTCTGAGGGGAAGCAAGCAGCAATGTCAAAGCTGCAGAAGTATTCTAGCTATAATACCACTCACCCTAGAAGCATGAGTTGCCCTGGCAACATATATCCCTTGTGTGTGTGTCCCCTTTTCCACTGGTGGTATGGTAACCTGTGGGAGAGTGTATCTCTGTGTTTATGTGGGGAGAGGAGGTCTTTCTCATCATTTACTTTTCTGTGTTGTTGAATCAAATGTCTTTTTCTTTAAAATAATATGTCCTCTGGTTGGCCTGGTAAAAGAAACATATTAGTGGGGGCTAATGAGCTATGGTTTTAGCATGGTTGCTAAACAGAAATATGCCTCAAACCTGGGGTAGTTGGTTGAGGGAGACCCCAGGGTACTAGATATACTTTTTTCTACTCCTGCATATACAGAAGCCATTCATTCATTCATTCACACAGATACTTAGCACCTGTATTTGATCCTGGAGGCAATAGGGAGTTTGTTAAATAGTGGAGTGACTTCAAGAAAATCATTTTGGTGGCTGAATGGAGGATGGATTGGAATGGGGAGAGACTAGAGGCAGGCAGCCCACCAGCGGGTTAGTGCAGTAATGGAGGTGTGAGGTCATGAGGGCTTGTACCAGAGTGGTGGCAGTGTCAGAGGAAAGAGGGTGTATTTGGGAGATGTTGCAAAGGTGAAATCGTCAGGCCTTGGCAACAGCTTGGACATAGGGGCAAAGTGAGGAATCCAGTATAACTTATAGGTTGTGAGTCTGGGGAACTATGAGGATGGTGGTACCCTCAACAGAATAGGGAAGTTTGCAGAAGGGGAGAGTTTAGAGGAAAAGATAATGAGTTCAGATAATACGTTCATATTGAGTTCATGTCTCCGGGACATCCAGTTTCGAGATGTCTGAAAGGCATTTGGAGATGTGATATTGGGGGGCAGCAGAGAGCTTAGGGCAGGATAAGACAATTTGAGAATCATTAGCATAAAGATGGTAACTGAATTCTTGGGAGCTGTTGAGCTTATAAAGTGAAGTAGTGTAGAGAGAGAAGAGATGAGAAAGGGCCTGGGACAGAATCCTGAGGGACACCTATGGTTAGAAACCAAAGCCTCTTGGTTTCCCTGGCTTCTCTTCAAGACTCAGTTTAAATCCCACCTTCTGTAAGAAGCTTTTTCCAAAACTCACCAGTCATTAGCACCTTCCCTTTTCCACTTATCTTCCATCTACCACATATATATCTTCTATGTACCTACATACTGTCTACCCATTAGAATGCGAGCTCCTTGAAGGCATTGACTGTTTAAGCCCTATATTCCCAGTACTTCACAGAGGGCCCAGTACGCAGTAAGTACATAACAAATGCTTGTTCATTGACTGAATGGCTCATGCTTGGTGGGATAGAGGTGGGAAGACATAAATAAGTAATATTTGTGCATCAGTCCATAGACAGATTTTTCTCCAAACAGGAAACCAAAAGCTATTTTATTTTTTGCATGAAAGTGAGATTACCTTTTAAAATTAATTAGAGTTGGATGTAGTGGCAGTAATCTTTGCTACTGGGAAAGCTGTGGCTAGTGAATCACAAGCTCTGGTGTTCTGAAGTGAAGTGGACCAAAACTGAGGGATTGTCTGCACTAAATCTGGCACCAATATGGTAAGCCCCTGGGAGGGAGGGGGCACCAAACTGCCTAAAGTGGGACCAACAGGCCTAGTTTGGAAATTGAGTGGGTCAAAGTTTCCATGGTGATGAGTAGTGCTGCACTTCCAGCCTGGGTGAGGTAGGAAGAACCAATCTATAACAATAACTATTTAAGATACATGATTTATTATTCTGTTAAATATTTATTTGTTGAATTACAAATTTTAACAAGATAGAAACTGGTCTTTGATATGATTCCAATTGGACCTATTTTATAACTTTTTGGAAATCATTTTCTATAAGGTGTGCTCTGATCAGACTTTGGCAAATTTTGGGGTGGGCAAGGACAGATACAATGTGAGGCTTTGTGTAGCCCATTTGGAGGAGCCAAGAAAGCAGTCAAGGCAATGGATTTGCACCCATGTACCTCAGTACCTTCTTTCTTAGACCCTCATTTGCAAAAGTTCAATGGGAGAAACATAGAATTAAAAAAAACTAGGGATCCCTGAACCACCAAGATGTTTGATGATTCTTGGGCAGACAGCTGCAGCCTATAGTAAGGAAGATATGGAAAAGGTACTGGAAGGTCATCCTTAAGTTACAGTGCCATCTTTCACCTTGATCCAGTGTCACTGACCTCTCAATTGTTCCCAGAACAAGACATTCCATCTTCTGATTTTTGGTTTTTCCTCTGGCTATACCTCATGCCTGGAACATTCTCCCCAGAACAAGGGTTCTGACTGCTGACCTCCCTAGCTTCCTTCAAGTCCCAACTAAAATCCCATCTCCTACAGGAAGTCTTTCGCAGTCTCTCTTAATTATAGTGCCTTCACTTTGTTAATTATTTCCTAACCATCCTGGGCCATCACCAGCCATCTTGACTTTTGTCTTGCCACTGGACTTTGATGAGTCTGGAAGAGAGAGTGAGGCTGACAACTTTGCATAGCTCTGCCTCACTTAAATCCAATTCACTTACAAGTCAAGACATCTCTCATATGATATCATTCATCCTCTTGAAGAATGAAGGATGAACAGCCATTATCCTATATATAACTTGTTTGTACATACTTGCTTATATGTTGTCTCCTCTGATAGACTGTGAGCTCCTTGAGGGCAGGAACTGTCTTTTGCCTATTGTTGTAACCATGGCACTTAGCACAGTACCTCACACACAGTAGTTGCATGTTCTTATTGGTCCTTTGTTCTTGAAGAGAACCAATGACATCATTTTCAAGTGACTTGGTTTAAGTGAGGCAGAACTGTGCAAAGTCACTAACCTCACTCTCTCTCCCAGAGTCATCAAAGTCCAGCGGCAACACGAAAGTCAAGATAACTAGCGATTACCCAGGATGCAGTGATGGCCTTGGTGTCTTCGACGTCTGACCAAGCTCTAAGCACTCTATAACGCCTGCTTCAGCCACCCACATGGCTATTGGAACAAATTGTTCTCATCTGCCCATTCCACCCAGGGAAGTCTTCATGTGTTTGGGGTGTCCCACCCTCAGGAACACCTATGCTTCCAGGGGCATATAAACTGTGAGCCCACCACCATGAATAGTCTTTGGCATTCAAGTGTGTCACTGACCTGTTTTATTGGTATTATGCTAGCATTATTAATAAAATTATTAATTACCCAGAAATTATGTCTCTTGAACTTTTTAAATGTCACAGCATCCATGTGGAAGATGTATTAGAGTAGGGTGTCTATTCTCAAAGAACTTAACAAACAAATAAGGAGGACAAGACAGATACACAATTAACTGAGACATAAGAGAGAATGCTTTGAGTGTAAAACAGAGATGCAGACAAAGTTCCCTATGGAAATTTGGGGAAGGAGACAAAGTCCAGTTAGCTGGCATATCAGGGAAGGCTTCATGGAGGAGATAACACCTGAGCTGGGCCTTGAAGGAAGAGGAAGATCTCAACAGGTAGGGGTGAGGAAGGTGTGTGTGTGTGTGTGTGTGTGTGTGTGTGTGTGTGTGTGTGTGTCTCAGGCATAGGAGGTAATCTGTCTGGTTATCTAGAAGCTATAAAAAAGCAGGACAAGATCAGGGCGCATAGTCTAAGGTGGCTAGAATATAGTCTGATGTATCATGTTTAGTATTTTATCTCCGAGGAAAGAGGGAGTTAAGGATGGGTTCCAAGTGGGGTTGAGAAGGATCATGCAGCTCTGGGGCTGACACGGAGCTGGCAGTGTGACACAAGAGAAATGTGTAGACCAGTCGGCCAATGTTGTCTAAGCACGTGCCACTTCCCTCCCCCTGCTTCCACCCCTTTCCCTGAACAGGAGTGGCCGCAATCTGCATGAGACTTAAGGAGATAGGAGGTCAAGCCAGGTCTTTATTTCTCAGAGCTTTCTCCCTGTGTGGGGACAGAAGGCCCAGTTTTTGGAAAGGATGGGCCTTGTGCATCTGGTTGGGATATTGTCTTTGTACCATCCTCTCTTGGAGGCAGAGAGGCCAGGAGGTGACTGTGAGTCTCTGGCATCTGCAACTTGTCATTTCTAACTGTTTTGTACGCAAGGATACTTCCAAGGGCTGAGCCTGCAGAACCCAGAGCAGTGCTTGCCTGGTTCTCTGCATGCCACATAGATTTTCCCTCATAGGAAGTCTTCAGGCCCAGGCAGGTGGAGGCTGTCATGGGAAGGATTCTTGTTCTGCTACGATTGGACAGGATGGTCTCGGAGGGTCTTCGCAACTATGAGAGTCTGTGATTTTCTGCTGACCCCAACTCAAGGTATCACAGCTAGCCAGGAAAAGGCCAGGTTTCTGAGGACAGGGATTGGAGGAAGTGGAAGGGCCCCCCCCCAATAAGCCCCTCATTCACCTGCAGACTGAAGCACAGCTACCAGGCTGTTCGAAGCAATCCCTCCACCATTGGCAGAAGCAGCTGCTGACATCATCTTTGCTGCCATGAGCCAGCAGCAATGCCAACCATAGTGAAGCCTACAACTCCCAGGACCACAGGGACTGAAGCTGCAGCCATGGCTGTGGGACAAGAGACCGGGTGGAGAAGCAGGCAGCGTCTGCCGTATGCCCTTCCACCATCATGACCTGACTTGCTTTCTTCCAGTCCCACCCTGGACTGGCCTCCACTAGCACCTTCAGTCTGCTCAGGGGCTGAGCATTGAACAGTTGAGGGGAAGAGGAAGATGAGGCTGTAGGTGGGAGGCTTTTCACACTACTCTCTAACTCATGCCCTCTCGCCTCCCCAGCCTCCAAAAGTTCCCCTGACAACATACGCATTTGACTGGTGCCCCTACAAGC
Organism: Vombatus ursinus; assembly: GCF_900497805.2. NCBI lineage: Eukaryota > Metazoa > Chordata > Mammalia > Diprotodontia > Vombatidae > Vombatus > Vombatus ursinus. Next base: position 14,619,117 of record NW_020954553.1, on the reverse strand, counting down.
AATCATTGACTATAGGATAGGTTTTATTTTACCTGACAGAAAAGGTAAGGGAATCCATAAACAGCATGTCCGTTTCACCCTCTTGAGTGGACTGACTCCCCTTTTCTCTTGGCCGGGCTCACAGTAGTTGCTCAATAAATGCTTGGCTGGTTGGTTAGTGGATGGATTGTAGATCTTCACCTTCTAGAGAGATCTAAACTGTGCTCCAGACTTATAGTGACCTAAACTGACCCTACTCCCTAAAGTTGAAAGAATTCAGGGTTGTAAAAGATTCTATTTTCTTCTGGGTGCTTCACATCCTAGGGACCTGTACCATCCACCAGATTTAGAGGTGTCACCCAGGGACTAGTACGGTTTATTGCACATTTTCCTTGATGCTGATGCTGTGGACTTATGATCTCATTGATATGAGGAATACACCTTCCACCGATGTCCAGGTTAAGTGATCTGCCTATAATTACAAATGTGTCAAGCAGGACCTAGACCCATGTCATACTGCATCACAGGCTGGCCCTCTATCTCTGCCAGGTCTGACCTGGCACAACAGAGACCTCAAAAATAAATGCAGAAATCATCCTGCTTGTCATTTCTTATAGCACAATAATATCCTATCACCACGATATACCACAGTTTGTTTAGCTATTCTGCAACTGAAGTATGCTATCTGCCTCCAGAGAAAGAACTGATATTGTTTGAACACAGACTGAAGCATCCTTCCTTCCTTCTCTTTCTTTCTTTCGTCTTCTTGTACAAAATGATTAAAACAGAAATGTTTTTACATGATTGCAAAGTATAACCTATATCAGATTGTTTATGTCTCAGGGAAGGGGTAGGGGAGGGAGGAAGGAAGAACAGAGTTTGAAACTCAAAACTAAACTAAACAAAACTAAAAAACTGTTTAAAAAGTTGTTTTAACATATAATTGGGGGAAAATATTATTTAAAATGCTGAATTTAGTAAATTGAAGGAGAAGATGAAGGGGAAGGATGAGGAGGAGTCAGAAATGGTAACTGGATTTGTCTTGTTAAACTGTTTGCTATAAGCTGGAGTTCTGTGAGGCTGGTGGTTATCAGGAAGGTACAGGTAACGTAAAACAAAAAACAAATCAATAACATTTTTTTAAAAGAGGAGAAAAGAGAAGAAAGGAGGGGAAGGCCTAAGTCATACTCACCACCTCCAGCCACGGCGCCCACAGCCACCAGGGTCAATTTCTTCATGTTTGACAACTGAGTGACTTTGCAGAAGGTTCCCAGACTAGGATTTCTGGTTTTGTCCCCACTCCCTTGGGCAGGCTGAGCTGGGCGGATCCTTTGTCTCTTGTCTGGAGCAGAGAACTATGGCTTTCAGTTCCCTCAAGATCACAGAGCAGCTGGGCTGGTGGCAAGGGAAGCTGGCTGGCAGCAGGCCTGGGGATGCTGTGATTTGACCAGAAGTCCTTCCCTCCTCCCTTCCTCTCCTTCCTTAACTCCACCTGCTGACTTAGCAGGTTTGTTTTAGGGTCAACTAAAATTTCATCTTTTACCGCAAGCCTTTCCCGACCCTTCTTAATTCCAGTGCTTTTCTTCTGTTATTTCCTATTTATCTCATATATCTTGCTTTGTATATATTTCCCCCCATTAGCCTGTAAGCTCTTTTGAGGGCAGCGACTGCCTTTTGCCTCTTTTTGTATCCCCAGAGCCTAGCACAGGGCCTGACAAATAGTAGGCACAGGATGGCAGCTAGGAGAGGGAATTGAATTCCCAAAGACAGAGTCAGTTAGCCGGTCAGTCAGTAAACATTTGTTAAGCGCTGCCCTGGGTCTCTCTTAGCTCAGATCAGAGGCTTCCAGAGGGACAGAACATGAACAAGGTGAATGAGGAAGGGGGCTGCTTCTGAGATTTCTGAGAATGGAGTGGTGGTCCTAGGAAACCTCCTGGTGGAGAGGAGGGAGGTCTCATTGGCCCGAGGACATGGAAGAGCGACTAAAGTCAAGTGTGAGATGCAGAGACCTCAGTTCAAATAGTGCCTTGGACATTTAATGAGCTATGTGACCCTGGGCGAGGCACCTTTGAGAGTCATAAGGTTCAAATGAGATAATGAAAGTCATTTTTCAAATGCTTAAGTTCCTTCAGGTATTAAAGAGGGAGGAGGTAGCTGTCCGCCTGGGATCTGAGCCTCCGCTGATGCCAGTGTCTGTTGTTCTGGGAGTGTTAGTGTGTGTACATGTGTTACTCTCCAGGTAGAAGTGTGGAGGGTCTCAGCTCTGACTCCAAAGGTCTGTGGGGCTGGTTCAACAGTCCCTTTTCTTGTCTGGAAAAGAACTTAAAACTAGAGCCATTTCTGGAGACCTTGGGCCCCTTGAGGGACTTGTCATGAGCTGGGGTGGGAGTAGCAGAGCAGAAGTCATAGGGCTGTTTGATATAGAGGAGTGGATGCTAAGCTGAATTTGGATCTCTGCCACTTCTGATCTGTGATCTTTGGGAAGTCCCAATGTCTTCGGGCCTGCCTCAGTTTGGACAGGTCAGACTGGAGGGCCTCACGGGTCCCTTCCACCTCATATGATCACAAAAATCCTAAGATTTCAAGTTGGAAGGGCTTTTGGAGATCATTTGGGTCAACTCATTTTACAGATGAAGAAACTGAGGCCCAGTGAAGGGAAGGGACAGTTTCCAAGTGGCACAGGTAATAGAATTGGTCATCTGATTCCATCTTGTTCAAACTTTCATGTACTTGAGAACTGGTCCCTCATCTCAATTCTCCCCATCCCAGTCTTGAAAGGCATGGTCTCTAGGCCTGCCCTGCCCTCTTAGCTTTTCTTCTCTGTATTTTAGAAATCTTGGCTTTATTCTCTCCTTTATTCCTGCATACTAAAAGGATCATTTCTCAGGCCCCAAGCATGACCTCTGGGAATATCTCCTCTTTCCAGTCTTTGGCTGGGGGGCGAGTGACTAGTTTGGAGGGACTTAGACCAGAACCCTTCTGGACCTTCTTGTGTCAGAGATCCTAAGGGCCAGAAAAGGGGTAGAAGACATAGAGCAAAAAAGAGAAAAGAGACCCCCTGTCCAGTCTCCTCACACCTCACACTGACCCCACTGGTATCCTAACTGCTCCTCAAACTAGACACTCCATCTCTTGGCTCGAGGCATTTTCCCTGGCTGTCCCCCAGCCCTGGAATGCTCTTCCTCCTGCCTTTCAAGTCCCAGCTAAAATCTCACCTTCTACAGAAAGTCTCTCACTCAGTCTTGAACTTACTGCCTTCCTTCTATTGATTATTTCCTACTTATACTGTCTATAGGTCAACTGTATAGTTGTTTGCATATTTTCTCCCTCTGTCTGACTGAGCTCCTTGTGGACAGGGACTGTCCTTTGCTTTACTTTGAACTCAGGACAGGGTCTGGAACATAGTAGGCACTTGCTGTTCAGGTGTTTTTCAGACATGTCAGACTCTCCATGACTATTTAGGGTTTTCTTGGCAGAGATACTGGAGCAGTTTGCTTCTCTAGCTCATTTTACAGGTGAGGAAACTGAGGCAAACAGGGTTAAGTGACTTGCCTACGGTCACACATCTAGTAAGTGTTTGAGGCCAGATTTGAACTCAGAAAGATGAGTCTTCCTGACTCCAGGCCCAGCACTCTATCCACTGCACCACCTAGCTGTCTCCACAGTAGGCACTTAGTAAATGCTTATTGTCTGACTGCTGGGTAAGACAGTGGGAGAGGAAAGAGATAGGGAGGAAGGGAGAAGGAGACAACTGGAACCAGCCTTCTGGGACTGAACATCTGGTATTGCCGTGTTCCCTTGTTTTCCTTTGGTTTCCTGCATGTGTGGCTTTAAAACAAATAACATCTTCCCTTTGCACTAATTGTTTTGCAATTGGAAAGGACAGATGGTAGCCCTTCTTTAGTACCCAAAGATAGGTGGGCAAAATTGGTGGATAACACAGTTTCAGAATTATGGCCTCTCAACTCTATCAGGAGAAGTCTGGGTCATGCCACTAAAGACTAGATTAAGAGAATCAGAGATAACAGAACTTAATAACCCAGTGTTTGACAAAGTGGAAAACATATATTAGGAAAGAATTAATTTGATTTAAATGCTGGGAAAACTGGAAAGCAGTATGGCAGAAATTAGGCTTTGACCAACACCTTATACCACATTCCATAATATATTCTAAACAGACACACGACCTTAGTACTAAAGATTGTACTATTAAAAAAATTATTAGAGAAACAGATCATATACTTCTCAAAGCTATGAGTAGGAGACACATTCTTAACCAAACAAGAGATAGAGGCAATTACAAAAGATAAAATAACTTTGACTACATGAAACTGAAAAGCTTTTACACAGACATTAATGAGGGCCTGCACTAGAGTGATGGCCATGTCAGAGGTCAAAAGGGGGCATATTGGAGAGATGTTGCAAAGGTGAAATCGGCAGGCCTTGGCAACAGCTTGGAAATGTGGGGTAAGCAAGAGTGAGGAGTCTAGGATGACTCCTAGGTTGTGAGCCTGGACTGGGAGGCTGGAGTTGCCCTCTACAGTAATAGGAAAGGTAGGAGAAGGGGAGGAAAAGATAATGAGTTCAGTTTTGGATATAGTGAGTTTAAGATGTCTATTGGACATTCAGTTCAAGATGTCTGTAAAGCAGTTGGAGATGTGATATCAGAAGTCAGCAGAGAGGAAGGGGCAGAATAGGTAGACTTGAGAATAATCTCAAGTATATCAGCATAGTGATGATAATTAAATCCATGGGAGTTGACGCAATCATGAAATGAAGCAGTATAGAGGGAGAAGACAAAATCCTGGACAGAATCATGAGGGGCACTTATGGTTAGAGGGAATGACCTGGAGGATGATCCAGAGAAAGCCTTGTCAGATAGATAGATAGACATCACCAGGAGAAGGTGATGTCCTGAAGATCTAGGGAGAAGAGAATATCAAAGAGCAGAGAGTGGTCAACAGTGTCAAAGGCTACAGAGAATGAGAATGAGGATTGAGAAGAGACCATTTAATTTGGCAGCTAAGAGATCATTAGTAACTTTGGAGAGACCAGTTTCAGTGGAATGGTAAGGCTAGAAGGCAGATTGTAAGGGGTCAAGAAGAGTGAGAGAAAAGTGCAGGCACCTATTGCAGATACCTTTTTGAGGAATTTAGCTCCAAAGTGCAGAAGAGATAGGGGATGATTGTTAGCAGGGATGGGAGGATCAAGTAAGGGCTTTTTTCAGGAAGGGGGACACGTGGGCATGTCTGTAAGCAGTAGAAAATGAGTCAGTAGACAAGGAGACACTGGAAATAAGTGGACAAATGAGGATGACAGAAGGGGACAATCTTTTGGAGGACAGAGGATGGAATGGGATCACTTGAATAGAAAGGAGAGACTTGGAGAGGAGTAAGGCCACTTCATCATGTGAGGCAGAGATGAAGGAGGACAATGTGGCCATAGGCATCTGAGCGATAGGAGATGAGGAAGAGGGAAGAGGAGGGAGTTCACAATGAATGGCCTTATTGTTTTTCTGTAAAATATGAGGCAAAGCTCTCAGATGAGAGAGTAGGGAAGGGGAAGCCATGAGAGGTTTGAGGAGGGATGAAAAGGTTTGGAAGAGCTGCTGTGGCAAGTGGGATAGTGTGATTATAAAGGAGGTATAGCAGGACTGACTAGCAACAATGAGGGCCCAGTTGACATTATGTAACATAAACTTGTAGTGGACCCAATTGAAATGGTTGGAAGATTTTCTCCACTTTCATTCAGCCACATGTGGGTAGGAGCAAAGGTGATGAATGGTGGGAGTGATCTAAGGTTAAGGCTTAGCTGGGTATAATCAATGATATGATAAAGGAAAAAGGAATTCAAGAGGAGAGGACAGTGTAAAGTTGAATGGGCTCACCAAAGAGTCAAGATAGGGAGAAGAGGAAAGAATGACTAATGAAGAGGAAATGGCCTGGGAGAGAACTGAGGGATCAAGGGATTGCAGGTCACATTGCAGATGAAGAATAGGGTTATGCAAGGAAAGGCAGAGAGAGAAGTGAAAAGCCAATAGATTATAGTTGGATAAGGCAATTTCAGAATTCTTTAACATGGAGGTGGTGCATTTGTGGGTGATGGCAAGATCAAGGGTATGACCATCTTTGTGTGTGGCTTAGGTGGGGTAGAGAAGTAACTAATGGAAGATGAGTAGGTTGAGGAACTGAGTGGTTAGAATATTTAAGGGAGAATCAATATATATGTTGAAGTCCCCTGGCCTGGTATGAGGGTAGGAATTGGGAAGGAGAGAAAACTTATAAGGAAGGAAGGAATATATCACTAAAGAAGGAAGGGGAATGACCTGGAGGGGGGGGTAGGGGGAATGACCTGGGGAGGGGTAGGGTCTGTACAACAGCTACCAGGATTTTCACTGGGTGAATGGCACGAATCTCAAAGGAAGAGGTTACTGAGTGATGGAGGAAGGAGACAAACCTGGAAGTGGCAATGGGGAGCAAGGAGTAGTACAACTCCTTTGTCTCAACCTGTGAGCTGAGGAGGATGAGAGAAGGTACGTCAGTACAGGAAAGAGTGGCCAGCAATGGCTGGGCCAGAGCATCTGAAGAGGGCTCACGCTCAGATCAGCTCGTTTTCCCGATTCACCTCTTGGTCAATGGTTTCACCAGTCATTCTTAACTTCTCCCTCTTCTTCAGAACCAGCGCCCCTCAATCACAATTCCTCAAATACAATTAGTTGCCACGGTCTACAAATTATTTCTGTACCTCAATTCCTCGCTTCCTTCCCATTCCCATAGTCACCACTATAGTGTAGGCCCTTGTCTCCTCTGACCTAGCTGACTGCAATATCTTCTTTTTAAAACTGATGCCTTAAGGATTTTGAAGAAACATCACGTCATTTTCTGGAATCCCTAACCCATCAAAATGATCCTTGTAACCAAATTTAGAAAAAGCAACCATGTGTAAAGAGGCCAAGCAACATTCTGCATTCTCATTTTCTGAAATACCACCTTTCCAAGCTTCCCTTTAATTGATGTGTCCCACTCACTGTTAGAACTCAATTCAGTTATCTAAAACACTATCAAATGCCTTTTCCTCAGTTACAACTCTTCAATGATTCTTGCTACCCATAAAATGACGTCCACCTATGGGATTTGGCCAAAGAATCAACCAGTGTTTCCAGGCTTGTCTCCCTCCTCTCACTTCTTTCCAACACGCTTTTACTCTAGCCAAACTCTCCCCTTTCTCATCCTCACCCCTCCTGCCAAGCACCTTACCATCTTCATCCTCCTCTTTTAAAACCTGTCAAGGCTCAACTAAAACCACACCCCTCCATGAAACCCTCAATCATCCATTTGGCTGGAAGTAATCTCTCCATTCTCTGATCTTACCATCTCATTTCTATCTTATGTACTGGAGACTTCATATTGTAGTTGTTTGGGCAATCTTTCTCTCCCTAGCCTGATTACCAAAGAGCCCTGGGTTTGTAGTTAAGAGGACACGAATTTGTGTTCTGACTTTGCAAATGGAGATCGGAGTGACTTCATGTAAGGCAAGATGATTCTCTCCTGTAAAACGAGGGTAAAGCCAATACTATCCAGCTCAGGGTTATTCTGTGGATCAAATGATTTAATGCATGCTTGGAAAGAACTTCTGTGTCTATAGGCTGAGCTTAGTTTACCTCAGATGCTTTGAGGACAGCTCAAACAGTTTTGATCCTCCTCTCCCAACCCACAAACACAAAAATCACAGAATTTCCGAGTTGGAAGGGACCTTATTGGTCCTCTAGTTCAGTACATAGCTGAAAAAGACCTACCCCATATGCACCCCACTCCTCCAAACTGGAAATGGCCCTGCAGCATCTCCTTAAAGACCACCAATGAAAGTGACCATCTGTGGCTTCTTCAGATGGTTCGTTCTGTTCTGGGACAGCTCCCGCTAAGATTTTCCTGATTTCAAGCCTAAATTTGCCTCTTTGCAACTTCTACTCATTGCTTCTAAGTTTTGCCCTCTGACGCCAACCAGAAAAATCAAATTTCTTTTACACACGACATCCTTTAAGTAGCTGAAGACACCTATCATGTCCTCCCTGAATCTTCCTTTATTTAGGCTAAAAGTTCCAAATCCTTTGAAGAGAAATAAGGAAGACTTGGAGCTGTGCAAGGAGCATCCAAAGACTTTCTCCTCATCTTTATTCCCATAGTTCAAAGCAGCCCTAGACTCCCACAGCCTCTGCATACCCATGTATCCATGCATCACCTGTGTCAAGGCATAAAGGCATGGTGAAAGTGGAGGAAAACTTCCCCATTTACCTCAGACTAAAATGACAGGAGGGGGAGGGAGGCCCAGGAAATCTCAGGAAACTCTGGACTACAGGCATCTGACAGTTGTTCTTGTGTCCAACTCTTTGTGACCACATTTGGGATTTTCTTGGGAAAGATAATGGAGTGGTTTGCTATTTCCTTCTCCAGCTTATTTTTTTTTTTTAAAAGTGAGGAAACTGAGGCAAAAAGGATTAAATGACTTGCCCAGGGTGACACAGCTACTAAGTGCCTGAGACTGGATCTGAACACAGGTCTTCCTGATTCCAGGCCCAGTGCATTATTCACTGTGTCATTGAGCTGCCTACACCTGACAGTTAGATGAACCTAATCTTGACTTCTTGGCTGGCACCTGTCATATGTAAGAAAAACAAATGGAAAGCTGCTGGTTTTGCTGAAAATTCAATAAAGTTAGCAAGGCATCACTACATTCAGTGGGCTACAAGAAAAATTAAATAGCATGTTTAATCATTTCACAACAAGCCTGTAGTGCAGTAGTATAAATTTTTTTTCTTTAAAAAAAAAAGTTTTCTCTCAAAACCTCCAGCACCCAGAAACAGAGGGCAAAGCTGTCTTCAGCAAGGCAGAGATGCACAACAGGCCTGCTTGCCCACATAGAATTTTCCAGGCAAAGAATTGGGCCCTGGAGTGTGCAAACAGGTCCAATAGACAAGGAGTGACATTCTGATGGAGAATGAAACAGTGATACACAGTGAGAAAATAATGATGAGGAAAAGTCCTCATTCTCATCTCTGTCATGCGTGTACACACACACACACACACACACACACACACACACACACACACACACACACACACACACACACACACACACACACACACTGCTGCTACATTTCTGCCAATTCCAGTGACTACCTTCATTCTGACGCCAGCCTTGCAGAACAGGGAGGGAGGCTTGAGGAACCAGCCATGAGCCAGAATGGGAGGAGAACATGGGGCACAAATCCTTCAGGTTCAGGTGAACCGACCACAGCGTGGTCACTTTCCAGATGCTTGCTCTGAAAGCAGATCAGGCAATGGGAACTAAAAGAGCATCAGGCACGCAGTCACCCCGAAATGAATGGGCCCCGCCTGGTCCTTCAGGCAGCCTTCCCCTCTCCTTCCCTAGTGCGTAAGTGGAGAAAAAGACTGACTGAAGTGGATGGAACCAGAGGCCGGCTGTGCTCCCGTCACAAGGGGCCCCAAAAGATGCTGGTGGACAGTGAGTGCTCCACATCTGACAGAATGAGGAGAGGGCAGCGGTGGTAACAGCACAGAGGAAGAGTCCCTGGTGAACAAGCCTGGGCTCCCGAGGGGAAAACCTCGTGCATAAAACAATCAGAACTGCCTCTCACCCATAGCCTTGCTCCATCAGTGCCCAAGGAGGGGGCTCAGTTCTCTTCATTTCAGTGAAAGGACAAATAATTTAAACACACACACCAAAAGATTCATATTCCAAGCTGTCCCGCGGGCATTAGGATCCTGGAGCTCCATCTGGAGGGACGGGGCAGGGGGGAGAGGAAGAGGTTCTGCTGTGCTACTTTTCCCTTGGGCCTGCAAGTCTAGGCTGTAGGAAGGCCTCAGGACAAGAGAAGAAAGCAGCCACATCCAAGGATGGGGCGGGGGAGGCAAGGAGAAGAGGAGGGAATGAAGGAAGACAGGGCAGGCTGGAAGCTCCCCTGGAAGGACACATCTAGAATTGCTTACACTGTGTCCTCCCCCCAGAAGAAGGGGTCCTGAGCTGAGCAGCACATAGAGGTCCTTTTGGTTGGGTGCTAAGTCCTGGGGAAGAGGAAGTCTCTTCATTCACAGTTTCCTCTGGAGTTCCTTAGAGATGTCTGGATTCAAGTACAACCAGTTCTGTTCAGAACAGGAGAAGGGAGGGAGAGGAGAGAATACAGGAGAAAGAATGGAATGAAAACACACACAGACACACAGACACAGACACACACAAACACACAGACACAGACACACAGACACACACACACACACACACACACACACACACACACGGTCTAGGAAATGACTTAGCAGCCTGGACCTCTCAAGCTTTCGTTGTCCCTGTCTCCCCTCTGCCCCCTTGCTTCCTGTTCCTCTCAAGGGCACAGGCTGGCTACAAGATCTCCTCTCTGGGGGTCTTGGGCTTGAGTGCAGCCTGTCCATTGCGCAAAGAGCCATTCTGTCCACGAAGTAATCGGCCCTTCTCTCGGTCAGGCCAGGTAAAGATGGCTTCATCACTATCCAGTTCGGACTCAGAGTGCATCAGGCTACTGTTCAGGATGGGGACCTTCTGCTTGTTACCTGTAAAGAAGATGAGTGTAAGAAGCAAGGAGGATGGGAGAAAAGGAGGGAAATCTGGGGCAACGCTTGTTGTCCCAACACTCTGCTTACCCTTGAGAGAAGCCATAGCACTAAGATAACTAGCAAGTCCTCCCACAAGCACTCAAAGCAAATACTGAGGCTAAAGAGAGGGACAAGCCACAAGTATGCTCCAGCAACTCTAAGGAACAGAATGGTCAAAGGAACTCTGGGGCCCACAGCCCAATCTGTTCAAAAGGAACATTCACAAGCCAGCAAGGCATGAGGTATTTCTGGCTTCAGAGCACATCATTTTTGCTCATCCCTTAGACCCAGGATTCACTCTGCCTACTTTCTCCACCGGCTCCCAGGTCAAACACCAATCCCTTGTGGAAGATGGCAAGGAATGGCTTTGCCTTCACACACACCTGGTGGACACTCTGTAGCTACAGACAAGTTCTCCCCTCTCCTCACTCTCCAGCCTCATCTGGTCAGCAATCCTTTTATTTATCTCTTGTTGGCTGTCCAACCCAATTCACACCAACAACTGTTCCAAACCTTTCCCATTCTAATGGATCAGCTCACCAACATTCAGGGGCTTTCTGCTTCCTACTTTACTCAGAACTGATACCGCCCAAAGTGAACTTGTTCTTTTCCTTCCTTCGCATTTCAACATTTTTTTTTCATTTTATTCCCTCATCTTATCTCAAAGGAAGAGGTGACCCTTTTTGCCTCACTAAGGAATTATCATTAACTATGCTTAATCCCATGTCTTCTTGCCTTCTTCACCACCTTGTTCCTCCAATCATGCTGTATCACATGCATTTTCTGTTTCCTTCCCTGTTGGCTCTCCCCAACACAAAATGCTCAGGTGTCCCCTCTAGCTTTTGTGTTTCCATTTATCATCTCCCACTCTTGAATCACCTGTACTCCAGCTTTTGTTTGCACTATTTTCCTGAAACATCCCCCAAACTCCAACAGAACAGTGGGGCCTACCTCAGTTCTTAGCTCTCTCCAGCAGGGATGGAGCAGTGGCACTGTGAACTCCTCTTCCCTATTTAAGATTCTCTCTTTTCCCAGGTTCTAAGCCATGAGGATGTCTGGCTATTCATTACTTCTCTAACAAGTCTTTCTTTGTCTCCTTCGTTCATTTTCTCCCACTGGAGGAAACATGTGGATTACCTAAAGTTCAGTCCCAAGTCCTTAGAAATCTCAGCCACTCCTATTCCATTCCATGACCTTGAAATTGCCTTCTCTGATCACAATCCCTTTTCTTTCCTTCTGACTCTTTGTTCTTACTAAGACTTCTGGTCCCTCCATTCCTCCCAGTCTATCTCCCTGTTCTGGCCTTATGGTCCTCTTTGACCCCAGGGTCACCCACCTTTCAATATCTTGCTGGCTTTTCCTTCCACCATCCACCCCCTGGCAAACGTCAAACCTAGTCATCTTCACTATCTCCTACTTCTTTGCAGCTTAATGCCATTGGAGGAAAATGTACAAATGTGCCAAATAGGTCCCTTACAAATTTATGTTACACAATCTCAACTGGGTGCTCAATATTGTAATGGCAATCTTTTTTCTTCCCAAATTGATTACCTTTATGCTATTCCTATACCCACTTCTCCTCTCGGGAGACAGAAGGTCTTACCTTCTACTTAAATGAGAAAAGAGAATCCCTTATCTCTTCTGCTCCACACTTTAAAACCCTCTATACTTCTCCTCTTCCCTTTCTTTATTCTTGTTTCTGAGGAAGAGATGGCTCTTCTTGTCAGCTCCAAACCATCGTCCCTCAACCTGATCACATCCCTTTCCACATCCTCCAGCAGCTGAACCCATCAATCATTCCATTTCTGCTTCTTCACTCTCTCCTTAACTACCAGCTCTTTCTTCACTGCATACAAACATGCCCAGGACTCTTGCAGTCTTTTTTTTTGTTTGTTTGTTTTTGCGAGGCAACTGGGGTTACGTGACTTGCCCAGAGTCACACAGCTAGGAAGTATTATGTGTCTGAGGCCGGATTTGAACTCCGGTCCTCCTGACTCCAAGGCCGGTGCTCTATCCGCTGCACCACCTAGCTGCCCCCGCATTGCATTCTTAAAACCTTTACTTGACCCTGCCATTCCCTCAAGCTGCCTCCTCATCCTTATAGCCAATAATTCCTCAGCCCCTTGAATTCCTTCTGGCTTTCAACTCTGCCGCTTTACTGAAACTGCTCTCTCAGTGATTACTAACGATCTCTTCTAAATCTGGGGATGACCTCTTCTATGCCCTCAACTTCCTTCACCCTTTTACAACTTTCAACAGTATCACCTGCTCTTTCCTTCTAGATGCTCTCTTCTCTCTCGGTTCCTATGATACCCCTCTACTGTTTCTCCTCCTACTCCACTGATTCTACTCCTTGGTCTATTTTACTGGCTCATAATTCATCTTCTGTTTCTTAAACATGGCTGGGTCTCAAGGGTCTGTCCTAGGTCCCTGTCTCTTCTCTTTCTCTGGCCTCCCTTGGTGACCAGTCACTCACACTTGATACCCTGGAGTCAGCCCTCTCCCCACATAGCTACCAAGCTAGTTTGGACCCATTCCAAAGACCTGAACTATGGTAATTTGCTTCCTGTCCCCTCCGCTTTTCAGCTCTCCCCTCAACAATCCATCCTCCACACAGCTGCCTAAATCATTTGCTTGCACAAAAAACCTCCACTGGCTCCCTACTGCCTCGATGAAAAATACTAACTCCTCAGCATGGCATTCAAGGCTCTCTATGATCTGGTTCCAACCTGCTCTCTCTAGTCTTATTTCATATTGCTCCCTGATAAATACCTGATGTTCTAACCAACAGGACTATTTCCTTATCCCTCAAACTCAGCACTCCATCTCCCCTGCACAAGTTGGCCATCATATCTTGCATGTACTTCCATTTCATCTCTACCTGAACTTCTTTCTATGCTCAGCTCAGGTACTGACCTTCCCTCATTCCACAAATGGTTACTCCTCTCCCCCTCCTGAAATTAATGCTTATTGAATAAGTGCCATATTCCCAAGAGAATGAAAGTGGCTTGAAATAGACGGCTTAATTTTTTTCTTTGTACCCCCAATATCTGGTGCAGTGCCTTACACACAGTGGATGCTTTAAAAGTAAGTTGAGTTGAAACTGGCCTCTCTAGCCCTGAGATCTTTCCTGGGCTGTGTCCCACACTGCAACTTGGCACTGCTTCCTGGAAGCAGGTGATCATAGGCTACAGCGGCACAGATTCAGAGCTGGGATGGCTCTCAGAGTCCAACCTCATTTTGCAAGTGAGGAACTGAGGCCCAGAGAGGCTAAGTGGCAGCAATTCCAAGCTTCTGACCCATGTCCTCTAACTCCAGAGCCAGAGCTCTTTCACCTGATTCTCCCATTTGTACGTCCTGCTGTTGGGAAGTTCAGCATGAAGAAAACCAAACTTAAAATTGTTACTTACTCCAAAATGACTTCTCTCTGTTAATAGCCCAGTCATCCAGGTGCAAAGCCTCATCTTCTCTCTTGCCCCCAATATTTATTCCTTCTTCCCCATTCCCACAGCCCACCACTCAAATCTGGGCCCTCATTACCTCACCTGGCTTATAGCATTAACCTAACCTGTGCTGCTTCCAATCACTCCTCTTTCCAATCTGTCTTTCATGGGCTACTCCCCTGCTCGGAAACCTTCAATGACTCCCATTTGGACAAAGTCCAAACTCTTCCTCAGTCTGTCTCAGGCTGTCATTCCAAGTAATCTCCTCAAGGAGATTGGGAACTCCGTAAGGAAAGGGAGTTCCTTTTTGGTTGCTTCCCAGCAGGGTCAAACACAAGGCTTGCTAAATAATCGCTTTTAACTGAAATTGAGGCAGCAGGGGAGAGTGGAGAGTGGACTGAGTTAGAAGTGAGAGGCCTGGACTCTGAAACTGGACTGCGCCACCCATATGATCTTGGCCAGATCACACTCCTCTTGGGGCCTTCATTTTCTTATCTGTAAAGTGAGGGAGTCGGACAGGACAAAAGCGAGGTCCCTTTTAGTAGGATTCTATGACCTCTCCAGTTAACGGTGCCTTCAGAGGCATGAGTACAGCTATCCCAGCTCAGAGACACACATCACACTTGGGCTGTGGACTTTGTGGGTACCAGGATGAAACGGAGAGAGCACATCAGGCGACAATTCCTGGTAACAAGACCCAGCTCAGCCTCTCCTAGGCCCATGACCACAGTGATTTTTGATGAGTCTGTGCTGCTGCTGGAACTTCTGGAAGCAGGAGTCATGTAGTAGATGAGCCCTGGCTCCCAGAGAAGCCTCTCTGCTAGATGCCTACCACAACATCAGAGAGCTGGAAGGGACTCCAGCGGCGGTACAGATAAAAGAGTCCCAGAGCTGAGGGGGAAGCTCCTCATATACTGGGCTGCTGAGACACTGCCTGAAAGTACAGGTGCAAAAGGACAGGAAGAAAATGGACCAAGCATTCTAGTGGGAAAAGAGGAATTCAGGGAGGAGGCTGATGACAGAGGTCAGGTCAGTCAGACAACAAACATTTTTTTAAGTGCTTACAATGTGCCAGACACTGTGTTAATGACTCCCTGTCATTAAGGGAAGAAAATACCAAAGCAAGGTTCCTTGTCATCAAAGAGGATACATTCTAATGGGGTGGGGATGGGGCGAAGGGTAGTTGCAGGATGACCGGCAAAAACCACGAGAATATAAGCACATACAGGGCGCAAGAAAGGTAAAGGGAAGGCACTGGTGGGGGGGGAGGGAGACCTGGAATGGTGGGATATGAGCTGAGCCCTGGAGGAAACCAGGAGGTGGAGATGAGGAGGGAGAGCACTTCAGGCATGGGGAACAGCCAAGGCAAAGGTACAGTCAGGAGATCCACTATTGTGTGTAACAACCAGAAAGGGAGATGTGACTTGGTCATAAATATATGTTGAGGGGTGGCTAACTAGATAAGAGCCCTATCTACACTTCCTCTCATTAGCAGCACTACTCTGAGACTTGGCCAGAACCAGTCAGAACTAGTGCACTTGGAAGGGCGACCTGTCCAAGTTCCAGGCCCCCAAAAGCTGGGTCCCAGGACAGAAAAGGGAGGGCCAAAGTGCTGGTCTCCTGCGGGATGGACAGGAAGAAAAGACTTTAGGTGCAAACAGGAGGCAGAAGGAGCCCAGGCAGGGCGGGGCTGCTTGCCCCAGACTCCTTTTCTGGCTTTCCTTATATCCTCCAAGTCTTAGCTACCTCTTCAATTGTGCCTTGGGTCTATGACCTGCTGTGGCAGACCCATCCAACATCTTCAGAATCACAGATTCTCAGGGCTGGCAGGGACCTACAGGGCATCCAGTCCAACCTGCACCTGAGGACAAATCATCTCTATACCATTCTTGACAGGGAGTCATCTAATCTTTGCTTAAGTATCTCTAGGCATAGGAAATTTGACACCTCCAAGGGCAGCCATCCCACTTTTTGGATAGATCTAACTATTCGTAAGTTTTCCCTTATATCTACCCGCTGCTCTTAGTTCTGTCCTCTAGGGCCAAGTAGAATGAAATCTAATTCCTCTTCTACATGACTTTCAATACTTAGAGATAGTTATATACTTGTCCCCCCTGCCCTCCCAAACTGTCCTCTAGGCTAAATATCCCCATTTCCTTCACCTGACCCTCAAAAGGCACGAACTTGAGTTGTTTTACTACCTTGGTTGTCCTTCTCCAGACATATTTCAATTTATCTACGTCCTTTCTAAAATGTAGTGCCCAAAAGATAGCATATTTCTTCAGATACAATTTGACTAGGGAAGATTATAATGGGATGGATCATCACTTCCCTATTTCTGGACACTATGCTCACTCTCTTAATTTAGCTTAAGACTATACGAACTTTTCTAGCAGTCAGATAGCAGTCTTATCACACTGGTGATAAGATACTGGGCTTGCAGTCCGCTAAAATTCCTAGATTTCGTTCACTGGAGTTGTTCTACAGCCATACTCTTTCTCTCCTTACCTTTCCTTTCTCAGTTAAGTATTTTATATTTCATAGGATCATAGATTTAGAGCCAAAAGAGACCTCAAAGGTCATCTAACCCAACCTCCTCTCATTTTAAAGATGAGAAAACTAAGGCCCAGAGAGGCTGTGACTTGCCTGAGGTTAAAATTCAGCATTCTTTCCATTGTGCCATTTCTGTTCAATTCACCCTATCATCTGTCTTAGTGAAAACTTTCTGGATCTGGGTTGTTATCCGATCTGTCAGCTCTCGTCTTCATTTATGCCATCTGCATATCTGACAAGCATGCTTTCTATGCTAACACCCAAACCAATAATAAAAATGTTAAGCAACACAACGCCAAGAATTAGATCCTCGAGGCATTCTACTAGAGAACTCCTGCCAAACTGACACTGACCCACCAATGCCCACTCTTCAGGTACCCTGAAAAAAACATTAGATGACAGTCAGAGGTCTGAGCATTCAGCCATTTCTAAAACCATCACCAACATCTCCCTACCTTGTTTACGAGGACAGTAATGAGAAACCATCACCTGCTTTGCTGAAATCCAGGCATACTCCCCATATTTACAGCACTTCTCATGATAACTACCAGCCTAATTTCCCTAAGAGTAGTCTGACCAAGTAGTTTGTGATAATGCTAAGCTAGTTTTTAGTGTTTACTGCTCCCCATTCAGATGTTCAAAATCATCCTTTCACATTCTAAGATTTTGCCAGAATCAAGTTCAAGCTCACTGGTTTAAAATTTGAAGACTTCAAGCCTCCATCCTCTACTTAAAAAATAAGAAAATTGGGACATTTGCTCATTTCCTAATCTGCAGCAAACACCTCTGGCTTTCCATGGTCTTTCCAAGCTCTTCAGTCAGCACCCTCAGGTGTCATTCCTCTAGCCTTGGGGGTGTCTTGGCTCTTCTCCATCCAGCTAATTCACTTCAGCTCTATGTAACAGAGGTAGCTAACTAGAGGTCCTCTTGGAGTTCTCACCACCAAGTCTGTCCTCCCTACAGAACATCATATGCACTTCAAAGAATCAAGGTCAGGTGAATAGTATTCTGTTGACTTGGCTCAGATTCCGACACTTTTATTTTGATCAGGTAGGATAAAAAACTTCCTTGCCCCAGCTTCAAATGACTGCCCTGGAGAAGGATTACCTGCTCTGGGGTTTGGTTTTAGCTCCAGACTTTCCTGATCTGTGGCATCCAAGATCTTGTACTTGCTCTTCCTCTTGGGTTTCCCTTTTCGCCTAGAAAACAGTCAACAAGCATTGATTGTTTACTATATGCCAGTCACTCTAAGTGACGTGCTGGTGCTACAGAGACCAAACAGAAACAGTTCCTGACCTTAAGATGCTCACGATGTTTCAGGGGAGACAACACGCACACGAATAAGCATATACAAAATCAATATAAGATGAAGTGGAGGAAGCATTAGGAGCAAGGGGAGATCAGGAAAGGTGTCACTAGCACAAAGGGTGGAAGGAAACAGGGACACCTAGAGGTGAAGATAAGGTGGGAGTGCATTCTGGGCATGGGGGACAGCCAAGGCAGTGCAAAAGTACAGAGATGAGAAATGGAATATCATGCGAAGGACAGTTGGAATGTTAGCTTGGCTTTACCACAGAGTGCAAAAAGGGGAGGAAGGCATAATAACAACTCAGATCAGGGCTGATGAAAGAGGCTCCAGGCCTGGACAGGTAGCACAGTATTTAAAGACATATACCCAGCCTCACAGGCTGACAGGTTAAGGAAAGAGGCAGAAAGTCATGTTTTCTCTTCAAATATCAGCCACTCAGGGCAAATTTTGCTGCCCTAATCCTCTCACATTGTAGAAAAGAGGATAGTGACCTTGATGACAATGTAATGGCAACCAGTCCTTAACTATATCCACAGAATGCTAAAGTCACTGTAACAATGTGGCTGTGACAATTATAATGTAAAAAAGGAAGACAATAGCTAGTTACACATAGTTTTAAGTTGTGGGGAGAAGTTAGCAGCATCCTGGGTCCTCTCCTGTCTTACCTCTTACAGCAGCAGACCATAGTCCAGGACAGGATCCCCAATGCAACAATAATGACAAACGAGGCAATGATGACATAGAGGATGCTCCATTCTGTAGAGGAAAACTACAAAATAAGGGTTGGGAAGGTAGACATGGGGCCAGGGCAACTGCTTCCTTGCTGTTGAAAGCAAATGTAAAGGTAGACCTTTGTAGGTGCAGGTAAGAACCAGAAGGGAATATGAGTCTGGAAAGCAAGATCAGGACCCAATGAAAAGAAATGGACCCATTTCCTGATCAGTCTTAGGACTCTCCAGGGAAGGTTAGAGCTCAGCCCTTTTGTGCATAAGAAGGAAGGACCCATAGGCACTGTTGGGTAAAGTCCTAAAAGTTCATTGGCTGTCATTACTGTCATTACTGTCAAAAGCACATAAGGACACTGGAGAGATATGGATGGCTGAGACAGAAAATTATAGATAAATGGAAAGCTACTTTTGTGATAAAACAAAGATAAATCACCTTGATGAATTTCAGAAAGACCCTGCCTATCAGTAGGCCTTATCTTACTTAAGTGCTTCCCTCATCTTACATACAATTCATTTTATTCCAATTCTTAGACTTTGCCCAGACCTTAAGGAATAAGAGTGTACATAAGGGAAATAGAAATGCCCAAAGCTAATCTCCATTGTCAGCCCAATATGCCTGCTCACTTCAGAGACAAGATCAATGCTAAATTCAGCTAACTGAGCTCCAAGGGTCACATACCACAGTTGCTCTCTCCATCTTTCAGCTGCACTTTAATGAAGTTCTCCATCCAAAAAGGGTCGCAGATACAGCGCTTGGTGAAAGAATCGCAGTGGCCATGATCAGAGCAGTTCAACTGACAAGCTGATGGGGGAAGGGAAGCGAAGTCACTAAAAAAGCCACGTTGTTAGCCAAGCTAGCAGGACGGAGGACTTCTGATTCTCAAGGCAAAGTGCAGAATGCTCCAAGGGTGCAATGCAGTTTCTCACAGACAGAGTTTCCTCTGGCTGGCCTAGGTGGCTGCTCTAATACACATGACTGGATGGAGCCACAACAATCGGAACAAGGGCTGATCTTTAAACAGCCTTTAAGGTTTTCAAAACCCTTCACAAGATATTTTTCATCTGTAGAAGTCCACACAAAGATGCTTCCAATGTATCTGGTGAGGACTTCATCAATGTTGCTGTCATACGGCAAAGTCCTGTCATCCCAAGGGTACTTCAGCAAAGACTCAACGCTTATGTTACAGGCCATGGGCAGTGAGACGTCACCGCCTACAAGGGGAATACAACTTGACCCACGTAGTAACCCAAATTCAGGGGCTGGTGAGTAACTTCATAATGGGGTTTGTTTTATTATTATTCTGATGTGGATCTATGATTTCATTGGTATTAGGAATTTCCATCGAGGAAATTCCCTCCACCAAAGCAGACTGGTACCTACAGTTCTACAACTGAAGGGTCTAAGGGAGTTGCCTAGAGCACTTAAGGTTAAGTCAAGTCATGAACATTTAATAAGCACCTACTATATACCAGGCACTATGCTGAGAGCTGGAGATACAAACGAAGGTAAAAGACTGCCCCTGTTCTCCAGGAGCTCACAGTCCAATGGTGGAGACAACATGCAAACAACTAAGTCAAACAAGTCACAGACAGGATGAAATGGAGATCATCATAGAGGGAAGGCACTAGGAAGGTGGACTGGGAAAGGTTTCTTGTAAAGATAACCCTGGGCCACACAGCCAGTAAGAATCGGAGGTGGCCCTTGAAGTCAGGTTCTCCTGACCCCAAGGACAACTCTCTCTATCCATCATATCAAGATACCTCTCCAGGCATCAATTTGAATACCAGTCAAAATCTTATCAACATCAAGAATCCAAACCAATAAGAATGACCCTTTGGATTTCACTTTCCATAGGAAGGGAAGAATGACAAAGCTTTTTCTTACAGATCCCTGGGTTGTGTAGTCAGGGCTTTCTGTTCCCATGGCCTACAACTACTCACTGACGGTATTGATTTCCAGGGCCCGAAAGATCAGGAAATCTGTTTGCTGCTTTCTCAGCTCACTCTTGAGCATCGCTGCAACATCATGGCCTTTAAAGATCTGGTGTGGAGGCTCATTCTGTACAAAAAACACCATCTTCGTGCTGTAAGGAAATGCAACCCAGGAAAAAGTCAATGGCATCTGATGCTGACACTAGAGGCCCTTTCTAAATGGGTCAACAAAGGCTAGGTAAGATCTCTTCATCTTAAGACTACAGCTTTAGAACTGAAAGGAACCATAGGGGTCATGGAGTACAATCCTTCCATTTTACAAATGAGGAAATTGAGATCCAGAGAGGTTCAGTGACTTGCCTACGGTCACACAGCTAGGAAGTGTCTGAGGCAGAATTGGAACACAGGTCTTCCTAACTCCAAGTCCAGCACTCTAACCACTGTACCACCTAGCTGTCCTGTTAGAAGAGGCTAGATTCGATTAATTATTTTTGTCTGGTGAGACTGGAAATAGAGAGAGACATTCTAGAGCTAAGAGAAAGATTACTACCACAGAAGACTTAGGGACTTTCTCCCTTTGCTGTGACAGGCTCAAAATGAAGAAACCTAGGCCTCTCCACTGCCATCATTGCTCAGTGGAAGCCTGGTCCCTTGACTGTCTCCTCTCCTCCATCCCCACCTCTGCTCTGTATATGGCTGGATCTTTTGCACAGTGATGTCAGAATCCAGCACCCCCAGGAGGACACCAATCTGCCGAATGAACATCCCCTTCTGCCTCTCTGTCAGTTGGCTGACATTGACGTCCAGGATCATCTCCACCAGGTTATTCTTCCTGGGATCTGTAAAGGACAGAGAGCAGGCAGAGCAAAATAGTCAGCACACTTCCCAAAAGACACAATACCTTTATTTTTTTGTTTTGTTTTGAGGCAATCGGGGTTAAGTGACTTGCCCGAGGGTCACACAGCTAGTAAGTGTCTGAGGCTAGATTTGAACTCAAGTCCTCCTGACTTCAGGGCCAGTGCTCTACCCACTGTGCCACCTAGTTGCCCTTACAATGCCTTTAGGCATTTACTCTGGCACACAAGAAAGGAAGGTGGCAGAAAGGTTCCTTAGAATTGTAGGTGGCCTCCTTCCAGGGTTAAGAAGCTATAGATGATTCCCTATATATAATACTTCAAGACCATGCCTGGACTCTGCCCTAGGGCCTACCTGAAGGGGTTTATCAGGTAAAATTTGGAAATGAAGCAGCAGAACAGCTGGGTGAGCAAGCCTGATGAACTCCAAATTACAAATTACGATCTTCTTTGCAGTCTGATGTCTAAATGATCTTGTCTACTGTAGGAAGTGGGTAGCTGAGGCTCACTCAACATACTGAGGTAATGGTCTTCATCAATTTGAAGGGTTGTCATGGGGAAAGAGAGTAAACTTCTTCAACTTGGACCTAGTGGAAAAAACTAGGCTCAACAGACAAAAGTTAAAGGGAAATAGATTTTAGGTCCATATAAGAAAGAATTTCCTAATAATTACAGTTGTTTATCAATGGAATGCACTGCCTTGGGAGTTAATATGCTCCCTTCTTAATGATCTAAATAATGGATAAATAACTAAATAATGGATAAATTTGGCTAAATTTTTGTTCCAGTCTTTATCTAAACTTGCTGGGTACAAATGGAAAGTGAAAGGGCAGCCAGACTAATGGATGGTATTTGTTTATTGCGCTATCACATATAACATTAAAAGATCTAAAGGAAGGCTTCCAGTATATTAGGTAGATCTTCTGAGGAGAATTTAAGGATTAATTAAATTAATTAATCTGAGGATTAATTTAAGACATGAACAAATATCACTTAAGATGAAATCTGTTTGATCTCAGAACACTTTGTCTGGACCCTGCCCTGGTGTAGTGAGGAAAAAGCTCCCACTGAATCTAGAATTAGGGGATCTATCTCTGCTCCTTGCTACTTATGTGACCTTGGGAGTCATTTCCCTTACCTAGACCTCAGTTTCCTCATCTGTAAAATAATCTAGATGACCTCTTAGGTCCTCTCTAACTCCAAAGCACATGATTCTATGAGAAGGAAGGTGCTATGAGCAGCAATGGTAGAAAAAGGAGGCCTGCCAATAAGAACCTGGCTCCAAAGAAACCCTGATATGTCAAAATGGTGGAAGCATCTTTAACTAGGATAGAGTTATATTGCTGCTATGCTCTCTGTCGGGTTACCTTTGAATAAGTGATTAAAGACTGTTGGTTTCTACATTTAGAAGTAAAAACTTTCATTGTCAAGAGTAGCTACCTCATTTATATATTTGGATGCACAATTTGCATGTTCTGATGTATAATTTGCATAATTGGTAGATTAGCTGTGATTTTCACATAAACAGTAAGCCTCTCCAGTGTCTGGAAGAGGCTAGCCACCCTGCCTGGAGGATGAGGATGAGAATGAGATGACTTCTTGAGCTCCACTGCAGCCTGAGGAGTCTTTCCATACCTGAGCTTTCTATTGTTAGCCTGAATACTCAAGAGTGGGCTGTCACCATTCCTTCCTAACCAGATGCTCTGGAATGCAAAGGCCCTGATAAATTCTTCCCCTCTCCCCAGAGCTATAGCACAAATTAGCCTTGAAGCAAAATAAAAGACACAAAGTTCTATTTAAGAAGGACATCTCATTTCTGCAAATCTGCTAACTTAAAGGATGCCAGTTATTTTACCTTCGGTGAGCTGTCACATAAAGCCTCGGGCTTAACTTATAAAAATAAATTGTTTTCTGCATCTGGGCTCTGATGAAGCATCATGACTCAAGCTACCCATGTCCCTGTGCTCAAAATCACCAAACCATCCCACGCTCTTACCACCACCCATTGGACAGTAAGACCCAAGACATCACATCTAGCCCTAAGCTAAGGCAAGAAGAGTCATCCTCAAAGTCGAGACTAACTGCTCCCTCAGGTGCTGGCCCTAGAAGGACTCACCTGGCTTCACATCTACAGTAGTCCGGTCTGTGTCACTCTCACCCTTTGCATCAGTCACTCTCAAGTGAAATGTGTAAGTTCCTTCCACCAGGTTGGAGAGGAATAGAATGGGGTGATGGTCAGAATGATTTAGTACTTCCTGTGGGTTGAATTATATAGATGATATTTTTTGGGGAAAAAAACACCACCCCCATTTCCTTCTCAGGATCCCTACAACATCTCACTACTACATACTACATTATACCCTCCTATTTCAATTCAGATCAATTTCTGATTTGAATTCTCAATGGATTATCAGGAAAAATAAAGAATTATGAAAAACTATGGTCATACAATTATACTTTAAGTTTAGTAAGAGCGAACATTTGGCAAAGTGCATGGCACATAAGAGGTACTTAATAAATGTGTGTTGACTGAGCTTAAATTTTGGACCTGCTCCTTTCCCACCTTACATCAAAGGCCACAATTACCAGAATACTTACCCCTGCTGCTGGGCTTCCTTCATCCCTAGTCCAGAGGTAACTGACTATGCCCTTGTCATCGGAGGACCTGGATCCATCCAGCTCAGCTGTATTAGTGGGCAGAGTTATTACTACATTCCCAATTATTTTGGCCACAGGTGGCTTGTTCATTTCTATACAAAGAGAAAAGCATTTAGGGAAATCTAAAATGCCAGAAGGAAGGATTGATTTTCCACGATTTTACAGAGATACCAAAACATCAACATTTTTGGCAATTTTTATGAAGACCTGACTATGTACTACGTACTACAGATTTAAGGTCAGCACTTCATTAGGACATGAAGTCCCTGTCTCATACAGAGATGAGTTCTGGGGCCATCTTAAATCAAGGGTAAAAATCTTTGTGCTCATGCTCTTTGAGCTCTTTGTTACTCATGCATCCTCTTAAGGACTCCATTTTTCTGCTTTGATAGTGTATGATGAAAGCAAACGGAAATCATCCTGGAAAGCAATCTGGAACTATCACAAAAGAAGTCACGAATCTATGTGTGTATCCTTTGACTCAGTAATACAACTAGGCATACACTCCCAAAAGGTCAGAAACAGAGGAAAATGCCCCACTCTCATTCACCCCACATATACAATGAGTTGCTAAGTCTTACAGCTTGTATCTTTACACCTCTAGAATACATTCCTTCTCTTCACTCACAGCACCATCACCCTAGTTCAGGCCCTTGTCCTTCATCATTGGTTTATTTGCTGTAAGTCTCTTCCTTACTCTAACTCATCTTGCACACTGCTACCACACTGCTACAGTGACTTCCCTAAAGTACAGGTCTGATCATATCATTCTTCTACTTAAAAAAAGATGCAGTGGCTCCCTGTTATCTCTATAATAGGATGTTAAAATTAAATGGAATAGAAATTAAATACCAAATGTTTGGCATTTAAAACACTTCCCAGCCCCTTCCTAACTTTCTGATCTTCTTACATATCCTCTTCCTCCAGGGTCTCTATAGTCTTTGAGGGTTCCTCACACACAACACTCCAGCTCCCATTTAGATGCATGCTAGGAATGTTCTCCATCCTCAGCTGTGCCTCTAGGAATCTAATGTCCTTCAAAACTTAGCTGAAGCATCACCTTCTGCAGCAGGCCTTTCCTATCCCCAACCCTCCCCTCCTCACCCTAGCTGCTAGCACCTGACCCTCTAAAATTACCTTTTTGTACATGATTAGGTCAGACGTGTGTTTTCTCCTGTTAGGATGTAAGATCCTTGAGGAAAGGGTCTGTTTCACTTTTGTCTTTTGAAGTAAACAGAATCAGGATGACAATTTACACAGGATCACAATAATATGAAGTAAAACAACTTCAAAAAGCTACAGAACTCTAGTCAAACTTTTCTTTTTTTTTTTTTTTTTGGCTAGGCAATGGGGTTAAGTGACTTGCCCATGGTCACACAGCTAGTAAGTGTTATGTGTCTGAGGCCGGATTTGAACTCAGGTCCTCCTGAATACAGGGCCAGTGCTCTATCCACTGCCCCACCTAGCTGCCCCTATCTCTAGTCAATCTTTTGGTCAAACTCTGGAAACCAGTCATGACTTGAGATAACTGATGAGGAGTCATCTTCCTAGATCTTGGTAGAAAGACGATGGATCAGAGGTACTAAATAAGACGTTTTCGGGCATAGCTAACGTATTAATTTGTTTTGCTATATTTGTTTGACTATACTTACATATTATAAGGGAAGGCTTGGGAAGGAGGAAGAAAGGTTGGTGGAGTAATGATAACGATGCAGAAAGAGAAAAGAAACTCAATGGAACATTGAAAGTTTAGATAAAAGAGAGCAGAAGGAAGTTTAGAAGGTGATAAGCAGGAGAGCTTTGTTAATTTCAAGGAAAAAAACTATATACGTAAGTTCACAATTACATATATAGTCATCTTTTCTGGGTTTTTTTTTGCATATAGAAATGTAAGTTCAAAATAACAAAGACGATTTTAAGAACGAAAGCAAATGGAAGCCAAAGACTCAGAAAATAAGAGAATCTGGGTTTCATTTTGCTGATATCTATAATACACTGGGCTTTAGTATAGTTTCTCCATGGGAAAACCAGTTGTGCAAAGACTTGTTTGGCAAAGCTTGGAGTAGTTAAATGATTCAAAGAAGGGGGAATTACTACGTAATATGATACATGGTTAAAAAGGGATTTAAAACATCATAGACTTAGAGCTGGAAGGACATTATAAGTCCACTAGTCCAATGCCCTTATTTTACAGATGAAGAAACTGAGTCCCAGAAAGGGATTTGCCCCAGGTTACACAAGTAGCAAAAGGCAGAGCTGGGATTAAAACATAGGTCCTTTGACTCCAAATCCAGCAGGCCTTCCACTGTTTTACATTTCAAGAGCAAAATAAAAAAGGGGAGGGTGGACAGCAGTAGAAAAAAGAAGAGGGAGAAAACAAGAAAAGAGGGAGGACTTCCTTTCTTTGAAAACACGGAGACCAACTACAGGTGTGAAACAACATATATGAAGTCGGACTTGGATGATATGTTGGTTAGGTTTGCTAAATTTTTCCCCTCTTTTTTGTTCTTTATGATGAAGGGTGTCATTCTGGGAGGGGGAGAGGAAAGGGATAAATAAGAAAATATAAGTGATATAAAAAGACAACAGATATGGATAAAAAATTTTTTTAAGCAAGGGGAGAGTGGGTAAAGGCATGGAGTAAGAGGGGTGAAGAGAATAGAGAGGGGAGAAGGGAAGAGTGAGCCAGAGAGGAATGCGAACCTAAGAAGGTAAGTACCAGCTGACTTGGGAAATGGGATGATACCTGGCAGGAGAAATAGAAGGGAGGAATGAGGAAGTAGGGAGGGAAATATAAGGAAGAGGGGATAAAGAAGGAAAAGATAGGAAGGAGAAGGGAAAAAAGATGAAGGGCAGAGAAAAAGAAAGGAGGGGGATGAGAGAAAAAGGAGGGAGGGGAGAGTGAAAAATTAGGGAGTGAAGGGAGAAAAAGGAGGGAAAGAAAGGAGAAAAGGAAGAAGGGAGAGGGGAAAAAAGGAGAAAAAGAATTAAGGAGGTAAATGAAGAGAGAACGGAGAAGAAAAAGATGGAGGGAAAGGGAGATACTTTCATCTTTTGTCCCACTGACAGCTTTAGTCTTTCTGAGTGTTCAAATTGACCACATATGACTATCATTACATAGAAGTTTGATGTCTTTTTCTGATTAGGAGATTAGAGATGGATGAAAAAATTGTAAATACTGTGTTCTCCTCTTGACACGACTCTTGCCAGCTGCTAAAAAGCCCCACCAGCTGTAGGAGCCTGGTTTGAAGCAACCACTATGAAGTCTGATGGCAGATGTCACTGCAGTCAGTAGGAGAGTCAGATCACCCCCTTGTTTGTGAGGCACCAAAGCAAAGTAAGACTGCACTGCACTGACCCCCTCCCCCAGTGTCTCCCCCTCAGAAAAAGGAAAAGTCTTTACCTTTAGTTTTTTCTCTTCCTCTTTCTACCACCCCCCTTCCTATGTTTCTTTTTTTCTCATCTCTCTCCCTCCCCTGTCTCTGCTTGTCTCTCTCCCTTCCCCCTTTTGCTTCTGTCTTTCCCTCCCTCTCCCCTCACCTCTCTCTCTCTCTTTCACACACACATAAGTCAATTTAGATAACAAATAACAGTTCCTCTGCTGCTTCTAATCACTGTGAAATGCAAATGAAATCCAGTCCAATAAATAAGACAGATTTCTCCCCAAATGAATGTAATGCAATCCCAAAGTAGGTCAGTCACACTTCACTCAGTCCTCCCCAAGACAAGATACCTTCTTTGACTATGACACTGACGGAGCTTTGGCTCTGCAGGTTCCTTTCATCTTTGACAGTCAGGGTGAATATATAGGTTCCCACCTGGAGGCCAGTCACAGTTGCTATGGAATTGTTGGCATTTTCAAGTCGCACACCATCAGGGCCCCTAGTGAAAGGAATAAAAGCAAAGGATTGGTCTCTACCTGTCTGCTGATATTCAGGAAAATGATTTAGGCAGCCTTTCAGTCCCATGACCATTGCAGTCAAGGGTTGCCTCCTACATATTTGTTCCTTAGTTAAAAAGGGAACTTATTTTCAAACCCTCAGAAGAAACATTTAAAATATTCCATTTCAATAAAATTACATTTGGCTTCCAAAAACAAGCTACCTGCTGATCAGAAAATCCCAGGCACCAGACTTTCAACACTTCTAAACTTCCTCTTAATATTCAAGAACTTTAAAAAAAAATTTAAAGCTTTGATTTTTCCAGCTCATAAAAGTCTCTGAGAGGTCTAAGGTAGTATCTGGTCAAAAGACAGTGTGAGATGAGGATATATGTTTCTGAAAAGCATTTCTGGCCCAGTATGTTTGCTGGCATAGCTCCTGCCAGCAAAGATGAAAATTTTATTTTTTAACCTTATGCCAAAATCACTCCTATTGGAAATTTAAGAAAACACCCAGAGCCAAGTTGGCACATGAGTTCCCAGCAATCAAATTCGCTACCATTCTCTGCAATTCGGTAAGCATAACCTCTCTCCTGCCCTGGGCACAAGGTCACATCCTATGATGGGTTCCTTATTCAGTTCCTGGTTTTTTTTTTTTTTGTCATTGTTGTTTTTTGTTTTTCCCCATAAAGAAGCTATTTCACTTTTCCTGTGCCCCAGAAACCAGCCCATGGTTAGGGAGGAAAGTATACACCATAGGAAAGGGGTGAGGGGGAGCACTATGACATTCCAACACAAAGCTTCCTGGTGCCTATCTTGTGGTGTTGATGAGCTCATCACTAAGGAGTTACGGTATAGGGAGATAAAGATGACATCACCTACCTAATACAACTCCTCTGAAATTTTCTGTTGCTTTTTGAAAGGAGGTAATTCTGACCAAGGTGGCTCCCCTCCTGGCCAGATTCTCCTCTGTGATACTACCACCTCCTTGGAGAATACCAATAGAGGCCAAAAACAAGGATTTCTAAAATATCATCTTCAACAAAGTTAAAATACAATAAATGAAGGAACAGTAGGCAAACAAAGAGGCAGAACACAAAGGGAAGAAAAGGGGAGGAAAGGAAAAGAGAATGGAAAGAAGAGGAGGGAAGGGGAGGGAAAGAAAGAAAAGGGAGGAGAGAGGGGAAGGAAGAAAAGGGAGAGAGGGGAAGAAAGGGAAGAAGGGAGAGGAGAGAGACAAGAGAGAGAGAAAGAGAGAAAGAGGGAGAGAAAGAGAAGGAGAGGGGGGAGAAGAGAGAAAGACTGAATGATGAAGGAAGGGAAGAAACTTTTCACTTAACTTCTAAAATCCAAGTTTAAACCTAAAAAGGGAAGAAACTTCTGAATTTAAAATTTCAGCTATAACCTTGCCCCCTCAAAAAACAAACAAAAAACCTTGTGTGCTGCTGCTCCTGAAAGATTAGCAAGAGTTAAAATGTATAGCTGTCTCTCTTCTGGAATTTCTTTGCTTTTGGTGGAGTTTTTAAAACACACACACACACACACACAGACCCTGCATATAATCTGAGTTCTGTTTGTTGTGGTTTAATAGTTAAAACGAATGGTGAAGGCCAGGAATGGTTCTGATTAAACAATTCCAGTTTAATTAGCCTTTTTTTGATCAGTGCCCTTTGCCTCTGGCTAACATAAGTGGTAAATGGTGTCTTTAAGACAACAATAACTGAGAACAAGGCTTTCATTTTGCAGATGTTGCATCAATTCTCCTTAATAGCAGGTGTCAAACTGCTGCCCTTCCCCCTCAGCCTCACCCGGCTGACTCTGGGAAACAGGACTTTTCAGCTCCATTACTCCTTTCCTATTGCCTCTCAAGTGTAATTTAACTCTACTTTACAGCAGATGGGGCTGTATCTGCAATGATGCCAGGGCCAGTCAGTACCACATAGGGAGCAGAAGCTGGCAAGAGGTGGTTTTTATTTTTCCCCTGCAGAAGTCAGAACACCAATTTCTTAAAACTGGAGTCTAGAATTACATCATCTTTCAAAGTCACTCATCAGTAAGTAAAACTCTGCTAAAGGATGTTGGGGCCAATACCCACTGTGTTTTTTCCCAGAGGTATGAGATGATTTTCTGGTCGTCCAGGCTTTTGCTACCGTCCAGAGTTGTGCTGTCAACAGGAAGGGTCAGTTCTTTATCTGGGCCAGCATCTGCCTGGGGTGGCTTGTTGTTCTCTGGAAGAGAGGCTACAATGTCAACAGCAGGCCAGCTTAGATTGTAGGAGATGTAAATGGGACTTATGTTGTGCTCACTCTGATCAGAAAGCCCAGGACCCTCCCCTCCCCTCCCCTTGCCTCTGATTCTCTAAGACCAATTAACCATGCAATTTAATAGTGCCTAGCAAGAGTTGAGCACCATTAAGTGTTGTGGGGATAGAGAAAACATAGTTCCTACCCTCAAGGATCTTACAATCTAGATCAGGACGCACAATAACAAGGAACAGGACAGTACATAATTAAGTGACTGTTTGGTATGGCACTAAAGGAATTCAGAAAGGGAGGTCATTGAGAGCTCAGGGAGGGCTTTATGGAATAGGCAGGATTCACATTAGACATTGAAGGATGGTTAGGATTTGGCCTTGAAGGACATTTCAGGTTAGAGGTTAGACACTTCACGTGAGTGAAGGTAAAGAGGAAGACATGAACTTGACATGTTTATGGGACAATGAAGCAACCAACCTGAGCAAAGGATGTAAAATGAGGAGAAATGGAAAATAAGATGAGAGATGGTGTGGTAGGAGTGATATCTTAACTGCTCCCTCTAAGCAAGTTGGGGTAGTTTTTCCTTAGAAGGTATAGAGACCCTCTTCAGGACTAGGTAGGCTCAGAAGACTAATAGCTGGAGGGGGTGGCTCTCAGATGTTTGGCTAGTGGATTGCTCATCAACTCAAGATGTCCTCAATGCCTGTCTTTGCTGAGTATCCTTTCTATTACGACTAAGTAAATTTCCTTTTGTTAACTGTTGAGTGACTTACAAATGTCTCATTTTATTCCAGTACTGAACCTAAACTACCAAGGGACTTGCCCAAGTTAGGCCCAGCCAAGAACAGATGGGGTTAGGTCAGACACTGGAATGCCTTAAAAAGCTGAGCAGGAATTTATTTCTGAAATAAGGAAGTATTGAAAGATTTTGAGCTGAGAAGTGATAGAGCATGGGAGTTAAGAGACCTGGGTTTTAGTCTCAACAGACCCACTAACTATGCTGCATAACCATGAGCAAATTATTTAATCTCTCTGGGGCCTCATTTTCCTCATTTGCAAAATGAGGAAACTATAGTAGAGGATCTCTAAATTAACTTTCAGCATTAAGATCCTGGCCTGTAGGAAAAGAATATATTTTAAAAAGGTCAATCTAGTAATGCCATGCAGGACAGACTGAACCAGGAGAAGCCTGAAAAAAGGGAAGTCACCTAAGGGGCTACTGTAGTATTTTAGGAGTAAAGTAATGAAGGTCTAGGAGCTAGGAGGCAGCTGTGGTTTAGTAGAGAGAAACAGTAGGTTTCATAAAATCATAAATCTAGAGCTGGAGCCATGGCTCAATTATCTATAGTGGGGTATGAATTACTTAACAATTTTGATATAGTCACCTTCCTGTATGCTAACATGAGGTTGACTCAGAACACCTTGTTTTGACCAGATAGATGAAATGGGCTTGGGATGATTTTTCTAATTTTAGCTCTCTGTCAGTTGAGTGATAAATATGGTTCCATATGTGTTTCATTGCTCTCTTTTGTTGTATTTTCAATAATGGATATCATTCCAAGGAAACATGCAAAATTGTTAGCTCTTAAAGAGCATACTTAAATGACTATTGGTGATATTGTATTATTGGCTGCTGATCTGGGGAAGTCAAGCACCTCAAGGATCATTCAAGCACACACCAAAACAGCACCAGTTGAATAAAAGCATAAAACAAAGTATAGTCAAAAATGAAAAACAATGCCAAGAACTGAAAATATTGCTGCAAAAGTCTTATTAGTACTCAGAAAACAAAGACTTCCAGAGGAAGCTAGTAACTTGAGGTGTTGCTACTTCTCTTTCTACAGTGTGATATAGGCTGAAAGACCATTATAAAGAGTTGAAATTTCTATGAAGAGAAAAATGTATGTCATGTGCAAAACAATAAAATAATTAGAATAATTAGAATGGAAAAAAGTAATTTTTATTGACAAAGGTAATTTTTTTTTAATTAAAGGATAAAACAAAACTGTTGTCAGAAGTCTTCACGAGTTTTAGATTGGCAAAGTTGACAAAAAAAAGGAAAATAAAGATTGTTGGAAGGGCTGTAAGAAAAAAAAAAGCCCATTAAGGTACTGTTGACATAGCTGTGAATTAGTATAGCTACTCTGGAAAGCAATTTGGAATTATAACCCTAAAGTCATTAAATTGTGCATACCGTTTGAACTAATGAATGAAGCATTTATTAAGTGCTTATTATGTACTATGGGCAGCTAGGTGGCACAGAGTTTTGATAAAGCACCAGGCCTGGAGTCAGGAAGACTTATCTTCCTGAGTTCAAATCTGGCCTCAGACACTTACTAGCTGTGTGACCCTGGATGAGTCACTTAACCCTGTTTGCCTTAGTTTCCTCATCTATAAAATGAGCTGGAAAAGGAAATGGCAAACCACTTCAGTAGCTCTGCCAAGAAAACCCCAAAAGGGGTCATGAAGAGTCGGGCATGACTGAAAAACGACTGAAATGTACAAAGCACTATGCTTTGACTCAGCTATATTTACTAGGCATAAACCCCAAGGAGATCAAAGAAAGAGGAAAAAGGAACTACATGTACAATATTATTTATAGCAGCTCTTTTTGTACAAGCAAAGAACTAGAACCCAAGGGAGTGCCTATCTACTGGGTAATGGCTAAACGAGTTATGGTATATGAATGCAATGGGATATTACTGTGTTAGAAGAAATGATGAAATGAATAGTTTCAGAGAAACTTGGGAAGACCCATATGAGCTGATGCAGAGTGAAGTGAGTACGATGAGAACAAGGTATACAATCATAACGATATTGTAAAAATAAACAAAAACACTTTGAAAGACTTAGGAACTCTGGATCAATGACCAATCATGATTCCAGAGGAAGGAAGGAAATAAACATTTATTAAGCACCTACTTTGTGCCATGCACTGTGCTAAGTGTTTTACAAATTTGATTCTCACAACAACCCTGGGAGGTAGGTGCTATTATCATCCCCATTTTATAGTTGAGAAAAACAAGAAAAACAGAGGTTAAATAACTTGGTCATAGAGTTAAGTTACCATCTAAGGCTGAATTTGAACTCAGATCTTCCTAACTCCAAACCCAATGTTCTACTCACTACACCATCTAGCTGCCTCTAAGTCTTCCCTAGAGGAATGATGAAGCAAACTGTCCTCTTTATAGAGAGATGCAGAACAAGACAAATATATTTGGTTGGATATAACCAAAGTGGAAATTTGTTTTGCTGGACTACACACACACACACACTCATGTTTTGGTTTTTTTTTTACAAAGGCTTTGTACTTCCTTTTTTCCCCAATGGGTAGAATGGGAGGATGGGGGAGGAAAGGGCAGCTCTTTCTTCAAAAAAAATCACCTCTAAAAAATGCAAAGAAGAGAAGAGAAAGAAGACCAGAAAAGAACAGAAGTTAAGAGAAGGTACAAAAAAGCAGGACAGCTTTGAAAGCTACAGGCTTTTGATCTTATTATATACTTAAAAAATAAAAGCAAGCTGTTTATAACAGAGATATCCAATTATTTTTCTGTTCTATGTATTGGTATTTAAGTTCAGAATAAAAATAAAATTTTAAAGGAAGTCAAAGTAAACCTGTGAGATCCTGGCATCTTCTTCAAAATGTAAGACATCCACCCAAAAAGAATATTTGGAAGACTTTTTACTTGCAGTACTAAGTCAATGTGTATTTATTAAGAAATTGCTAGGCACTGGGCTAAGTGCTGGTGATACAAAGACAAAGAAAGGGAAAAAAAAGTTCTCAGCCTCAAGAAGCTCACAGTCTAATGGAGACCATATGCAAACCATGTACAAATAAGATAGAGACAGGATAAACTGGAGATATTCAGAGGGAAGACACTCGAAATAAGATAGATCTGGAAAGGGTTCCTGTAGAAAGTGGGATTTTAGCTGGAATTCAAAGGAAGCCAGGGAGGTCAGTAGATGGAAATGAGGTAGAACATTACAGACATGGAGGACAGCCAGAAAAAAATGCCTAAAGCCAAGAGATGGCATGGTGTTGTTTGTGAAATAGCTAGGAAGCCAATATCACTGGATCACAGAGTACGTGGGTGGGAGCAAGGTATTAGATGATTAGAAAGGTAGGAGGGGCCAGGTTTTGAAGGACTTTGAACAACAAACAAGAGAGTTTCTTATTTGATCCTGGAGGCAATAAGAAGCCATTGGAGTTCATTGAATGGGGATGAGAGAAGAGGTAAGGGAGAACATGGGCTTTAGGAATACAATCTAACAGTTGAGAGGAGAATGAACTAGAGTAGACAGAGACTTGAGGCAGGGAGACAAATCAGCAGGCAATAATCTAGGCATAAAGTGATGAGGGCCTGCACCAGGTAGTGGTAATGTCAGAGAAGAAAGGTGGGCATGTACAAAGGATGTTGCAAAGGTAGAATCAACAGGCCTTGACAACATAATGGATATGATGGGAGGAGGGAAGTGAGAATGAAGAGTCAAGGATGGCACCTAGGTTATGAGCTTTGGTGACCAGAAGGATGGTAGTGCCCTAGACAGTATGAGCAAAGTTAGGAAGGCAGGGAAGGCCTGGGGAAAAAGGAAATTCAGGACTGGACATGCTGAATTTAAGATATATGTGGGACATACAGTTTGAGATGTCTAAAAGACAACTGGAGACTCAAGAGTGAAGGTAAGGATGACACACAGGTCGCAAGTCTAGGTGACTAGGATGACAGTGGTATCCTAACAGTAACAGGAAAGTTAGGCATGCGGGAAGGATTTCGGGAAAAAATTAAAAGTTCAGTTTTGGACATGTTGAGTTTAAAATGTCTACAGGACAACCAGTTTGAAATATCCAATAGGCAGTTGGAGATATGAGTCTAGAGGCTGGAAGAGAGGTTCAGGCTGAACAGACAGATTTGAGAGCCATCAGCATAGAAATGATAATTGAATCTATGGGAGCTGATCAGATCACCAAGTGAAACAGTAAAGAGAGAGAAGAGAAGACAGAGTCTTGGGGGACATGCACAGTTAACAGGTATGACCTGGTTGAAGATCCAGCAAAGGAGACTGAGGAATAACCAGATGGCTAGGAGGAAAACTTGGAGGGACTGGTGTCGCAAAAACCTAGAGTGATGAGAATATCAAGGAGAAAATGACTGACAGTGTCAAAAGCTGCAGAGAGGTCAAGAAAAATGAGGATTGAGAAAAAGCTATTAGATTTGGCAATTAAGAAATCACTGGTAACTTTAGATTTGGCAATTAAGAAATCACTGGTAACTTTAGAGAGTACAGTTTTAATTGAATGGTAAAGCTGGAAGCCAGTCTTTAGAGAGTTAAGAAGAGAGTGTGAGGAAAGAAAGTGAAAGCAATGATGGCAGATAGCATTCTCGAGGAGTTTAGCCATAAAAGGGGGGGAGGGATATGGGATGATAATTAACAGGGATGGAAGGATCAAGTAAGGGTTTTTTGAGGATGGAGGAGCCATGGGCATGTTTGCAGGCAATAGGGAAATAGACAGGGAGAGACTGAAGATTAGTGAGAGAATAGGGATGATAAGAGTGAGCAATCTGCTGGAGAAGATGAAATGTCCGTGCAGATGAGTTTGCCTTGGCAAGGAGAAGTCTTACACCCACTGAAGGATTGATGAACTCTGATAAAAATGATGATATACTGAAAAGCACAGTTGTTATAGAAATTTCTAAAAGAAGATGACAAGGCAAACTATGCCACACATCAAGAAAGATTAAGAACTTTATCCAAGAGATAGAAATAAACACGCTTCAATGGCTTGGCACTCACCTCATATAAACCCTATTGAAAACCTATGAACTATAAACAAGGCTAGATTGGAAAAACAGACTGTTCATTAAGGGCACACAATAATAATTATAATGAGAAATCATAGTGAAGAAGGGGGTCACTTTTCTCATCACTACCTGGAACAAATGCTAGTGAACTGTCGCCAATAGGCAGATAAGCACAGGAGCTCTGGAAACGGCAGCATCTCCAGACTAGTGGTCTTGCTTTTGAACCAGCTCTCCTGGGAGAAAAGGTCAGCCTTCCCCACCACCTGCCAACGAGTTGCTACCTCACAGGGCCAGCAAGCCAGTCGAGGTGCAGCAGTAAGGCAAGTTGGGAGAGAGACAGGAGGCAGCATGTGCCAGGCTGGTCAGGCCACCACCACCATCTCCCCTCATACCCTAGTGGAGACAGCCCAGGACCTTTAATCCAAGAGCCCTGGGAAGGGAAGGGTTTTCCATCCAGTGCCCTCAGTCATCATCCTGGGAGACTATTCCTGAGCAGATGCAGCCTGGCAATGGCTCCTGCAGCGGCTGCGGTCAAAGCTACTGAAGACCCAGAAAAAAGAGTTCTTGTCACCAAAGTCCTTGGCACTGTCCAACATCAAGAACCAATATGGTTATCAGTGGAAATGACATGGAAGAAGAAGCACGACCATCTGCTTTGCCACTGCACCCTAAGGACCATTGGACTTTTCTGCCTGACTTGCAGCTGAAACCTCTCATATGAGTTCTCTTCCCCATCAGAATATGAGCTCCTGGAGAAAAGGGACTATCTGACTTTACTATCTGTATCCCCAGGGTTCAGCACACAGCAAACACTTAGTAAATGCTTTATTCATTCATTAATATCCAATATAATAAATATGCACTCTAGGAAAATTAAAGAATGTGTTGAAATCTTGTGAACTCAGTGCCAAACTGTGTAGAAGAATCGACTATAGCAAGAAGGTACGTTGCATATTAAAAAAGGTTTTTTAAAGATAAAGAAAGATGTAAGGTTTATTGTATAATATAGTCAGCAAATTTAATTTTTCTTATTTTTTCTCAGTTACTTTGGATACCACTGTAGTCCAAAACCCTTGTTTTACAGATGAGGAAACCAGAGCCCAGGGAAGTTAAATGATTTTCTTCCAAGTCCCAGAGGTTATATGCATGAGAGGTGGGATTTGAACTCAAGTTCTTAGCTAAAGGGTCAGTGCTCTTTCCACTGTACCACACTGCCTCCCTCTGAAGCCAGAAGACCTGGCTTTATTCCTGGCTTTGCCAGTGACTAATTGAATACTCTTAAAATAAGTCTGTAAAACATAATAATGTTCATACCATGTGCCTCACAAGGTTGTTGGGAGGATCAACAACCAGTCACTTTTTAAAGTGCTGTTGTGTCTTTAAAGCTCTTTGTGATGAAGCCTTGTATAAACATCAGCTACAATGACTATGACAGCTGTGAATGCTGGAGATGCTGGGAAGGACAAAACCACGAAGACTTGGTGACAAGTTGGATATGGGGGAGCAAGGAGAGGGATGAGTCTAGGACCCAAGGTTTCTATGGACCAACTTGTCCTCAGTCCTCATGCAACCCAAATCTCTCCGAATGGGTTTGAGGGAGAAACACTTTCTCCTATGATGAAGGAACTAGGTCCAGAAACCAACAACTTACCCTCTCCCAACAACCCTCCACTCACAAATGCACATGCCCTCTCCTTTGTTCATAAAAGGGGCACTACCAACTCCACTATCAATGCCAACCTTTTTTTAGAAGTGGGAATAGGCTATACAGAACTGCTCTCTAAACAACAGGTAAGAGGAAGAGTCCGGATATGAAATCATCACTTACCTGGCTGGACAATGACAATGACCTCTGTGGTGGCCTGGTGTCCTGCTGTATCAGTCACTGTGAGCTGATAGGTGTAGTCTCCTTCCTGCATTGCAGAAAGTTGCAGGGCTGGGGTTCTCACACCCTTTGTATAAATATAAACACATGGAAAAGTGGGATCTCCAACTATAACATAAGACAACAATTCCTACTCTGATGGAAATCACTTATCCAATTTCCTAGACTTTATCTATTATCAAGGCTATGCCTACTAATTAAATTATAAACAGTAAACTCAAACATTTGGGGATCATCTGGCCCCAAACTTCCTATCCATAAGTAGAGTTCCTGACTTCTTCAATACCAACATAGCTTTGAATAAAGTCTCAACTTTCCTGAGGCAGAGGAAGAGCTCAGTTACAATAAGGGGTTTGAGGAAATATATAAAGAAGGCAAATATTCAAATCAGAAAGACCACCACAAATATGAAGGTAAACATAAAAATATGCTTTTTATAAAAGCCCTCCCCTTTCACTGAGGACAGACTGATCATGCTCCTAACAAAGCTTTTAGAACAAAACACCAACAACACTTCCCAATTCCGTATGTGTACTTTATCATCACTTTATGGATTTGTTCAGGATTGGCAACCACAGAAAAACAGTGCTAAATCACCTGAGCTAGCTGGTGAGGTTAATGTCCCTGTGTTCTCTTCACCAACCTTCCCTGAGCCTTCACAAACCCCCGACCGAATCTTACAGTTGGAAGGGACCTGGTAGGCTACTTTGTCTGGCCTTCTGCTTCCTACTATGTGTGTGTCTTCTCTACCATCTATGATGGTAACTTCCAGTGACAAGAAGATCACTGCTATTTCAGTAAGAAGCTTGCTCCCTTGTTGGGCATCTCTATGTTGGAATGCTTTTTCTCATACTGAGCCAAAACATGCTTCCTTGTAATTTTTACCTACTCCCTTCTCTAGCTCTAACCTCTGGAAACAGAGAGAATAAGTCTGCTCTCTCCCTTCTAGGTGGATACTCTTTAAAAATCACCATTCACTTACAAGAAAGAGCAGACTTATTCTCAATGTGCTAGGTCCTTTGCTTGGCGCTATGGAAACAAAGAAGAAAATAACTCAGGTTCTGTCCTTAAGGAGCTTATAGTCGGGGCAGGATGGGGGAGGAGATAGGACATGACACATTTACATAAGTAAAATACATAAGATGAAAAGGGCAAAGGAGACCAGCCAAGTGATCAAGGAAAATTTGATGAGGTAGGAGATACTTTCAGCTTAGTGAGGACTCTTCTCTTACTTTTCTCTTTCAAACTTGATTATCTTCTGATTATAAATTTATATTCACATGCAATTAAAAGACACCACAACCTCTCAGAGGGTTGTTTAAAAAAAGGAGGGGAGGAATATGTTTCTGTACACAAATATGACTTTTAAATGAACACTGGTAAATATAATTGAACAGTTCTTGGAAATGCTCCCTGGGTAGGTTGTGGCCACTCCTACCTGCATGTCCACAACCTTCCCTTTGCTGCTTGGGCTGAGAGACCACTCATAGCTGGCAATGCCATGGTCATCGGTGCTCTGATTCCCATACAGAGTGATGGAGTTCTGAGGAAGTGTAATCACTTGGTTGGGGCCTGCATTGGCCACAGGAGGGTAATCCACTGCCTTGTTCACAGTCAGGCTGGCGGTGGCTGAACTGCTGGCTCCAAAGGAATCCACCACTGTCAGACTGCCAACCAGGAGGAAGGAGAAAAGGGCACAGGAATCAGAAGTGGGCTTTGGGTGAGAGGGGAACCACTGTAGGATTTAAAATTCAAGGCATAAGAAGTTCATGACAGTATCAGAAAAGACCCTTGTGGCTTTAGCCACTTGGGAGAACAAAAAGATAAAGTTCAGGCACAGAGGGAAAGGCCCATTCTTGTCCCTAGGTTCTCTTCAGAAAAACCAGAAGAAACAAAGCTTCAAGGAAAGGACATGACACAGCAGGGCTCCATACTGTTTCCTTAATACCATGTATACATTTTATAAAAGTCCTCAGACAAAAATAAGAGCCAGAAGGTAAGAGACCAGTGCCTTGCCCAGTGCTCTGGACACAGTAAGTGCTAAATAAAGGCTTGTTGACGGACTGGAACAGAAGAGGAGAGGCCCACTCAGCAAAGACAAGTGCTCGGCACAAAAGGGAATTCCCTCCCACAGCAACTCAACAATGACTAGTTAGCTTGTTTTAAATAAAATTCACAGGAATGAAGTTTTTAACAAAATTGTATTGATTTTTGTTTTGCATCATGGTCATTTTTGGATAAACAATGCTTCTGCACTTCAGAACTTCTGAATTTAACCTTCTCTTATAACAAAGAAAAACAGTTGAGCAAAAGACATTTGATAAAAGGAGAACAGTTTTCAGGATGACCACAATAACATACAGGAAAAGCCTCTCTGAAAGACGTAGTGGCCAAGTGTGGCTTCAGAAGACTGGAGAGGAAGAGGCTGTGGCTTAGATGAGCGGAACAATACTTGAAGGCCCAGCTAGTGTGCTGCCTGGCTTTGCCTGACTCTGCTACAAGGAGCGTTTCTATGTGCTTAGTTACTAGGCAGTGATGGAAAAGCAAGACAGAAAAAAAGACAGACAGAAAAGACATCAGTTAAACTAGAGGTTCTTAACCTTTTTGCATCGTGGACCCCTTTGACAGTTTGGTGACACCTATGGATCGCTTCTCAGACTTTTTAAATGCATAAAATAAAGTACATAGAATTACAAAGGAAAAGAATCATATTATAATGTAGTTATGAAATACATAAAATATAGGAAAACAATCAGATTATAATATAGTTACAAAAAAAGTTCATGGATCCCAGGTGAAGAACTCCTGAATTGAAACAAAAAGGAAATGAAGAAGGGGACACAAATGGAGTGATTGTGTCACTATGTTGTTAAATTTAATACATACTTAAAAAAGCTAAACTACCTAACAGAAGTTCATGGTTTCATATAACAATCTTTTCCATTGTTATTTATTGTTTTAAATTATATTTTATTCTGAACTTAAGAAATAAAACAAGCATTTCCATAACATAGTAGAATAGAAAAAAAGATGACTGTACATTAAACTGCAAATCTATCGTGTACAACTTGCTATTCCTTTTAAATACATAATAAAGGTATCATGTAATTTTTTTTTCTTTCATCCCCCTTCCCTACTCTAGAGCTGGCTACTATTAGACACAAATATGTGTGTGTGTGTGTGTGTGTGTGTGTGTATACGTGTGTATAAAACCATTCCATACATACTTCTATTTATCAATTCTTTCTCTGGAGGCAGATAGTGTTTTTCTTCATATGTCCTTTGTAGTTAATTTGGATATTTTTTCTTTTTGGCTAGACAATGGGGTTAAGTGACTTGCCTAGGGTCACACAGCTAGTAAGTGTCAAGTGTCTGAGGCCAGATTTGAACTCAGGTCCTCCTGACTCCAGGGCTGGTGCTCTATCCACTGTGTCACCTAGCTGCCCATTAATTTGGATATTTATAATAGTCAAAATCAAAGTTGTTCTTAAAACAATAATGTTGTTATTGTATACAATGTTCTCTTGGTTCTGTTCATTTTGCTCTTCATTATTTTGTGCAAGTCTATCAGTGTTTTTCTAGGATCACTGAGCTCGTCATTTCTTATAGCACAGTAGTATTCCATCACAATCATACCACAACCTATTCAGCCATTCCCTAACTGATGGGCATCCCTACAATTTCCAGCTGTTTGCCACCAGAAAGAGAGCTGCTATACATATTTGAGAATATATAAGTTCTTTTCCTTTTCCCTTGATCATCTTGGGAAATAGACCTAGTAGTGGTATCACAATTTCATAACTCTTTGGGCATAATTCCAGATTGCTCTCCAAAATGGCTGGGTCAGTTCACAATTCCACCAACAGTGAATTAGTGTCCCAATTTTTCCACATCCCCTCCAACATTTGTCGCTTTCCCTTTCAATCATTTTAGCCAATCTGATAGGTGTAAGATGATACCTCAAGTTTGCTTTAATTTGCATTTCTCTAATCAATAATGATTTAGAGCATTTTTTCATATGACTACAAATTGTTTTGATTTCTTCATCGGAAAACTGCCTGTTCATATTCTTTGACCATTTATCAATTGGGGAATGACTCTTATTCTTATAGCTTTGACATTGTTATTTGTATATTGGAATGTTTGGTGATTGTTTAGTTCATAATTAAAAATAAAAAAAAAAAAAACAACTAACAGATATCAAGCCAGACAAATGTAGGCAATGAGGAATAAAGGTCTCTTATTTATGCTGTACCTTTTAGCTGAACACGAAAAAAGTTGGAGAAACAAACCTTCTCTTGAGGAGCTTAAAGCTTAGCAAGGGGAGCGTGTGGGTGTGTGTATGTGTGTG